>NW_020799091.1:13848503-13974015 GCF_003259725.1 Athene cunicularia | reverse complement strand
CCAATTCTCCCTAACACGGTGCAGAGGATACCAAACCCACAGAGACTGTATCTGGCCTGGGAACTTCCTCTTTCCTTACCTAACACGGTCTTCATGTGGTTGACACATCCTTTTTAGTCACAGCCTTTCGACTGCATACTGCAGTTTGAATTGCCAGCCAGTGCTGTTGAGGAGTATCTCTGGTACTCATTTTAGCTATCCCCCCACCTTTTACGCTGTTATCTCCCATGCACTGTACTACAGAGAGTGTGCTCTGCCCCTGTCTTCCTATTAGAAAATGGATGAGGGAACATTTTGCTCTAAGAAAGATCTTTCCAGGCAGCAGAGAACCATGTATTGCTTTCTTATTTACATGTCACATAACAAATTTCCTACTATCATAATAATAAAGGATGATTCCATTTTGTGTGCATCTGAGTGAGCCTCAGATAAAGATATAACTCAAGTTATATCTTTACTTTTTGCACACACTACACCTTGGTCCTACCACCAGGCAGTAGGAGGCTTACAGACTTTGCATGTTCCTGTTCTGCTCTTTTTTAAAAAGGGAGATGGGCCATTTCCAGGGTCAGGTGTTGCTTTCTCCATCCCAAATAACATTATTATTGTGTTCTGTATGTTCACAATTACAGACACTGCCACTCCAGGAAAAGAGTAAGAAGAATTCCTTTTCATATCCGCATGTCTTGTTTTGTCTGAATATAGTCTTAACAGGAACATAACATGACGTACCCCTCTTCAGAGCCTGCCATCCTCATAGGAGTCCGTGGGAGTCTGTTGGGAACCAGCTGTGTCTGAAGGGTCTGGAGTTCACAGTGTTCTTCCCACTATGTGTTTATCTAACAAACATCCTTTGTAGACTCAGCTTGGACTGTCTCCTATGTCCCCCACTGTGCCCCATCCTGAGGGGTGAGTAGTTCAAGCACTGTAAATGCCTGCTACACAGGAGCAGACCTGCACTCACCTAGTGAGCGTCAGGGAGGGAGTACATCCTAGGAAGTGTAGCAGGGAGGAGGGGTCCATTTTAGGGGGTGCTTTTGCCTGTGATGTTTGCTGGTGTCTCCTGAGTGGTTCGTGCAGACAGTCCACAGGGACGATGTGGGCAAAATGTAACTTTGGCTGGTGGAGTCAGTACTGTTGGTAGAGGGACCAAGATAATATAGGTGTATTTGGTGGAATTACACAAATCCACCTAATAGTATATGAACTGCTGTTGATTACTGTCATTGATTAATAAGTCTTTTATATCCATTTTGATCTCTGATAAGAACAATAATTTGGGATTGGAGAAAGGGTAAATCAGGAGAAAATATCTGTCAATGCTCCTCAGGACCAGTTTCTGTGCTAGTTACCTGGTCCTGAACAAGTATGATTTAGAGGACATAAACATATATTCCAGGAGAGAAAAAAAGTTAGCAAACATCATTTAAACTTTCCAAAGTGAGAAACTAGAAAGCTGTCCTCTAAATCGTTAATACATTAGAAAGGCAACAAGCACTGTAGGAGGTACTGTGAGCTACATGAGATTTACTAGTACCTGAGGAGCTGAAGAAGGAATTCAATCTTATACTGAAAATTATTTCTTTTTTTTTACAGCATAATCTCCAGAAACCTTCTCTGAGGACGCTAGATGGCAGTGACAGCTTTGATCCGTAGAGGATCTGCACAGAAACAAAAATTACATCGACAGTGAGGAAGCTGTAGTTAGTAATAGCAAATTGTTACATTTGGTGAAAATATAAAAAAAAACCCAACACTAATAAGTAGAATTCAGTGATTATATTCTGCTGAATTGAGGATCTCTGAGTAACAAGTTAGGATACTAAAATTTTTAGGAAACTTCTTCTAGATATATTCACTGTCAGGGCCACTAATTTTTGTCTATTGATAGTCCTTTTCTCAACATTAGAGCAATACACTTAAAACAGGTTACTCCATGGATAGTCTTATGAATAATGCAATCCCTTAGTTTAACATCAGTCATTGGAAAATTACGCACACACGTACGTACGCAGACATATTCCAACATCTTGGGTACGTGAGAGCCTTTCAGGATACCACCTGATCTCTGAAGAAATGACAATGCAGCACATGGAAGTCAGACAAAAGCAGAGAAAAATATCAGCTGCAAGGAACCCAAGTAAAACAGTAAAAGTAGAATCAAAAGTGTCTGAAATATCAAGTGTGTGATCACATCTGCTTGGAAGAACTAAGGACATTTTATCACCCTTTCACAGCTCGTTCTGAGCTAGTATTTCCAGGCTTGTGAATATTTTACAGATGAAGAATATGGTCTTGATCTTTGATTCCCTAATACTGATCTCTGGTCAGCAAGACAGCTAAGCCCTTTGAGCTACCCAGAAATTGACTTTCCTATCCCCAAAATAATTTTGAGACCTTCAAACATCTTTACTATTTGAGGAAACAAGAAATTTTTTAATATTATTATGGGAAAATATTGACTTCTGGGATAGTCGGTAGCCACACTGTCGATCAGCATACTTACGGGGGTGTCTGGGGGGGAGGAATATACTCTTTCAGTGCTTTGTTCAGACTGATTTAAACAAGGGTCTAGACCTCAGTCTTCAGTCTTCTATCTAAGTGAAAGAATTGCACATTCACTTATGTAGTGGTGCGTTTCTTCCCATCTGTCCTGCTGGAGATGTTTGCACTTTACACAGATACAATTAAACACGACTCTTTGGAAAGACTGACTGCCCGCTAGTCGGAAAGCTCATTTGGGATGTAGGATCCAGCCCTTCTGTCAATTATGTTTTGGGGGCTTTTGTGCAAGTTGGGGTGTCCACACCAAGTGTCGGTTTTGATGGTTCTGTTGAAAGCAGCTGTTTCTGATGAAAAGCAGCGTTTCCAGAAAAGATCTCACCAATTCTCCCTAACACGGTGCAGAGGATACCAAACCCACAGAGACTGTATCTGGCCTGGGAACTTCCTCTTTCCTTACCTAACACGGTCTTCATGTGGTTGACACATCCTTTTTAGTCACAGCCTTTCGACTGCATACTGCAGTTTGAATTGCCAGCCAGTGCTGTTGAGGAGTATCTCTGGTACTCATTTTAGCTATCCCCCCACCTTTTACACTGTTATCTCCCATGCACTGTACTACAGAGAGTGTGCTCTGCCCCTGTCTTCCTCTTAGAAAATGGATGAGGGAACATTTTGCTCTAGTAAAAATGTTTCCAGGCAGCAGAGATCCATGTATCGCTTTCTTATTTACATGTCACACAACTAATTAGCACATGGGTGGATAACTGCACATAAATCATGCAGAGCTGCATGATGGAATTATACAACATCAGTGATGCTAAGAAGTCTGTGTAAGAAAAATGCCAGAATAATTTGATAATGAAAGCTATAAGGACTCACAGAATAAAATGTCATATTGAAGGTCTCCTGAGGCAAACTACAATGTGGTTACCCTAGGACCATTATAAGTTGCTTGCAGTGCCATGGAGTGTAGCTTCAACAAGGGACAGCCTGATGAAGGGAGTTGCCAGGGCAGTGAGGATGTGGCCAGGCAACTGGAATAACTGATCTTGGTAAAATGCATGCTCTCCTTCTAGGTACATATTTTGATCTATTAGTCTCAGGCTATTAGATTAGACCATGTAGGCAAAAACCATAATGAAAAACAATTTTTATGATTCTGACAGAGCCTAAATACAAGGTTGGTTTATGCCCCAATGTAGCCCATATCAGAGACTTACCTGATGGCTGGGCTATCTGGATGTACTTTCTAAGAATCATCCAGGGACCCTTTCTCATGGAAAATATTAGTGTGTTGGACTAATAATTTAGCAGAGCATTTTATTGACATGCTTTGGGAACATTTCTGTAGTTCCACTCTAGAGGTTCTGTTCCAAAACAAAGCAAAAGAAGCTCCAGTAAAATCATCAGCCCAAAAATTACCTTGCTTATGCAAATAGATTTCTAACAGGTCAGTTCCAAATTAAGAGATGCAAAAACTAAATGAGGCTCTCATAAGTACCATAGAAGTATCCTGTCTACAACTCTGTTGGAAATCATGGTGCAAATAGCTTTCAGGGAAAGTCATGGTGCAAATAAACCTTCTTGGAAATGCACCCAGCTCTAGCTACAGGGACACTAAACAGTGAAAAAACAGCATAGTAATGTAACGGAGATACAGAGCTGTTACAGGAGAATCAGGATGTAGTAGGAAATATAAAGCAAGTAATAACATCAGTGTATTTCCAATTACTTCATTTGTATCACTATTATGAGCATCTGAAGTGTGATAACTAAGAAAGAAATAATCAGTAAGAAGCCCTGCTAGGGTCTGAATGACAATTCAGACAAACAGAAATCTCAACATTGACTTCATTTGGCTTTGGTTCAAGAAGTAATTGCCCAGATAACAGCTGCTTGGCAGATTACTTGGGAAACTTATTCCTCCTGTACAAGTATTCTCAAGTTTAAAAATAATTTGAGAGAAGATGCTAACAACACATGTGCATTGCTTTGGAAGAGCACCTGGATCTCGTACTGATCAAGTGTTCCCACCAAAGGACAGCAGAAGCCCTTCAGCAGCTTTCTGCTGCGTGTCAAGGAGGAAACACACAGCTCACAGCTTCACATTCGGGAATTTTCTGCATTATGTTCATGAGACTTAGAGTATGAGTTACACTCTCTGAAACTGAGTCACTTGATGCACAAAGTAAATATCGGATGTGGGCTCACTATGCCTGTGAGAGGCTGCACAAGCATCAACTCCAGAGGGAAAATATTTGTTGAAACTTCAGGCTCAAACAAACCAATACTGTGCATGCAGCCTTAAATAAACACTGGAAATTTTAATTTTGATGGTCCTTCTTGCTCCATTCACAGCTCTCTGCATTGGATTTTTCATGGCACTCCAAGGAATTACTTGCATCATGTTGACATATGTTTAAAGTGTGAAGTTTCTCCTTGTATCTAATGATTACAGTTGCAGAACATCAGAATTGCCCAGCTGTCTAAATCAGACTATCTTATTCCTCTCTATCCTTAATGGAAATGAGGAATAAACAATCCTGTTGTGGAATATTGCAAGAGCTGCTGAATTTTGCATTGTTATTCTTTAATTTTCTTGCATAGATACAGGGTTCTTAATATCCACATCTCACTTGAATCTCAGTAATCTCCACAGACTTTTTGTGCTCTTTATGAAAGAGTGTTTCCCTATTATCTATTTTTAAACTATTGTCCTAGTTCACTGAATATGTCATTGTTCTTATACCAAGAAACAGAATAAATAAGAGTACCTACTTTCTGTAAGTTGCTTGTTTATGTATCTTTAGCAGAGATCTTATTTGTTTTAACTTTAAAACTATTACAATTTTTTATCCTTTGATGTGAGCCATATTTTTCCCTTTTCTTGACAGTTTTGATAGTCTTTTATTCTTGCTGTCTGCTTTCTAAGACCATGTGACCAGAACTAGACACAATATTCAGGTCAGACTGCATCAGGTCATTAGAGTTCTTGAATTATCATCAATCTCCTTCTATATACTTTATAACCTTATTTTTTGTAGACAGCTGTATTATAAGAGGTTTATTTTAACCTCTGTTATCAGAAATACCATCTAATAAGGGAAGACAAACCAAGGGAAGACAAATTTAAGAATTATCAACAAATAAGCAGAAGCCAAGGACATCATCAGTATTACTTCAGTGATTAGTTATCTGCAATTTACCATTTTCTCTGTTTATTGAAGGTCAGAGATTTACAAACTCAACATGTGTAAACACTAATGGCCAATATTAAATCACAAAAAAGCCCAGCCATCCTGTTACAATGGAACCACTTGGGACTAAAGTAATAGATATTAGCATTAGACAAAGATGGAGACCTGTGTGAAATTACGACTTGTTTTACTTCTTCTGATGTATCTTACTACAGGGTACTTACTGCTCATATTAATGTGACAATTTTATGATGCCCAGGTTTGAGAGAATGGGTTTAAAAAACAGTCAGAAGGAAACAAATCCAGCCTGAAAGTATACTTCTCAGAAGTAAAGGATTTGAGAAAACAAGCTACTTCATGACAGGGTAGAAGTTTAATGAATGTATGGAATGCAAACTTGTGGGGGCAGAATAGGAACAAAGTATGGCAACAGGAAAGGTGAGAAGGTTGTCATTACCAGTAAACTCTACCAGTGCTGTTATCCTTAAAAGGGAGGATACATAAACACAAAACTCCCAGGAGCAAGAAATGTCAAGCTAACTTTGACAAGTATGGGAGACCTACAGATCTGATCCTATGTGGAAATACATGGGCTGATTAAGTCACCCATCATTGCAGATCAGGCTGCAAGGTTATTGTAATTCCACCACCCACACCTTACAACGACTGCAGCTGTATAGGTGTGTTTAGGCTCAGAATGGGTAGGCTACATTTTGGTGAAATGATATAATCAAAACAATTCTCAGTATTATTTCCAGCAATATGATTTGTTACTGAAAATAGTGTACATGTAGAATACCTATTTTTAAAAAGATTGCAATGACATAATTAGTCTCACTTCTTCTGCTTTTAATGACTAAACAACATACTGTATGTCTATGCAGTCAAGCTGTATCGTTAATGACTCACACTGAGAATGACCAAAAGGGCCTCTTGCTGCTTCTGAAATATTGGGACAAAAACAGAGGAAGGCTTTAGGGGCCATGCAACTCAAGGTAAAATGCTTTCTGTTTTGACACAGACATGCTGTTTCTTGTGGACCAGGTATAAGCAGTCTTCATTACTCCAATTTGGGATGAGTCAATTCCTCCTCCAAAGAGCGTACACTCCAGGTAGATGCAACGCACAGTGAGCTGGCAGGTAGACACAGTAGCCTGTGAGCAGAGCTCCAGCCTGGAGGAGTCAGAGCCTGTCCGTGGTTTATTTGTTTCCCTGTGTTTGAATGACATGCTGTCATAGAGAAGCCACTAGTCAGAATAACAGACAGAGAGAAGGACCTCCATGAAGAGGGCCTGGCAAGGAGCAGGCAAGGGGAGGAAGTGAGAGATAAGCAGGGGAGGTGAGAAGGACAGGTGATTATCCAGGCTGCCCCTGGACTACAGGGCAGGTCAACGCTGTAATGCAGCCCACTCATACGGTCAGCTGCAACAAGGGAATGCTGGAGCAGGTCCTTTGCAGCTTGGTTTCCTTTCTGTGGAGGAGATAGTTTGTGCTTGATTTGATTCCCAGAGAGAACTGAAACATAGCCAGGGACCTGCGAGCTGGGAATTGCTCCCAGATCCCTTTGCTTAGATATAGGGAAGATGATTAAATGCCCTGGCATTCTTACAGGTCACATTAAAAGGCATGATTCAACATTGTATCTTCAAACTATCATGTTAACAGAACTTTGTAATGGAGCATTTTTTTTTTTTAGAGTATGGTCTATACTGGATCTGTTGCTAAGAAAATAACAAGCTCATATGCAGAGCTGGATAAAGAAGAGGTTTCCAAGCCTGCTTGTTTATTCTCTCGTGACTGTTTTTGCAGTCAGACTGAACTCTTCCTGTTTGAAGTTTCAAAGGAAGAAAGAGGAGTTATTTTTATGTAAACAGTAAGCATTTTCCATGATGTGGTTTATGAGATCCTCAGTTCCCTGACTCAACCAAAGGAGAGATTTAATTGGACTTGGTGTTATGTTTGACATGACATATCTTTCTACAAAAAATTTCAGTTGCTACTCAACACAAATAATGCCAAGGAAAGCCTCCTAGTCCCATGTGTGAGATTAACTAAGAAGCAGCTTTGGGTTGTCATGTTGTCTTCATTCCTTCCCATTATATGATGATAAGAGAGCAGAGAGCAAACGCGCAAGTTGGTGGTAAAGTGGAAATGCCAGAGATGTGCCTTCACAGGCAGAGTCACTATGGTCACTCCCACAGCTTTTAACACAAACATAACAAAATTTGTTACATTTCTTAAGCATATGGGACTATGTTTAAGTGTCACTTATACAGCTATAGGTGTCTTTCAGTGGTCTAGTTGCACATTTGCAAAACCCCCAGCTAACTCCATAAATCCATAAGGCACCTGCTGTTTCTGATGCCAAGCATGGCCAGAACTGTGTCAAGAGGTTAGACGTACAACCAGCTTGCAGCATGTTATGAAGCACACCAGCTGAACTATACATTCTTCAACCTAATTGTCCCAGTCACCTCATGTGGTAGCTGTGGTCTAAGCAAGTTAGTCCCCACAGAAAACCCTTGAAGGCTAATGAGGGTCAAAGCCATATGTCTCACTTGATTTTTGTTAGATCATTTATGCTGAATATGAGACATCCAGGTTCAAAATCCTGCTTTTCCTAAGAGATCTGAATACCTGACACTTGCTTCCTAGAGAGCTGTAATCCACAGTTTGCTGAGCTTCCTAAAGGCATTTTCTCAGGCCCTTCCACTGAAGCTGATCTTGTATAAATAACCATATTAAGCCAGCAAGAAGACAGGGATACCGGAGCCCAGGTTTAGGAAAACTACCTGGGAGAAGGAGACTGTGGCCCCGTTCTTAGCTGTTCATTCAAATTAAAACAATTTATCTGTGAAGATCTGAGAAAATGACTCTGCTCCATACTGCTCAGCAGTATTTTTGGTTATTTCTGATACTGGACATCATCATAAGCAACTGTTGGGTTTTTTTCTGGGGAACATCCCAGATTTAATGTGTGGGTGTAGTTGACTCGTTGACTAGTCTGCTTCCTCACTTTGAATCATTAGATATTTCCATCAAGCAGCTTGCACGGATTTAATTTTCTTTCAGCGCTCAGGTGCCACAAATCTTTTCTCATTTGTTGTGTCAAGCATTCTTGCTTCAGATGGCATGGAGTAAATAGCGAAGACCTGGAGGGCCTTTCTGCACCCAGCAAAAGAACAAATTGCATAAAGTTATAGTGCATCATGTAACAGGAAATAATGCTTGCTAGGACTTGTGTGAAGATTAATATAGTTTGGATTAGTGTTGAAGGAGCAACTTTAGTCCCTAACCTGTTAATGCGCTTATATGTGATTTCTGTATAGCAGTGTCTGCATTTGGATGTCATTGAAGCAAGCAGAACCCTGATCTTGATTGGATCCCCCAGGCACTGCTGTCACATAAATGATATGAATTAGGCATCTCATTCCTCACCCCCTCAATGCCTTAAAATCTTTCATGTTGTTCAGTTTCAAAGGGTACAGAATTCAAGTATCATCCATCAGAAAACACCCTTCAGGTAAGGAGATGTAATACAAATGTCCTGAGACTTTATCAAAAACCTCTTGGTTACGGTCTTGTGTCCCAAACCACCTGGCAGTGAACAGGTTGTAACACATGATGGCAGATGATGGAACAGAAGAGCCTCATTTCTTAGAATGAACAATTGCAAAAACAAGTTATTCAGTGAAGGAAGGTACAGGAGAACCTTCAGGGCTCTAAGACAAAGTATCAACCCAGAAAACAATATGCACTTGCATAAAGACTTGTTTCAGCAGACCACGTGAAATTTTTTCAAGGTGTTACAGAGAAATTAAGAAAATAAGCTAGGTATATAACAGAAACAAGCAAATAATTTTGTGCCACAGAACTGTGGCATAAATTGTAAAACTTCTTTCCTACTTAGCTGTGAGACAGAAATGTCAGAGGCAGCACTGGAGTAATTACTTCTTTATTAATATTGAATACTTATTCTGTCCATGTATCAGTTCTGAGTTAATGCAATTTCTTTTCCTTGCATTCACTGAACAAGGGTTCACTTAAAGTCAAATAACTGAGACATCGTGCACCTAGTTTTGATTTGAGTTTAAGGGAGAGGTGTTGTATCTTGCAAGTAGAACTGATTGTAAGAGAAAAATAAATTCCTCTTTTAGTTATTTTGGTTACAGAATGAGTTGGTTTATAGTAATTATTTATTGATCTGGGGGAAAAATCCAGTGGCTTCACAATTAGTTTCCAGACATAGAGGCTAGCTGGACTGATAGGAAGTGAAGTTCACCTTCCACCCACCTCAGACATGTAATTTTGAATTCTATGTCGTTTTCTTATGAGAACAGTTTGACTAGGGCTGAAGAATTAACTGCTATTTCTGTTAAATGGATAATATGAAAAAATAGCAATGAAATATATTTGATTCACAGATCATGGTACTGTGGTGGTTTATCCTAAATCTGTGAAATTCCACGTTGACGAAAGCAACAATGATGTCCAGATTACAATATTAGATATATATAGATATATATTACATTTCTAGTCAGTAAGATAGAGCCAGTGATAAAGAATCTACTGTGGGTATTAGCTGATTTATACAGTTGCCAAGAGAATAGACAATATCAATGTAGTACGAACGCTTCCCGTACACTGTTAACTCATCAGAACTTTTGAATTAGTGGGAACTAGTGAAGACAGCTTCTATTTTAGAGTCATATAATCACAGAATATCTCGAGTTGAAAGGGATTCATAAGGATCATCGAGTCCAACTCTGTGCTCCTTGCAGGAACCTAAAGATAAACCATATGACTAAGAGTGTCATTCGGACACTCCTTGAACTCTGACAGGCTTGATGCCATGACCACTTCCCCGAGGAGCCTGTTCTGGTCAGTGAAGAACCCTTTCCTAATGTCCAACCTGAACTTCCCCTGATTGCAGCTTCATTCCATTTCCTCATGTCCTATTGCTAGTTGTAGTGGCACCATGAATTATGTAAATGAAATAACTTTTATCTTTAGACACGTCACTCAAAAAAAAAAAAAAAAAAAAAAAAAAAAAAAAAAAAAGAAAGAAAAAAGATTCATTTTGTGGCTAAATGCATAAAGAAAGTAGAAAGCTTTGGTTGTTACTGAAGGTAAATTAATGTTCTAAATAACGACAACACACTGAGGTGCTTGTGTGTTATGCAAAATGCAGAACTGCTCCATTTCATAAGCTAAACCTAACTTACATTACCTAAGGGACTCTGGTTATTTTCCAGTCTTGTTCTCTTTCTGCCTCATCCTGGGTCATCCCTGCAGTTGTACAATTTGCCTAAATCAATCATCTCTATTAATCAACAGATTTCTTCATCTTGGGTCACTTTTTCAAGTGTCTCCTTTTAAGCAAATTGAGGATCAAGCCACAGCAGAGTTAAAATGCCGAAGCCTTCATGACCTATTGAATGTGGTATTAAGAAGAGGGATCTTCTTCACATCTTCTTTTTAATATCTTGGTGCAGTATTAATGGCTTACAAAGATCACGTTCAGAAACAATTTTCCCATCTGTATTTGAGAAAGTATGTTTCAGTCTAGTCCTACCGACTTCAGTGCAATATTTAACCTTGAAATGAGAGTGTCAACACCACCTTCCTCCATGAACAGCAGACCAGTAAAACACCTTCCTTTGCCACTAAATGAATTATGTCATTTGTAATCAAAATAAATTGCAGGATTAAACCAAGTGCAGAGCTGACACATGACTGAGTCGTTAGCATAGTGACTTGGTGGTGGCTGGTGAGCAGCAGTAGCTGGATTAAGCAGTAACGGGGAATTCCTGTCTTTTGTTATTAGCCATGGTAACAGACTCTACACTAGTAAATATTAATCTAGTTAAATTTTAATGGTTGCTCTCAAAATCTTATTATAGGCAAATCTGAAACACATCACTATACAGATCTAATCATTATCTGTTCACTCTCTTTGTTAGAAGAGGGGGCAAATCTAGAAGCCTGATAGAGGTGAGAGTGCCACAGCTCCATGCCTCCAGTCCAACCAGTAGTGAGTCTGGGCATGTATTCCCAGTAAGCAGTTTCCAGCCTTTGGGAGGCTTGTCACGCTTGTACAATGCCACAGGAGCAGCCAGATTGGGGTGTTATTGAGGTCCCCTCCACTGACCTTGGGGCTCCTCTATACATGGAGACCAGCTTCTTACCACATAACCTAACATACTTAATATTTTGCCAGTGTGACAGACAAAATTACTAAACTACTTGCAGTGATACTCACTCATAGTCCAATTTAATACAAAGAAGCTTGAATTATGCCACTGAAACTGTTACTACTGTAGCTTCTGAGCAGCTACCCCTTTTCTTTTGTGTTACAGTCTGGGACCTGTATCTGCATTTTCCCACACCACAGTTCAGTCCATGCAGCATAACTACTCACCACTGCTACAAACGAAAGCTAAACTAAAACCAATTTAGGCAATAACAGTTATCTAGACAATTGCTATCACAGCTGAAACAAGCTAGAATCTGTTCAGGCTGAAACAAGTCCAGAGAAATCCTAGCAGGTCAGTACAAAGACTATGAACTTTTTCTAATAGCAAAAACTTGATTTACTGGGCTACACAGTGCTAAGATTTTTGACAGAGTAAAGAAATCAAAATCTACTACTCTGAAATTATTGATTATTGTGGTATATGTTCACTTTGTATAATCGTAACTATTAAGTATTTCTTCAGGAAGCTTGTTCAGAATAGCTACATGGGAGTCATAAAATACTGTTGTACCAAAGTGTAAACATACTGTACAAAATAATAGGAAATAATTTTCATTATATGTGATGTTTGTGGAGATGTTTTCTGCAGCTGGATTTAGTCAGGACTTCCTCTTGCTCTCTTGCTGATGTTGGACACAATAAGAAGATGTCTATTTATGAGTTTTGTTGAGACTGATAATCCAGATTCTTTATTGAGGATGATTTTGTAGCATTAAAAAAATAGTGCTTTTTTCCTGCCTATTCTGAAATTATAAAAGTGACTCAGCTGAAAATTTATTATTGGAAGAAAGCATAGGTTAAAGACATAAGTGTTTTTCATTTCCTTACTGAGATCAGTAGTTGTCAGGTCCTTTTCCACCTGCAACAAGGAGGCTCCTCACATTTTCATATTCATGCCTGATAAAGGGCTTGCAGAGCCCTCACATAGGATTTCAGCCCAGACTGCTGTGGGTCATGGCTCAAGGCCCATCTCCGCAGCCTGTCCTGGTGTCACCCTCCAGCTGTCCCTGATCTGCATCGTGGGTCCCATCCTGCTGGAACTCCCCGCCCGCTCTGCCCCACTCCCCATCCTCTCCCACCTGTGCTCTGCTGTAAGCCCTGCGCAATTTTGTCCTCCTACCAAAACACCAGCAGACATTTGTATCCCTGCAAATTTCTCATAATAGCTTCCCAAAGAAAGTGTCATTAGGAGTTATAAGCCAAGTCCTTTGCATAGTCGCGTTGTGCTATTAGCACTACTATTTAGATCCATTCATTGCCTAATATTCTGTCTTAATATTTTCTCTCACAAACATATCTGTTAAAGGCGGGTCAGTCTGGCAATATCAACAGTTTGTTTCCCACACAGTTCTTTAAATATATCTAGATCACACATGTATGTGCTCTGTTAAGATTTAACACCCAGGTATGAGTCCAGACTGCGTACAAGCAAATTCCCATTTAAAGCCTCTTTTTGTTGCAGCACTGCCAAATACTGTGATGTCACTGTGATGGAGAGGATAATATACTCTGTGAATGACAGGTAATAACAGCAGAAGCTTTAATGTATATGAATTGGCAGTTGTAATGAAGTCTACTCTTACTTTTACTCTATGGCTTGTTCCCACCAGAAGGCAAATGATAGGTATATCAATATTTCAAGTGAAAGTCAGTATTTAATAAGGCCTTTCTATTAAAACCAACATATTATCTACCATTATGATAGTCATATCAGCTTTTCTGATAACAAGGTATAGTAAAAAATAAACAGTTAATGGATGTGCTTGCATTAAAGGTATGCTAGAGGACCTTTTTGAATTTTATTTGTGACTCTGATCCTACAATTAATTATTGCTCTTTTTCTTTCTTTGTTTTGTTTTGTAAATACCTGAAATAATGAGGAAATGGCAGAAAAATTGAGAGAAAGTCTAAGTTCAACTGGTTTAAATTTTTTGAGAGGTATATGCATAAATGGGTGAGAATCTTGACTGATTGGAGAGAAGAAACTGAAGTTAGATCAAAGACAGATGTTTGAAATAATCCATGAAATAAATTCTAGTTTATTACTTTGGGGACCTTTAGGCTAGGACTAATTTTTACTTCACTTTAGTAATCTGAAGGTCAAATTGTCTAGATCTTCTCTATGGTCAAGGGAAATAAATTTATGCATCCAGAGGTGATTCAACCCATCCTAACATAGGTAAAAAGACAATAAAATCAGCTGAACATAATATACAAAATGAAAGATGATGAAGATATTTTCTCATGCATGTCCCTGACATTTTCTAATCAATACATAGTAAAACTCACTGTTCATTTTTTAACATGCTTGCCTAGGAGATAAGGGGTGTTGTGAGAATGAGACCCACATCAGGGGCTATATATTTTAATCCAGGCAGTTCCTGAAATTCCTCAGTTCTCTTAGCATACACTATAAGGATCTTCTTTATAGTTAGCTCCTTGTTCTCCCTGAAGTTCTAGTTCTAATCATGTTTGATTGAACTAATTTTCCTTTGGTATTTCTTCAAAAGCTTTACTGAAGCCCAGGAAAATATGATCTAACACATTTACATTGTCTATTAAGACATTTGCATTAGTGAAAGGAAGAGAGGAAGTTCATTTATGTCATTCTTTGGTTAAATTTATGCCATACTTATCTTGTATTCAGTTAGCTTCAGTGTTTAGTTATCCTTACCTTCAGATTCATTTCATGCTTTGCATATTACTATGGTTGGATTAACAGGGTTTCTTTTGCCAGGATTGCTGTTCCACCATATCCAATATGGGTGCTATATTTACTAAATTCTAGTAATTCTATGTCACTCCTTTTCAACAAACTTCTTCCAACATTTGTTTACTGACTTTTCTCAGAGTTTTCAGTTATATATTTTACTCTGAACTATGTTTCAGCTTAAAAATGTTGCTGGTGTTTGGTTTTATGTCCAATGTCAGTATTCCTACTGGAGTGGAGTGACAAATTTATCTTTCAAGCCATACATAGAATATCTTAAATTTCTACCCCACATTACACATATCATCTTTGTTTCTTCTTGCCCTCTTTTTTAATCTCTCTACATTATTGACATTTTTCTTGATACTTAATTTTTGTTTCAAGGCCTAGTTTGGTTTGACAGCTTTCACTTTATCCCTGCATTTCCTAACCTCTAAATGAGACCCTTCTCTGAATGTTGCATTCTTCCTCTCAACTTCAGGCTTCTAAATAAAATGCTAAGCCAGATGTAAAATTATTCTCTGCTTCCCATATAATCAATGGAGAAAGATAGACAGAAAGTGATTCAAACCAATAATATCTCAGCTTCTGTCTGAAGACATCTGTTTTTTTTCATTGACCATAATAAGGAAACTGGATGATTGATCCTAACCTACACAAATCAATGAAACAGCTACATTTATGGGAGATTTATCTTCAGTTTAGCCAGTTTTCTGTCCCTTACATATATCACCTCTGCTTTTTTGTAAAAATCAAATTATTAGTATTCTGATATGCTGAAGTACTTTTCTGATTGTATTTTTTGGAGAAACAAATACTTTTCACCTTTGTCTGACAGAAAATTCAGATCTCCTGTCATTCAAGTACCTGAACTTTTTATTCTAGTTGACTTGTGATTGATTCCTTGATTTTTCCCAATAAAAGTCAAGATGCTATTATTCGTCAGTCGATGCAATTACATATTTTGTAGTCAGGTCTTCCTTAATACCCTTGGTACTTAGCAAAGCCTATGCCTCAATAGAAATACTTCATAGTGGGGGCAATGATTACTGGTAAACACTATGTTGACTATAATACAAAGGTCCCTCTGGACCCTTCAGGTCTCAATATTATTTTTCAAGAAGTTAGGGTGAGACCCTTCTGGTGAAACACAAATGTTTAAAACCATGCTAATCACCTTTATTCTCATGTTATAGTCAAAGCAAAAAAATGGACTCTTCTTATAAAGCTCTGTTCATGTATTTTAAGTGTGTACTTGACACAAAAAGGCCTGAACCATAGACTTTGAACCAAAGTTGACTTCTGAGTGAACCTGGAAGTTGACTTCTGAGTGAACCTCCTGACTAACATCATATCATCATGAAATATGACCATGGTAATATCCTCTGAAAACTATAAATAATGAACATATATTTTTGAACCCTAAGCCAGAATTTTCCTAGAAAAGTAGAAACTCCTCGGATGCGCCCTGGATCCTGGCTAGATCTGGGACACACTGAGTGAAGTGAAGCCAATCTACCAGATGTTCCCATGCCCCTTTTTTTTCTATGTCTTGTTTGTTAGACTGTATAAAACCAGGACCTTCCCACAGTGAAGATGGAGACTTCACCTATGAGTGAACACACTGCGTAGGACTTCCCAGTTGCCGGGAACGATTCTCCTATGCATCACTGTGATGGAGCTCCCCAGCTGAAGCACGGATCTGGATGATGGTAATGTATTAAGGCAATTGGTGATGTACCTTTCTTAACCACTATAGTTAACTTTATGTAGTAATGATCAGGTGCATTACCTTGCTTATGCTTTCTGCTGCTTTAAACTGAAGTAAAATAAGCTTATCTTTTTAACTTGGTGTCTGTGTCCTTTCTGTTGACCCATCAATTGAAAAAACAGTACTTTAGGTTGAGATTAATCACGTTCTTGGTATGCATATATTTCAAATGGAAAGATCCAACTTTGAGGGAAATTAATTTCAATTCTGAAGATGATTTTCATAGCTTTTATTTCTCTAAAAGCATTTCAAATTATATGTTCAGAATCTACCCAGGGATCTCAATCAGATACTCAACTGCATATAATTTTGATTCAAATAAATTGCTTTTCCTTTTAAGTGACTTGTTTGGTTTTATTCTGTGACATCATAATGCTTAAGGCTAGTTGATCTTCCCTTTCTTTCTTCTCACCTCTGCCTAGAATGTGCACACATCAGTAATTGTGTTCCACTCACACTTGTTTCTCGGTTATTGCTAACTCTGTACTTGGATTCTTGTTCTGAGATACTATCCAATATATTTGGAAGCCTTCAGCATTTAAATATTTGGTGTCTGTTTACAATCAAAAATTAAAGATGAGTTGAGTTAAAAAAATCAGAGTTAAAATTCAGGAATATTCTGCAAAAGAAAAAAAATAATAAGGATTGTTGTGAAAGTATAAAATAAATAATATCAAATAATAAAAAGTGACATATTTGCTTGTAAAAAATTGCTTTCAGTAAGTGCATCTCCATTGTACATATGTTTTCAAACTATGCTTGAGGACATAAAAACTGATGATGCAGAAAGGTTCAGGAAGCCTCTGTGGTCTTGGACAAATAATGTAAAGGTGTGGGGAAAGACAGAAATAAGCCAAATCCTTGCTGTTGTTGATAACAGGGAAAGGAAGGAGGGAAGTCAGATCTCTGGAGAGGGATTACTGGATTCCCCCTCTTTCAGTTTTCAGTCTTTTCTCACATAGCTTTTGTTACTACAAAGCAACGAAACAGCCCAAACCAAACAATATTGTACAAGTAATAAATTCAGAATTACAAATAGGTAAATGGCAGCTTTTACCTGTGTTTGCTACATCAGTTGGCTTTAGGATTTGTATTTCTTCTGCAGATGTTTGGTAAATAAAATGTGCCGAAATCCACCCCTTAAATATTCTAAAGTGAGATATCAGGAAACGCTAATTTAGCTCCTAGGTCTATCTCCTCTGCTCTGGCAGGGCCTGGGGAAAAGAGGAGGGTGGTGGCGTCTCTGCCAAGTGCAGTGAGGCCACGTATGGAGTGGCAGGTGCTTGGTAGGCAGGGTCTCCTCCTGGGATGGGGACCAAGTTGTACAGCCTCC
This sequence comes from Athene cunicularia, assembly GCF_003259725.1. Lineage (NCBI taxonomy): Eukaryota > Metazoa > Chordata > Aves > Strigiformes > Strigidae > Athene > Athene cunicularia. The sequence goes on along the minus strand of NW_020799091.1, from coordinate 13,956,243 downwards.
GGCACAGCACCGGGGAATGGAGGGAAGGAGCCTTTTCCCTTGTTCTTACATTTGGCAGCCCCTATGGCATGTGGGGGAAATATTACCTGTGACAGTCAGTAGAGACTACACCTACACTGCTAAGCTGATAGGGACGGGTCTCCAGCAGCGGTGGGGGACTGACTGTCCAGTTCATTTTTCAGCCCATTCCCCGTGTCAGTTAGCACCCTGCAGGTAATGCCTCCGCGCACATCCAGGCACCCCAGTTCACGGCATCAGTGAAAGGTGACTGTTCTGCGTCAGAGAGGGCAAGAAAGCTTGGCCTCAGGAGGGCATGAGGCACACCAACCTTTTCAGGACCAGTATGTGATCCTCTTTACTTACCCGTGAGGTGTCACCAAGGGTCTGCCATCACCTTCTGCCTGTGGTTGCATTAGGTTTGCCTACATGACACACAGTGTAGATTTTTGTCGTAAGGCCCGTGCTGCCTCAACTGCGTTGGTACCAATGTGATGATTTAAAGATGTAGATGTGCCTCAGTCTCAAGGCAATACATTCAACTTTGTCATTGAATGTATTCTCTCAAGGAAATTCTCAGAACAACTAAGGCTTTAGCTACTGCTTGGGAAGGATCGGTGCCTAGGCTTTCATTAAAAACATGATTTTCAGAATATTCTCCTGTCCTAGCTGTGTTTCCTCATTCCCATAGACCTGTGTCTTCCGGGCATTTGTTCAGTCTCCATAAGAATATTTCTGCCAGGCGTGGAAGAGGGTACGTGACTCTTGTGGTAAAATGCAAATGTTTTCCAGTAGTCTTTGCTCAACAACAGAGCCTCAAGCAGATACTAATAATTGAATCACTCTGCTAAATAAATTGTAAGCACATGAGTCATGCATCATTTTAATGCTCTTAAGAAAGAATTAGCTTCAAGAAGACTGATATGGATTACTGAGTCAAAATAATTTTCCAGCAATACAACTTAGGTTAAATGCTCCTTGCCTGAAATGCCTGCTGGGAGGAATTGAGACATATTAGCACGCTCTGCTTAATTCCAGAACTGAAATACAGTAGCAATGATTGCACTGAAGATGTTTTCCTAGAAAACTCTCCAGAGAAATTAACTAAATCTGTTTCTTCTATTACCATGAGGATAAGATGCTATAGAATGATGAAAATCCAGTTGCACTTTCCATATTATTCTTTGTTTAACAGCAAACATAATGTTTTTGCCTTTTCATTATGCTTCTTGTACCAATAGCAAACACTGTTATCTTTAATTGACCAGATTGAGTGTCCTATAAATTGCTTGTGAGCAGAACACATTCTTGTCCATGTTTTCCATTTCTGTGCTAATGATTCAGTAGTTAACATGACAGCCAGCTGGTTTGGGCACTATCTTTTTTTACTAAAAGTTAAAATGCAGAATTATTTGTACAGCTGCACCAAAACGTGGAATGTCACTCCTGGCAGGATTTGTCTCACTGTTATAAAAGATTTTTATGGCCAATGGAGAAACAGGGGAAACTCTCTGAGTTAGTTCAGCCCATCCTAAAGGAGTTATTTCAGGCAGTTTGAGTAAATTATGTTCCCCAGATGCCTCTTACACAACCTTGAGATTAATGGGAGCTACACTGCTAAAAAACTGGATCCCTGACTTGACACAGACAAAACTGGTTTAAGTGAACCCTAGCCTTAATATGCTGGGGGTTTAGTACTAATGAAGGGCATGGCTGCAGTGTTTTTTTTCCAGTTCTCTAAAGCAGTTTGCCTGCACGTACAAAGACATCCCTTCATATCCTTCCTCCTTCAGGCTCTGCTAGTTCAGTGGAGGAATCTCCTCCCTCTAATCCATTTACCTGTAAAATGTCTCCTCTCCAATGTCAACTGTGCATCCATCAATCTTATTAATATTTTTTAAGAAAGGTTTAGGACAGACAGAACAAGTCAAGGTATCTAAGCAGCTATTTTAGTTTTCCAGCTCTCCTTGTTCTCCATCTGCCTTTGGGCATACAGGTTGTGTTTAAATTTTCCTCGTTATCTGTGACAGATGAAATCGCAAGTTACTGCTTTGAGTGTTGGTCTTCTCCTGTTCCAATCAATGTGATTGTTTCATTCTGGAAGTTACACAGCAGTTTTTGTCAAAGACGGCTGTTTGCATTTCCTCTTAGAACTGTGTTTCAATCTTTTCGTGTGTGTGATTATTCATGTGTTATGATTCTTTTGCAGCAAGATGATGTACCAGTAAGGGAATGTATCACATAATTCTCCTGAGTCTGAGGTACAAAGAAACAGTCCAAAGGAAAGTATATCCTCACAAAATAGACACTTGGAGAAAAGAAAAGTAGTATGAAAAAGCAAGAACTTTAAGAATTAATAAATAAATAGGAGGGAAAAATACTTCTTGGTAGGAAAATAAAAGATGTCATGCTTAATTGAGCAAGACTTATCTCTCCTTATGCTCCATTTCCAGACTGTGTCCCGTAGACTGATGGAAAGCAGTACAAAAACAGGGTACAGCTTCTGTGACTGTCCTCTCCCACCATTTGACAAGCTCTAATCATAGAATAGTTTGGGTTGGAAGAGACTTTTAAAGGTTATCTAGTCCAATCTCCCTGCAATAAGCAGGGATATCTTCAACTAGTTCAGGTTGCTCAGAGTCCCATCCAACCTGACCTTGAATATTTCCAGATATGGGGCATCTACCACCACTCTGGGCAACCTGTTCCCATGTTTCAGCACCCTCATTGTAAAAAATTTCTTCCTTATACCTAATCTGGATCAACCCTTTTTCAGTTTAAAACATTACCCCTTGTCCTATCACAACAGGCTGTACTAAAATGTTTGTCTCCATCTTTCTTATAAGCGCCTTTTAAGTATTGAAAGGCAACAAGGTGTTCCTGAAGCCACCTTTTCTCCAGGCTAAACAACCCCAACTGTCTCAGCCTGTCCTCATAAGAGAGGTGCTCCAGCCCCCTGATCATCCTTATGACCTTCCTCTGGACTTGCTTGAGCAGGTCCATGTCCTTCTTATATTGGGGCCCCAGAGCTGGACACAGCACTCCAGGTGGGGTCTCATGAGAGCGAAGTAAAAGGGGAGAATCCCCTCCCTCGACCTGCTGGCCACACTTCTCTTGATTCAGTCCAGAACATGGCTGGCTTTCTGGCTGCAACTGCACATTGCCAACTTATGTCCCGCTTTTCTTCCACCAGTATCCCCAGTCCCTTCTTTGCAGGGCTGGTCTCAATCCCCTCACTCCCCCAGCCTCTACTGATACAGGAGGTTGCCCTGACCCAGGTGCAGGAAAGAGCCTGTGAGAGAGAATCATCTGAGCTTCGTATTTTATTCTTTCATCATAACTACCCATCTATATGCCTGTGTTTACATTCACTCCATTGCTCTGTATATGAGGTAGGTTCATAGGTAGACAGCATGGACGGATGCATGTACCATCTGTGGCACCACTGCAAGTTTAACAGCTAGGTCTCTATTTCTGTTCACCTAGCTGAACATTAGGTGCTTTTATATACTGTGTTTTAAGAAAAAAAAAAAAAAAAAAAAAAAAGTGTAAAACCAGAGATCAAAACTTGTCAAATTCAGGAGAAAGACTAACCTCAAATATTTTCAGTGCTTTTGGCACTCAACATCCTCTGATTTTAATGTGGCTTAAAAATTGTTGCAAATAAGCTCTTTCCCTTTATTTGTCAGCTTTGGGCAGGAAACTGTTTTGTAAACATGTGAAGTAATATGTGGTGTAGAAGTCTGGAAGAGCTATAATATAATCCGGGAAATTTTGAGTATATTTGACTGGTATATTTTCCAAAGGAAAGAGAAACTTTATTGGTGGAGGAAAGAAAAACAAGGACTTGCCAAGCATATTACACTTGAGAAATAATGAAAAATTCTCTATTAACAATCCAACAGTCCTGTATGATTACTTTTAACACATATGCAGTGAATAATTCATATTACATGGAATTTTTAAAAGTGGGTAGCAGTTTATTTCATTATCTGCCAAACTATGATTTTAATTTAAATTTAATCATGTTTGAGCCATTATTGCAACAAAAAACTTAGGGGAATTTTTTCACTCTTCCATCTGTGAAATTCCTACTAACACCAAAAGGAATTCCGAACAGATTCTCACTCACTTTACATAAAATGATCACTCTTTCATGTCAGTTAAACTTTTCTTAATTTTACCCCACAATAACAAGTGAATATGTTCTCAAATATTCATTTAAGAAAAGTCCTTTCTTTGCAGTACTCAGGAACAAACAATACACGATACTTGTTTTCAGAAGAAATTAACTATGAAAGTAAATGCTAGATGTCTTATTACAAGTTAGTTTCAGATGTGTTGGCATGAACTGTTTTTTGAACGAATCTTTTTTTTTCCTCACCTTTACATTTTTCCAGAATATAAAGGAAGACATACCTATAGGAAGACAATCCTGCAGGATTTTAAAATGTCAAAAGAATGAAGATTTTCTGATGAAAACAGAAAGAAATCAAGTTTTAAAATCATTGTCTCTCCTTTCACTCCATGTCTTCAACTAATAGTAATAGCTGGACTAAAAAAAAATTATTCACTTTTATCTTTTTCCATATAGTGTGAAAAGAATGATAATACATCTCTCTATTTTGTTGCATTTTTAATTGTTTCACAAATATTTGTGTTCTCAGGTAGAATGAAGAGAAAATATATAGCATAGATGTTGAAGGAATGAACTAATGATCCATTTTACACAGCATCCCAGCTCTAACAGAACAAAATTTGGATGCTGTAAACAAAAATTCCCCGCAGTGTAGCTACTTTGGGAATACCAGTGTCTGAAAAGATAATCCTCTGTCACCTGAGGCAATTCTAACCCTGTATTTTTCAGTGCAAGTCCAAAGATCAGTGACCACTTCAAGAAACACTAAAATATGAAAGATTTATGCTAAATATATCAAAAAAAAAAATCACAGCCTATTCCCTTTGGCCTTTTGATATTTTTAATACTATTTAAACCAAATCTGGTTACTACTTTTTATGTTGTAGGTATCAATCTGCTAAACAGCATAGATAAAAGAAGTTCTATTATTAAGTAGATAAATTTTCATGCTAACAAACTCTGGGTGTGAAAGAGAAGCTGATGGCTTCAGAATCAAATACAATATGAGATAATTTATTTAGAGTTTAATTGCAGGTGTATCAAGTAATAAACTCTACAGGGAAAGATAGTTGGCATATGTTGGGCTGAGAAGCTATTATTAAGAGACAGATAAGGCTAACCAAGATTTCCCTGGGGAAATAAAAAATTCCCTAGCTATCTCTGGAAGAAAGCAAAAGATAAATTTTGAGCTGCGGACAGTAGATAGATTAGTGGCTGAGAGGGAGATCCTGATGTGCCATAACTGTGTGTGTGTTGATGCTGTGGGTTTTGCTATTCAGCACAGCCATGTGATTTAGTTCCCAGCTCATCTTTGAAAGACACTGTGTAAATCTCCCTTAGTTTGTCCTACACTGCTACCAAGAGAGAACATGATGTGCTGGATGAAGTGTGTTCCGCTGAGAGAAGTTCATGTACAATCTGGAGATTATAATGGTTTTATGATGAGGTGTTTACTGTAAGGACAGAGGAGAAGCACCAAAAAGCTTTATGTGTCTTGTAAATGCATGATCTAGGGGAAAATCAGTTGTTATTATTAAATACACAGCTGCTTATTACTTCATTCCTCAAACTCCATGACAACCCATAACACTTTATTCTGTTGACATTCACCTGAACTACTTCTCATAGCTTTGGCAACAGTTTACTGGGTCTTTAGCATGTGAAGCATTATCCTAAGGGATTTTGGAGAGAAAAGACTGTGATCAAGTCTTATAAAACTGTAATGAAGCAACATGTTGATAAGTGAAACCTTTGTGGGTGCAGGGCTTCTTGGAGCACACAGGGCTCTAAGATGGTTATCAGGACTTCTGGACAGGTGAGCAGCTCCACTGGAGATACTACCTCCTTGTGGTTTTTGTGCAGTCTGAAAAGAAAAAAGCCATGTGATTCAGAAGTATGGGCCATTTGAAGAGTATATATTTTTGTCAGTGGTGGAGGTAACAGAAATTTTGAACCAAATCGTGATGTTTTGCACTGTCTTGTGTGTTTCCCTACCGCCTCCAGCTCTCTTTGGCAAAGGTCTGTCTCAGAAAGCAAGGCCAATGCATGAGGCATGTACAGTGAGGATAAGATAAAGAAGTGAGTGGCTGTTACATGTGCACCAGTAACTCCCAAAAGTCTCCAATGCATCTGGTGGCCACACATATATGTTTTTACAGGGGGAGAGTTAGCATACTATATACTAATGGAACTCTTCCAAGTAAAGAAATGATTGATTGCACAAATGATGTTATAGCATCTTGGCTGAATATCTTAGATGGGGCTTCCATGTCAAATTATCAAAGCTGTAAGCTTTTTCCAGTCCACACCAAAAGGAATTCCAGAAAGCTCTGGACACCCTTTAAATGGCAAAGCTCCCTATCCCTTCCTAATACTCAATCCAAAGCACTGCAGTCAGGTTCATACACATTAACACATAATCTATTAACAATATGGCTTAGGGAATATCTAAGTCAAATGCTTAAGCAGCTATTAAGAGATAGGATGACCAACTGCACATAAGAACATTTTCTGTGGATTTGTTTTCTGTCCTACAAAATGAAGAAAGTATAGCAAATCTTCTTGAGGTTAAATGACCATCATCTTAACTACCAACCCAGAGATCTGGAAGCTTGTTTATACCCTTTATAACAGAACGAGAATTTCACAGGTTTAGGTCCTTCACCATTACAATCTGTGCATGGGAGGAGAGAGGGGGAACACATTTACTGATCATTTCCCTTCAGAAGGAAAGCTGAGATCATTTCAGACAGTGACACAGTCTGAATCTAGTAGGGGCCAGAATAGTTATCTACCTGGACTCCTGCAAAGTGTTTGACACTCTACCACATGACATCCTTGTCTCTAAATTGGAGAGACATGGATTTGATGGATGGAACACTCGGTGGATAAGAAATTGGCTGCATGGTTGCACTCAAAGAGGCTCAATGTCCAAGTGGAGGGGAGTGGTTGAATGGCATTCCTCAGGGGTCAGTGTGGGGACTGGTGCTGTTTAACATCTTTGTTCGAGTCATGGACAGTGGGACTGAGTAAACCCTCAACAAGTTTGCTGACGACACCAAGCTGTGTGGTGCCATTGACACGCTGGAGGGAAGGGATGTGCCATCCAGAGGGACATGGACAGGCTTGAGAGGTGGGCCCATGTGAGCCTCAAAGTTCAACAAGGCCAAGTGCAAGGACCTGCACATGGTTCAAGGCAATCCCATGCACAAATACAGGATGGAAAATGAGTGGATTGAGAGCAGCCCTGCGGAGAAGGACTTGGGGATGTTGGTTGACAAGAAGCTCAACATGACCCAGCAATGAAGCCATATCACACCCTGTGCTGCATCAAGAGAAGTGTGGCCAGTGGGTCAAGGGAGGTGATTCTTGCCCTATACTCTGCTCTTGTGAGACCCCACCTGGAGTACTGTGTCCAGCTCTGGGGCTCCCGACATAAGAAGCACGGACCTGCTCAAGAAAGTCCAGAGGAAAGTCATAAGGATGATCTGGAGCTGCAGCACCTCTCCCATGAGGACAGGCAGACAGAGTTGGGGTCATTCAGACTGCAGAAGAGAAGGCTTCCGGGAGATCTTATAGCAGCCTTCCAGTACTTAAAGTGGCCCTACAGGAAAGATGGGGAGGGACTCTTTATCAGGGAGTGTAGTAATAAGATGAGGGGTAATGGTTTTAAACTGAAAGAGAGTAGATTTAGATTAGAAATAAGGAAGAAATTCTTTCCTGTGAGGGTGGTGAGACACTGGCACAGGTTGCCCAGAGAAGCTGTGGCTGCCCCCTCCCTGGCAGTGTTCAAGGCCAGGTTGGACGGGGCTTTGAGCAACCTGGGCTAGTGGAAGGTGTCCCTGCCCATGGCAGGGGGCTGGAACTAGGTGATCTTTAAGGTCCCTTCCAACCCAAACTATTCTATGATTCTGTGATAAAGAGAAAACAGTGAATTAATTGTGTCTCACAACCACAGTGCTTCCTGCCTAACCTATTGCTCAGGGCTGTGTTTAAATTCAGAGAATGGCCCAGATATAGTGCCATTTATGAAATAAGGGCTTATCTGTAGGGTGGCAAAATTTCAAAATTTTGTATTCCAGTTTAATTCCTGCAAACCTCAACATTCTTGGGCATTGGATTCTGGCATGCTTCTTGTTTGCTGAGGGGATGATATAACACCAGTGGACTGCAATCACTTTGTGACCATGTCTTCGTAAGAAGATAGTGTCAGACACTGCTGAGAGGAAATGACATGCAACTTACAAAACTTGTTTATACACTAAACATAAGTGCGGAAGTGATTTCAGCTTTATTGTTGTTGATAATACTCAAGGAGAGGATATACAGGCATCAAAAAAATATCTGAATTCCTCTTTAATTAAAATCAGCCATTGAGGCTATCTCTATGTGCCATCTCTCAGTTCGCAATGGAACCTGGACAAAATGTTCAGATGAAGTAGAATAATGACTAACATAATTATTAGCAACAGCTCTATTATTATAAAACTAGGATGAAGAGATCCCACTGATGAACGGAAATATTTGGACGTACAGGCAAAATTGTGGAATTCAAGTCAATACCTATTTCAGGCTCAATTTCAATACTCTCAAAATACTGTAGAAATAGACTGAAAGTGTTTCATTTTCAGGAAATATTCTCTAGCTTCTCTTTTAATAGAAGGCTTTTTTTTTTTTCCTTTTTTTTTTTTCCATATAACAAATATGTTTGCTTACCTCTCCCAACCACTTCTTTTCTATTATCTAGCTGTTATCTAGGAAAGACTGGACTATATAAACATGTAAAGGGCTTGTGGGTTTTTTTCTGTACAGTTATTGTTCCTCAAGTCCCAGACACCTGCTTGTATCTATCTCCTGCTTGAGTTTATCTCTCAGTACCATTAGAGTGGAAAAAAACAGCAGCTTCTTCCATGTCTGGGTATGTCCAAGACCTTCATCCTGCTTCTTTGGCACAGACAGGTCAGAGAGGTAGAGTTTAGAAACACTATGAGAGAAGAGGAGGTGGGAAAGATGACATCTACAGATCTTTCTATAAATTTAGGAAGTGAAAACGTAGTGTGTGTATGTTTAGTTAGTTCAAGCTTCCTATGTTTTAATTTTCAGTTGTGTATACAGATAATGACAATTGCTCAATATGACTACATTAAGTATCCTTCCACTTCTTTCCATAAGTCAAAACTGCCAAATAGAGCTGACATGACATTTCTGGATGGAATTTCAACCATATAAAAAGAAGAAGTGGCAAAATTCCCAGCTAGAATTTTGACAAATCTGCTGAATAGCCTGGCACTTGGACTAGACCCCACAGGATAGGATGAATTACACTGTCAGAGGACAAACAGTTCTGTGGTGGAGGAGTATTAGCCTGGATGTTGGCAGGCTTTCAGTGAAATGCTCTGTTCTACTTGCAGGGGTCTTCCTGGGAAAGCACCCACTCTTGTCCCTGAGTGCAGTGGTTAAGGCACTCACCAGTGATATGGGACATATGAGTCTGAGTGCCGATGAGCTGAGGGAAGAAATGAGCAGTATTCCTGAATCCATCCGGTCTGTTTTGCTGCTGTATAAACTGGCAAGAGTCACCGCCACGGTCTGTGCCGACTCCAATCCAGCTGGAGGACAACAGCAACTTCAGGGCACAGAGGGAAGCCGCCTCCCAGGGCAGATGGGAAGATCAGCATCTCATTGGGGTTACCTATGGAGCCAAGGCAAGAAACAGGCACCTGACCTGCTGAGCCTTGTCAAGAATTTAGTGTTTCTGGCACCCCTGAAGCAGAACTTATGAACTAGTGGACCTATAGGTAAGGCAAAAGTGCTTTGTGAAGTCATCTCTTCAGGTCAGCTTACCTCATTTAAATCAGACCTGTGTCTTTACCAATAAATCTTCTTCATGTACACTGACAAGGTAATTTTCCATAATTTTAGATCTCTATTAAAACCACAACATGGGTCCTGTTTGCATCCTGTAATACCTAAACCCAGGACTGAGTACCTGTGTGAGTTTGAACCCTAAAAGCTGCTGATGTCTTTGGGGTCAGCACAAGAGGGCAAGTCCTCTCTTGGATCTGCGTGCACGGAAAAAAGCACACTTGCTCACACATCTCAGATGTGTACTTTCCCCACTCGTGCTGCCAAATGCATTCACAAGGGAAAACCCAGCTCTTGCCCTGCCAGTGCTCACCAGCCACTCCATAAATGTCAGCTCAAGCACGGAGGCAACAGACTCTGGAAGGAAAAGCCAACAGCTATGAAGGAGCTGTACCATGCCTATCAGCAGCCAGGCAAAAGTCAGTGAGAAATAAGAGCTTCCTAAACATTAAAAAGAGCTTGCTATAATGTTTGCCAAATGTTTGTGCTGCATCCCGCCACTCTGACTGCTTCACCCCAGATCACCTGGACACAGCAAGCAGGGTGTTTATAAAACATTTTGCTGAAAGCAGAGGATAAGTGCCATATGCTAATTGCTGCTGCTCTGTGCAGATACAAATACAGAATTAAAAATGGCCCCGCTTTGTGTCTGAATTTCTTTGTGCAAATGCAAACACCATAATCTACAAATGAAGTTTGCGGTGCTGTTCCATGACCAGCAAGAGATAATCTTTTACCTTGCTGCAGCCAAAAAGAGAGGACCTAGCATCCTAGATTTGTGCCTGACTGCCTCCCTGCACCTCTGTTCCCATCTGCGATATCTCACCCCTCCTTCAGGATGGCTCAGGTGCTCTTCTCACCTCTTGGGCAGCCAGTGCAGTTGCTAACCTGAGTAGAAAACTATCATTGGTGGGCTTGGGCTGTTTTCTTGTAGCTTCATCCCTCTGGATCAGTTCACTGAGGACACACTTGGTATCAGAAGGAGTGATGCCCAGGACAGGAGGAGCAGGAGAACCCCATTACAGCTGCAGTGAGCTATTGGCAAAGCTGTCCTCATCCAGCTGCATCCTGAGACATAAACGTCTGTGCCACTTAATGCAGTGGTTCAAGGACCTGGGCTTTGACCTGGGTCATGCATGCAATGTGACCCTACTCCAGCTGGGCAGTTCAACTCCAGTTTCCTTTGGAAGGAGGCCATGTCTTTTCCCCAGGCCACCTCACAGACTGCAGAGCTCAGCTGCTCTGGTGCTAGGGTTGTTTTTTTGGTTTCCAATATGTTTGCTTTCACTGGAAAAGTGGCTTATTTTCCTTCTTTTTCTCATGTTCAAAAAGAAGTAGACTATTTTTAGCTCATACTTTTCCTTTTGAACTTGCATTTGGGCACTAAGTCAACACAGGAGAATTCTGCTTCAAAAGATGGATGTCTCAGAAATGACAGGCAATAAAGAGGGAACTGAGTGACAGTAGTTCTGCAACTCCTGCACAAAGTGCAATGCACCACATTCAGAAAAAGACATAGGAACCAAAGTAAGACTTCTGACAAATTGGGGAACTTTGGAATCTACAACTCAGATCCTTGTTATCTTCCATCTAACTTTGGAAACATGTATTAAAAAGCTTGTCTGAAGACCCCAGCGTCCCCAAGGTGCCTTTAGTTCTCTAGGGCAATTTCTGCCATTTCTTCTTTAGTTGTGAAAATGCCCTTGGCTGATAGGCTATGCAGACCGGGTATATGATCTGGGGTGCTCTACTAAGACCTTTATGTTGTGGTATGGGAGTTGCCTAAAGTGAGAATGGAGAACAAGGGGATGCACCCATAAATCTGTGATTACACAGGCTTAATAGCAGCACAAATGATGGTTCTGTAACCATGCTGGGATATCAAGCTCAAGAGAATAGATAAATGAGTAATTTTTTTATTTTTATTTTCATATCAGCTATGTCACTAAAATTATCAGGGACAAACTGGGCTAAAGGAAGGAGTTCATTCCTTACATGGGGAGGTGCTGCATGGTGTCACACTGAGAAAATTGAGGGGCAGTTTCTAGAGGTCCTTTATCATGTGCTACAACAGATTTTTGTGTCTCACAGAGACCCAGGTCCCTTTAGCACCTCTAAATAACTAGGTGATTTTTATCCAGGTGACTGATTATAGATTCAGATACTTGCAAGTTTAAAATATTGGTCCAGTTTAGGAATGAAGAAAAAAAAATACTGTCTAATAATATGATTGCGAAATCAGGGTTTTTTGGGCAAGGTAAACTGTCATGTGTTAGCTTGCTTCTAAAACCAAATTTGTTTTCTGTGTTTCTGTGGGAAATCGGAGGATGTTATAAACTGAGTCATGCAGTTATTGACTTTAGCAAGCGCACAACTGATATAAATAGAGAAACACTTTTGAGCCTTGGACAGAGGAAGAGATTGAGAGGTCTTCTAGCAAGGGCTGATAGGACAGGGAGACAAAGATGAAGACAAAGATCCTTCCTTTCCTTGGGTTACTATATGTTGCATGTTCTTGTGCTTTTCCAGTGGTTTCAGAAAAAGAAAAAGAAGATATGCAATTGGCTAAGGTAAGGACTACAGACAGAACTTAAGAAATAATTTATTGAGAAAATTAACATAGTGATGTATTAGTGATGTATTTTATTAACAACTCGCTGCATTTGTAAAGAAATGTTTATGTTCTAAATTGTTGCTTTTTCTTTCCCATCAGAAATATCTGCAAAATTTTTATGATTTTAAAGAAGAGAAAAGTTCTCTCTTTAAAACAAAGAACTTCAATCACATGGCTGACAAAATACGAGAGATGCAATCATTCTTTGGGCTAGAGGTGACTGGGGAGCTGAATCCTGAGACACTGGACATTATGAAGCAGCCTAGATGTGGAATACCAGATGTCCGTTCATACAGCACCTTCCCACTGAGCCCTAGGTGGAAGAAAGAAGATGTCACGTATCGGTAACATATATTAAAGATGTTTGTGTGTACACAACTGGAAAGCTTTGTGAATACTAGGCAGAAATAATCCCAACAGGTTCATTACTGTTTATCCATTCCCGTATTTCTCCATATTAAAAGCCCCATTCAGGATGAAAGGGCCATGAATGTGGGGGACTATTCATATCCTTTGCTTTAGGCTTCCAAACAGCAATGAAAATACCAGAATAGGAGTTTACATTAGCTAGTTAACAGCCTACTAAATAATATACTCAGTGGCTACAAGGGATAAAATATATATATTAGGATTTCTGAAAGATGAGAAAGAAAACTTAAAACTTCCTTTGTTATGTAAGCAAATAATTTGAAAATAAGCAACTTGAGGTGTATAAATAATAATAACCACTGATAAAAATATTTGACCTTGATACTATGTGCCCCAGCCACATGTGATCTGGTTGTTTTTAATTCCTTCTGCCTTATTTCACAGGATTTTGAACTACACCCCAGACATGCTGCAAAGTGATGTAGAGGAAGCAATTGCAAAAGCCTTGCAACTCTGGAGCAGTGTCACCCCTTTGAGATTCACCAGGCTCTACACTGGTCAAGCAGATATAATGATCTCCTTCGCAGCTGGATGTAAGGGCACTCCCTGGCCTGGGAATGATAAGGTTTTGTCGTTTTTTCTTACAGAGATGATGGAAAGCATCACTTCATTTTCCCTTTTTTTTAGTTCATGGTGACTTCTATTCCTTTGATGGTCCAGGAGGAACTCTGGCTCATGCCTACCCCCCTGGCAATGGGATAGGAGGAGATGCCCACTTTGATGAAGATGAAAGCTGGACGAAATTTACTACCTATAATGGTAGGTAACCTTAAATATTGTGTTGCCTGTTTTTTATTAGACAGTGTTGTCTTGAAGACACAGCAAATCACAGATCCCATGGCAGTAGTTGCAGTATTTACTGAGATATGTCAGTGTAATTTAGTAAAATGATTCTGCATATTTTGACCCAGTCATGTCAGTCCCCTGAAATTAATGCACAGACTGCAATTATAACCCCAGTGAAGGAAATGAGATTAGCATGAAACAGCAATATTGGGTAACCGTAACATCATAAGGCAGGGAATTTTCACCCTCAGGTAATGACCTCAAAAGCTGTAATATTAAGCTCTCACTTCTTTTTTTTTTTTTTTTTCCCCTGATTTGAAGTGATGTAAATCTTTAAATTCTGCAAAGGAAAAAAACAATCTTGAGTTTGCTAGCAAATACAATTAAATATAACAGTGCAGTGTTCTGATTTCCAGCAATGTCCAGGGATGATGTTACATGTTACTGGTCTTTGTGAAGTAGTTACCAGGTGAATTCCATGTCATTGGTGATTCCCCAAATCTGACCGGATGACTAAAATGTTCTCACCCAGTTTTCAGTCGTTATTAACATTGAAGAAACTTTGTTTCTTCATTGGCAGGAACATTTCTGCGACATAAGCAAAAACTGTCCCCAGATTCCTTTCCCCATGAGAAATAATTGTTTAGAATTTAAAACTGATTTCTCCTTCAGGATGCCAGAGACCCTCTTAGATTTTGCTGTTTTATTACGACCATGAACGATATATCATGCATGAGAGGATCACACCTGTATCCTACTGTCATGCAAGAAAATGTATTCAGTGTTTGATCTTTGTGCTGGATCTTTTTTAGGATACAACTTATTTCTTGTTGCTGCTCATGAGTTGGGCCACTCACTAGGTCTTGGTCATTCTGACGTCTTCGGTGCTTTGATGTATCCTATATATATGGCCAGGGATACAAGGGACTACACGCTTCCTCAAGATGATATTGATGGCATTCAAGCCCTGTATGGTAAGCAAGAAACATAATTTTTTTTGAGGATGATATATAAACATTTACAATTAATTTTACCCATCAGCTAAAATGTACTGAACTTTCTACTGCAAGAAGGATACTGAGTTTTAATTTGCTGGTATTATTTTCAGGCAAATCTCTTGGTTTCTTTGTGGCTAAGAGTCTATATATGTGAAATGGAATCTGTGGGCTATATCCATGCCAATAAGTCAAAAGGTCCAAGACCCTTTCTCCAATGACACCAGAGGAATGACCCATGTCTCTTATCTTCCACAAAAGGGTGGTTACATGCACAGCTGCCTTTTGGAAATGCATTAACTAAATGCATTAAGAGACCAACAACTTGTCAAGGCAAAATAATTCCAGAGACCATTTTAGCAGTCAGCAACACAGATAGCCAAGTTAAATTGCCCAGGAACTTTCCCTAGCATTAGTTTACTAGTTGAGATTTAACCTTAAGAAACCTATAGATCTGGCTCCATCCTGAAGCTCTGCAACATGAAACACTCTAATTCATCTTCCAATTCTACACTTATCTATTTCCCAAAGGACCCCCTAGGGAATCTCCTGCACTTCCAACAAAAACTTTTTCCCCACAAGAACCAACTGAAATGACACCTGCAGAAGCACCAACTGAAGTGTCACCCCGGGAGGAACCAACAGAAATTACACCCTCCAAAACCCCCACAAGACCAGAGGACTGTGATCCTCATTTGACTTTTGATGCTATCACTACTCTCCGTGGGGAAATACTGTTCTTCAAAGGCAGGTAAGTGCTTTCATTTCTAGCAACATCTTCTTGTGAGATTCACAAAAGCAAAGAATCAAGTTCAGTTCAAGGAGTTTATCTTCCCTTGGTTACAAAGGAAGATAGTTCTTTCTGAAAGTACTAGGGCAACTTTACAAAATTTTATTAGCCTAGATGGGCTGGGTGAGTAATGTGGTTTACTGACAGGTGAGTAAAATGTTTTAAACCATCATACATCATCACCTATGTCTGTTAAAATTGTGCATGGCTGAATAATCTCAGTGTCACACTTCAGTCTGCAGCTGCTTTGAATGCAGTGCCATCCTTGTCACACCATCCCTCATGTGGGTCAAAGGAGCTGTGTAAAATGTCACTGGTGACTTTTAGTGGCACTCTGACCTAGGAGTTTGCACTGGACCACAGCCCAGTACTGTCTGTAGGGAGCCTTTGCTGCCACAGCTGTCCATTTCTTGAGTACACTCTGACACTGGGCACTGTAGAGGGTTGTTTGTTGGGCACATCCACCCTGGTGAGGGACAACAGCATGACAGGCCCAGGGTTTCACCCACTTCTTGGGTTGGTAATTGTGTTTTGATTGAACAAACTTCCTTTGGTGATGTGCACCTCACTTCCCTTCTAAAACACATGTTAAAGAATTGTAGCTTAAAAACGTAATAATTTTCAGGGAAGAGGAGGAGGAGGAAGGAGCAATTCCTCCCTAAATTGGGTTTTAACATGTTTCTCAAGAATGTTTAATGAACATCACATATTGTCTTGGGTAAGCCATCAGGGTGCCTGTGGAGAGGTCTACAGGGCCACCAGCTCTAGGTGCCTGTGCTTGAGCCAAGGGGTTGGACAAGATGACCTCCAGAGGTCCCTTCCAACCTCAACCATTCTGTGACCTCAGAACAACCTGCAGTAAAGGGAAAATGTGTATGAGACAACAGGGCAAAGTGAAGCACTGTATCCCAAAAGGGAAGATATCTCTGCCTCATAGGGAGGATTGGATCCAGCACCTAGACAGTAGGATTTAAAGCACATTTCTGGGCTACAGATCTCCTAGCGAAATCCAGACAATGAAACACTGCTGTTTTCATTTCTATCAGCTACGTCTGGCGCAAAAGTCCATATTTCTCAGACATTGAGCACGACACCATCTCCTCATTCTGGCCACCACTGGCAGCTGGCTTTGATGCAGCTTATGAGGTTGACAAGAAGGATCGAGTGGTATTTTTTAAAGGTATTTCTCTTACATATCCATCAGTCCTTTCTATGAATGAAGTTATAATAGTACTGCTAATGTTATGTAATAATAATGAAATAATATTATACTAATACTAGCATTAGTACTGATATAAGATATTCTTAATATTTAAATCCATTTTCATTTTGAAAATGCTAATGTTACTGTCATTAATAAATGCTGATTCACAACAGCCTTGTACAATATGATATTACTCTTTTCAGTGAGACACATCATAGCTGAGATAAAATTGATTGCCTACATTGTTACTTAAATACATTTTTAAAGGTGTGAAACACACCTAGAAAATATGTTGAATTTTAGCTATTGAGTATATAATACTCTAAAGACTATATAAAGTGGAAAATCCAACAGCTCTGAAATATTCAAACTTATGTGTGTCCTAGAGGGTTGTGTTCTCAGCTGGACATTTGTGCTATTTGGTGGTATTTACTACACAGAAAGCTCTGGGGCTTTGATGAAAAAGAGCTCAGTCTCCTCAGGAATCCTTACTAACTTTTTCTGGTTTTCCTTCAGATGACCAGTACTGGGCTGTCAGTGGCTACAGAATAGAGCCAGGCTTCCCCAAGCCTATTCAGAACCTGGGCTTCCCCACCAGTGTTGGGAAAATTGATGCAGCTGTTCATGATCAAAATACAAAGAAAACCTATTTCTTTGTAGGCAACAAGTACTGGAGGTAAGGTTCATTTCTGTTTTGTACAGCAGATAATCAAAATAGCTTTTAAAATGTCAAATTATACTAGTATTTGTACAGTATGGCATCTTGCCCTCAGCCTTCTCAGCCAGTATAAAGCTGAAACTCAGAGGCAATTACTTAACTCTATAGAATAAAGCCTGTAACACCTGAGATAAAGACAACATCTAGTTATTCCTACCAGTCTGTGATTAACAGACAAATAAGCTTTGTTTATTCATTAGGAAACAGTATTACATGAACTTAGTATAAAAAGATAATGCAAGTAGACTTGTCATCATATCATGTATTCACTCAGTAGCTATTAAGGGGTAAAAGTGTTCTCTGAAATTTGTAAATGAAAAATCTATTAAGAAAGCTATGGAAGGAGACTAAAATATTTACTTTTTAAGAAACAGTTCAGATAAGCAGTAATATTAGCCCTAATAATTAATCTATAATATTATCTTGAAAGAGTATTATTACACCAGATGTTTATATTCATCTCATTAAGGCACTTCATAGATCGGATGCTGTAAAATGAAAATATCTGTTTTGCATAATTAAGTTAATATTACTCTGTATAAACCCCATCCATCCTTATTATCAGTCTTAGGAAAGGGTAGCAAACTATTTAGTCTGATGTTCTGAAAACAGCCTTGTATAGGCCACTAAATATGTAAATATCCACACAGCCAGGATTTATAGAGTTCTATGAGATCACAGATGCACACAGTTACTGTTTTTTTAGCTGGGAATAGGCCTATTCAGTAAAAATTCCACTTGGTTTCAACATTGAACATCACAAGTTTGTTTCTTGTTTTCATGCAATTTCTTTATTTAGTTTCAATGAAAATACCCAGTCAATGGAAAGAGGATATCCAAGAAAAATAGCAGCTGACTTCCAAGGAATTGACTACACAGTTGATGCTGTCCTTCAGAAAAATGGTAAATAGCTTGCAATATAATTAAAAACAAAACAAAAAACCACCAACCAAACCCCCAAAAGTATGTGTTTCAAATACATATATATTTGTTCTGATATTTTTTTAAAACACCCAAGAAAATAGTAAGTGTCTATCAATAGGTATACAAAAAAAAAAAAAATTATTAATTTGCCAATATTTTGTCCTTCCAATTCTAGGACATTTCTACTTTTTCCATGGATCAAACCAGTATGAGGTTGACATCAAGAACAAGAAACTCATCCGTATAATGAAGAGCAACAGCTGGTTTAATTGCTAGAAAAATTAAGTGATGGTGCAAGGCTGTATTTGTACCAGAAATGTTTTTTCATGTTCCTTGGTTATTATAAACAATATCATTCAGCTGTTACTGTGCATCCAAGTCTGAAATGATGAGCTTTGAAAATTCTAATTTAAAACCTTCAAAATGTAAAACTTAATGTACAGTTTTTATTTATTTTGTTTTCCAACTATTTATTAATTGAGGGTTTTTTGAGTAATAAAGTATTTTGCTCCAGTGTTCCTGTGTTCTGATTCAGTCCACTGGAGACAAAGCATCTGATATAACCAGACACAAGCAGGAACGACACCAGGACTCCACCACTATTTTTATCAGGGTCCATGGGGGAAGGTTAAAGAGAAGCACTAGTAGGTGGGCAGTTTCAACAGGCAGTAAGAGGTGACCTGGGGGACAGAGGAAGGAAACAGAGAGGAATAATGTGGGGGAGGCAGAAGAGATAGGAGAAGATCCTACATGATGGTGTGGGAAGGTCTGTGGAGAGACTGGTGGCTGTAGCTCACTTGCCATGACCCCATGTCACGGGAATAGAAGGGTGAGGGCGGGGATGGGGATGGGTGCCTGCTGGTAGATGGGAAACGTAACAGTGGGGTGGGAGGACCCATGTTACAGTGCCATTGTGGATGGTTTTGGTGGGCAGAGTCACTGGTACAGCAGGGTAAGAGTGACCAAAGAGAAGGGTAGGTGTCCAGTTTGAGGATGGAGACACGCAGGCAGGGTGGGAAGTGATATGGTCATGGGGTCCTAAGGAGTCAGGGGATTACACCTGCTGAGCTGTCACCATGTGTCATGGGAATAGAGTCAAGGTTGACAGTCCAGCTCACAATGCTGGACAAGAAACCACTGACAAGAACCACTTCCCAGAGCAACCAAGCCAAAGTGATAGGTAAAACCCCAGGATTTCCATGTAACTACCAGAGACAAATCCTCCAGAGGAAGAGTGGTGAGACAGAGTCAAAAGCACATGCGCTTCCTCCATCCACCTTGTTTGAGTCCCCCTCACAGGGCAATAGCTCAGCGACTTAAACACCCCTTGGGCTGTAAGAAAACCTGGCTGATCTGTCCTCTTCTTTCAGGTATTTGATCCCATCCCTTACAGCACTGCTCTGATGATATGATTATACAAGGAAGCTGAATCCTTCTCATTATTCCTCTTTCTCTAGCAGAACTGGCAAAGGCACCAAGAGGAGGTGGGAATGGCTGATGAGGACAGGCTTCCAGTTACCACAGCTCAAACCCCATTAGACAAAGGTGAGATTTGCTCCTGGTCTTCTGCACAGGGCAGAACCTTCAGATCAGGTCAAAACACCTACTAACATCTGTCCACCATCCATCAGAGCCAGAGGAAGCCACGTGTCTCCCAGTGTACCCACAGACCCACTGTGCTAGCAGACAAGACCGAGGATGGGCAGCCAAGATGCTGCGTGTTTGATCTTGGAAAACCTCTTCTCTGCCATGTTCTGCTCCTCATGCATGCTTTGTGCCACTAAATCAAGGTCTAAACCCAACCTAGATGAGAAATTAAGTCATGAATCTAAGCAGGGCTTAAAAGTAGGGACTGAACAGCTCAGCATTGCCACAAGGACAGTGGTGCACCATGGTGAAGTCATGGCCTGACAAGTGGGTGAGCTCACCTGGCAGCAGTCCAAGCAGGGCAGAGACACAGGAAAACTGGTGTTGCCCCAACATCTCCCAGTATCTTTCTCAATAGCTTGTGCTGTGTACACAGCCTGTCCAGAAGAAAATTCAGTCCAAGAACTTTAGATGCCTCCAGGTTTGGGCAGGGCTCTTGTGAGTACTGCTTGTATATAAATAATGGAGTTAGTTCCCTTTGATTTTAAAAATGCCTGTGCACTTTGATATCCTAATTAGATACCTTCCTGTATGTGAGGGCTACCTTCAGAAATCAGGCCTTTAGGCTCTAGTTGTTGGCTAAGACATGAAAGCTGTTAAGGAGGAAGGAACTGAAAAGAACATTTCAGCAATGGCAAAGCAGAGCATTGACAATGTTTACAACAGCTCACCTTGGCCATTATATTGACTTATTTCTCTTACATAAGGCTGGTACTGGTTTTTAGTTATGACCTCAAGGAAACAGCTAAATTAAAGTAGTTGCCCCACCTCCAGGTATTGATTAGCTTAAACTACTGGTATCTGAAAAATTAATGATGTTTACTTGGCTGTGAAGGACAATCTGGAAAGTGTCTGGTGTTTTGGTCTAACCTGGACCATAAATGAAAGACAACATGGCACGGATTTCACCTAGACAAGGGGAGTGGTGAGATGTGCTAACCATGGATTTTCCATCTTTATTTCTGCTTTGTTAATGTCTTAAACTTTAGCAAGAAAAAACATTACTTTTGGTTTGGGAAAAGCAATTAAATTTCTGACAAATGGTATAAAAAGATGTAATTCAGATGGGTTTGGAAACAGGAGCTCTGGAGCTGCCTGTCTACACTTAGTGGGCAAAAGAAGATTTCTTGTAACCACGATTTTGTTATAACTCATAAATAATTGCTGGAATGAAAGGCTCTTGGATAGCAGCAGGGGAAATATATCCATAAACATAACTTCAAGTACTCATCTTCTATGAGTCTGAGACCAAGCACACAAAAACAGACACACACAGAAACACCCAGTTACACCTGAAATTATTGACTGAACAACTGTTGTCCCAGATGTAATCTCTTGTACATGAAAACTCAGGCATAAATATGTCTTCATGACTTCACTGACAGTTTAAGAGGGCCCTTATGGAGTATTAGCTATGTGAGCTTGTAACAGTACATACTAGCACAAAATGTCAGGAGCACAAGAAGCAAAGAGTCTGGGGAGCATCTGCTCTCCTGGAACTTCAGTCAAATATGCTGGGGACTTCTAAAAGCTACAGTCAAGCAATGGGCTCCAGACCTGGACATCCAACAGTTCAGGCACAAGCACTCACTCTGCAGATGAAAGACTGGTTTAGACCCACTAGCAACAACTGTCATAAGTTGCTTTTTGGTGAGGAGAATCAGTGTGTTAAACAGAAGGTTTTGGATATATTGTGGCAAGAATCTACTGCATTTCCTCTTCCTGATGAAATGCAGATTTTTTCAAGACGTCCTAATTTTCAAGACGGTTGTTGTGGTTGCAGAGAAAATTTGGAAATAGATGTCTAATGCTGTTCTCTGTGCCTGGGATTTAAGATCTTTTTGGACAGGTTTTGCACACAAAGCAAGACTCTACTCACAGGGACAGAAAGCATTTCCACAAGCAAGAAGAAAATGAAGAATTAAGCTGCCAGGAGGTCTGGAAGACTCAGCGCTGGAGAGCAAGGGTGACCCATGTGGAAGCTGGCTGGGACAAGAGGGGCCCTGTCAGTGAGTCAGCATTACCATGCTGGAGATGGATGACTGTTATATAAAAGCCAGAAGTAGGTCACACACTTGCCTTCATCAGCAATAAGATATTTTTGGGTCTAGGTTTGTGCAGCCAGGTCTGGTTTGCAGCACAGCCAGGAAGGAGGTGCCGGAGGCTCCGAGTTAAGCACCACTCTTTGGCAGCAGAGGCTGATGCTGCAGTTTTGCAGCTCAGAAGCTTCCTGTGCACAATGCTGGTCTTCCAGGTTTTGTCCAGGGTTCCTACACTGCTACAGAGTCCAGCCTGGCCAGGACACCAAGCGTGCATAAGGCAGAGGAGTGGGGCAGTTTCCAGCTCTGTGTAATTAAGCCCTTGTCTTTTGCAGAACAAACCAACGTAGTTATGTCCTGATGAGGCTCTTTCACTTTTCTCTATACTACAGTATGCATTAGTTTTTAAATATGTAAACTGTACATTAGCAATAACCTTGCCAAAAAAGAAGAAAATTTCAACACTTCTTGTCAGTGTTATGTGTCTTTCTCTGGTACAGCTAGCAGGGGCTGGGGCTGTGGGAATCCATCCAAGACAGAAGATTGACTGAAAGAGGGAAAGATAGGGGCAATCTTAAGGGATTATCCATCACTTTTAAAGGTTAAAAAGAAGGAGAACATAACAATTTTCGCACTCACTTCTTTAAACCAAAACAGGAGATTGTCTTTATATGCTGTAGTACTTCTGCATGAAGTCACCTCAAAGAATGAAATCAAAGATCTCTGTGGTTATGAAATATTCTTCAAAAAGCATATACTAGATGATAGGAAAATGCTTCAGGAGCTGACTGATCTATTGAGGGCAATGGTGAATAGTATCAAGAAAAGTAAGAAAGAGGCTGACAGAGTAGAAAAGGATGCATTTGAGAAGTCTGCTAATCAGAAATCTGTATAAATTTCATCAATAGCTCCCTAGGTGGTGTTGATGGCTTCTAATGGCCCTTTCATTAGAGAAACATGAGTGAGGAAAATTTATCAAGTCCTAAAGGCTGGAAGGTTACGTCCTTTCTCTAGAACCATAGAGACACTGTAGACATAAAGACACTGTGTGGGAAGAGAAAAAAAGCTGGAAAGCCACAGTGGAGCTGTAAGTACCAGAAGCTATTTCTGCAGAGAGGTATTGTATAAATTTCAAATTCGTCTCATACACTCACTTAGGGACAGCTAACCTAACTCAAAAAACTAAATCAAAAGCTTCCCCTTGGCTCATCTGCCCCAGTCTGGGGTGTTTCTTGAGCCTGTCCATCTCCTTTCAGGACCAGGGAGGGGGCCTCTGCCCTGATACGAATGCCTCAGTTAGGTGTCTGCTCTCAGGGTCGGAATTCAGCCCTCATTGACCAGACAACCCCTGCAGAGTACCACCAGCCTTGCCAGGGTCTGGCCCCATTCCAGCTGTCCATACCTAGCAGTCCCCCATTTCCTGCTGTGGTTGGCAACAAGGCATGTTGTGTTCTGGGGATGCTTCTGATACCAACACAGTGCTCTTCGGTAGGAAAAAAAAAAATCAGCAAATATCTCAAGTGTACAATATATTTATAATCTCTCCTTTCACAGCTCTATTGTCCTGCCAGCTGCGTGGGAGGGGATATATTTCTCTGTGTATGCAACATCCCACCTTCCCTGCAGTTCTGCAGGTGTGTCAGCCCCATGCAGAAGTCTCAGATACAGAAGTCCAATGGCAGTAGACATCTCTATTCAGGTTTCCCAGGGCCTTCACTGTTACCTCTGATTTGTCTTCATTTGTGACAGTGCATGGAGGGTGTGATTGGGCACGGAGGTAAAGCGGACCCAGCTGGAGAGCAGACCTGATGTTGAGTCTCAGCAGTTCTTACCACCAGTGGCAAATATAGAGAATAAAGGATCCTCTCCTCTGACTGCAAAAAACATCAAAGAGTTTGATCCAGAAAACCTCAGTGCTTTCTAAAACCTTACAGTAAATATAAAAGAAGTAGACTATGAAATACAAAGTAATCGGGCAATTCTCTGAGAACAGTAGAAACTGCTGAATAAAAGTGGCATACAAACACCTTGGCTTAATTTTTATAATGATATTAGCTATGAGAAAAGTGTTTTCACTTGCTTGTGGGACTTCCATGTTTTTCTGCAGACAAAAGGAAGTTTTATGCAGGTATCAAAGAAAAAAATGCATGAATAAAGCACTGCTTCATCAAACAGGGAGTTACAGCACTGACCTTTTAATCCTGAAGGACTCTACCAAAGGAAAAGGTGATGGCATATATTAGCCTCCAAAAGTACATGCTCATGTACAAACAAGTACAAAAAAAACATAGAAAACAAATTTTCTACTTGTAGTCTACAGTCCTCTAACATTCTGTGAATGTTTTCCCCTTTAGGTCAACAATCCATTTGATATCAATACTAACCTTGAATGGGAAACATTAAGTTTTTGGAGAATAAGCTTACATTTTAATAGCTAAAAGTTTAATCAGCTTATTAAAAAGAACTGCAGATCTATTACCTCCTTATTAATCATATATTCATGTTGCAAAACCTGCACAGGGGTGGAACCGGATGAAAAGCAGCACCAATCTTTTTTATTGCTTTGCATGTGTTCTGTTGCTAACTAGAAATTGTGAGAATCGATGAGTCAGGGATTGGAAAGCCTTATAAAGCAAACGAGTAGTATATAAAGGTGAAGCAGGTGTGTGCAGACCACAACGAAGACTTTTCTAAAGATCAGTAAAAATGAGAATGGAGAACCTCCTATTTCTTCTGTTATTATGCGCGGCACTTTCTTGTGCTTTTCCTGCAGATACAAGGCAGAAGAAAGAAGGTGGCATGCAGCTTGTCCAGGTGAGGAAGGTAGATCTCTGGGGAGATCTTTAGCAGCTGTTGAGCATCCATTGCAGTCTCTGGAACTAGTATACAGTAGCTGAGGAGCTAGTTCTGCAGATTCCAGTAGAGTGAAGAATGTGATTGAGTGGGGGCTGCATGAATACCAGAATGACAAAGGCTTCTTTACTCCTGACTCATTCTTTGTTTATATTTTTGTAGAGAACTATTAAAACTGATGATGCATTTACTTATGTGTTATTTCTACAAATAATTAAGCTACTGAGTCAGTCTATGTTTGATTCAGGTGGAAATGTGGCTATTTATGTGACTTCTGGTATTATGAGACAGAACTATAAAATAAGGATATTATTTTGTCTGAATTATTACTGTCAAAAAATGTGAGAAAATGGGATAGTACTGATGAAATTTTATATTCAGTCATATATTTCAAACAGCTTCTGCACTGCCTGCTCTAAAGGACTCTGGGTAACCCTAGAGCACAGGGTAAGTGGAGGGTACATTACCAGAAAATAATCAATTCATTAGACAAATGCTAATTTTTAATGTATTCTGAGTAAACTGCAAAACATTTATAGTGATAATATAAAGCAAAACCCTATCATTAAGAGAAAATATTCATACAAGATTTAACAAACTCAATTACCCATGCTCCCATGGAACAGAAAGAAAAGTATCAAAAATACATGTCTGAAGTGGCGCTAGTATAATTCATTATGATTTTCAATAGCAAACACCACTGACTGTCCTAAAATTATTTTTTTTTTCATCAGAAGTACCTGGAAAATTATTATGGTTTTAAGAAAGATGGAGATTCTTTCATTTGGAAAAGTAATAGTTCAATGACCCAAAAAATAAAAGAAATGCAGGAATTCTTTGGACTAGAGGTGACAGGGAACCTGGATTCTGACACTTTGGACCTGGTACAGAAACGTCGCTGTGGATTCCCTGACATAGCTGGGTTCTCCACCTTTGCAGGAGAGTCGAAATGGACAAAACAAGTTCTGACATACAGGTAATTATAGTGGAATGCTTAATGTAAAGACAGTGTGTTACACAGCGTAAGTTGTAAGAACACAGCTGGTTTTCTATCTCATATTTTAAAGGATATTAAACTACACACCAGACTTGCATCCAGCAGATGTCAATGCAGCAATCAAGAAAGCGTTAAGTGTTTGGAGCAGTGTGACCCCACTGAAATTCGTCAAGAAGGACAGAGGTGATGCAGACATAATGATCTCCTTTGCAGCCAGAGGTAAAACTCTACGCAACCACTATGAGTTACTGCCAAGTTACTGCCTTATACGGAGCTGTTGACCGGAATGACTTTTTTCTCACAGGTAGCACATACAAAGTTCAGTGTCAGACTGAACAAGCAGACAAAAGAACACAGTTCCCGATCAAGGTGCTATGGCTATAATTCTTGAAGATCTTTGAGGGAGGGTATAGAGGCAGATGAAGACAAGAAGGGAGAAAATACATGTAACAAGCTGCCTGCAGTTCACCGGATCTGTAACTAGTATATGATGCCCAGTGTGTGCACAAACCACAAGAGGCACAGGGTTTGTGGGATATACCCAGGCTCAGAGCATTACAGAGTAGGTAGCTCTAGTTACACTCCTGGGATTAGACATGTGCTTTGTGTGAGCTAAATAAGTTCTAGACAGACTCAAGGCTTATATTTTTGGCATTGCCCTCAGGGTAGGTTTACCAGCAGCCTTCCCTCTTTCATGAACAATCATGCACATGCATTCTTTAAGTCTGCTTCTCTGCTCCCACCCAAACATATCCACTCATCCAAGCTATGAAGAGAGGCACCACACGTAACCTCTGTGTCCTTAAATTGTTTTCTGGATACTACATTCAAGAGCTTATCATCTTACCGGGATCTTGCTTCTGCCATCAACACTTAAATTATCAGTCAGGTTCAGTTAACCATCTGATGACTGTTGACACAGAGTTTATGAAAAAACCTTATGTCTAAAAAAGGAAATGTATTTTAACCTAAACCATGTCATTCCCTTCCCCTGCAACAGCAGTATGTAAATGCCCACCCATTTCTTGAAAAAAACAAGATTTCACTCCTAATGCATTAATTCAAATTTTCCTAAGTTTTCCATGTGAAAAATAGAGCTTTTGGCAAATCTCTGTGGAAGGGGAACTTGATAGTTTACAAAATCAGCAGAACAGAGAGCTCTGTTCAGGGCTGAGATCTGTAACTTCCATAACCCCCGGTCAGCTGTGTATGGGACTTGCTCCACAGGTCACAATGACTTCATCCCCTTTGATGGCCCAGGAGGGTCCATTGCTCATGCCTACGCACCCGGCAAGGACTTTGGTGGAGATGCTCACTTCGATGAGGATGAAACCTGGACCAAAAGCACAGAGGGTAGGAAATTAAGTTCTTCAAGCCCTTCCTGAAGCAGGCTGTATATGAAATCATGGGTGCAGTGTCTGCCTCCTTTCTTCCTCAAGTGCATAAAAATGGGTCTGATTTGAAAGGAGCATTGGGGAGCTAGCTTCCATAGCTATAAAAAGACTGTGAGCCCTCTGCTTTAAAAAGTTAAGGCTCCAGCTGAACTTCTGCCATGGTCTGGATGGAGATTTATTTGGGAAGGAGCTGAGGGACCTGGCAGCCCCATTCTCCACACTCCTCCAAACTGCTTGTCTCTCCCTGCACAATTACATCACTTGCACTGGTCCAGGGTCCTTCTCCCACACTGACTTCTGCAGGATCTACAGACTATTTTCTTATACTTTACTGTAATGATGTCAGTATTTTTCTTTCTGACCAGAATTTCATCTCCAACTGAATTTTCCGTAACAGTTTCAATTGCTTAAGCAAACGGTTTTGAAAACTTCTGACCTATGTTATGTTCTTCATGTTTTCAGGATAAATGAAAAAACACAGCTCTCCTATTATGTGTTTTGTTTGTTGTTTCCAGGTACAAACCTCTTTTATGTTGCTGCCCATGAGTTTGGCCATTCACTGGGACTTTTCCATTCTAAAGACCCCAATGCTCTGATGTACCCTGTTTATAGGAAACCTGACCCTTCAGTATTCCCTCTTCATCAAGATGATATTAATGGCATTCAGTACCTCTATGGTAATTCACAATTATTAATCAACTAGTGTTTATAATTTCAAAGATTTTGGAATTCCTTTCGGTGACATTTTTGTCTACTGGATATACCTGAATCAGTTCTCTCTTTAATTTCTTCCATAAACTGCTTCTTTCAGGACCATCTTCTAACATCCACAATGACCAAAGGGAATCTACTGAGATAAAAGACCCAACTGAGTCAAAAGATCCTGCACTGCCAAACACCTGTGACCCAAATTTAACTTTTGATGCTGTCACCACTTTCCGTGGTGAAATAATGTTCTTTAAAAACAGGTAACCCAGCTTTCTGAAAGTAAAATAGCTGGGTATAATTTTTAAATTATGCCCTACAGCATGGAAAAATAACTTTATGCTAAATATCAGCCACTCAAGGCAGGAAGGTGAGACAGGGAAGCACAATAAGAGGTGGGAGGCAAAAACAAAGAGGGTGGTGGAGAAATGGAGAGATAAGTGTAAGATCACCTTTAAAACATGGAATTCTATGAATAGGATGGGGAAAGATGGCTGCTCTGAAAACATGGGCTATTTTCACTTCAGGCTGTAAGCAAGTCCTAAGTGTTTGACATCTGGGAGAGTTCAGCTTTGGCAAAACACACCATCAGCCCTGGGACAGATGGCATCTTCATTTCTGTCCTTGCTTTGAGAGAGCTGAAGATTTACCAGTTCTGACACAATACCTGCTTGAAGAACCCCTGCAGTGGTGATTTAGTACAATAACAAAAGGAAAGGATAATTGATTTAGTGTTAAACTCAGACATACTGTCCTTCTCCAGGGCATGACAGCCCAAAGTCTTGAGCAGAAGGTGTATAAGAGCTGATTCCCCTCTCCTTCATGTGGCAGGGGCTGTGCTTCCCCTGCTTCAGACCCTCCCCAAAATCAATGTTAAAGCGAATTTTGAGCTCGAAGTTTGAAGTCACAAAGCCAGTAAAGTGTTATTTTGCAGAAGATCCTCACGCGCACCGACTGTTTGTCTAAGCTGATGTTGGTAACCTTAGGGTGGGGTTTTATTCCCAGAATTTTATCCCATACCAACCATGTGAGCCAGGTCTCTCTAGGCTCCCTTTCTGTGTAAGGGAAAATAATAAATGTTTTGACAAAACAGTTCATCTGACCTATTTTAGATGTCTGCATCAAGATGAGAGAAAACCCACCATGGAAATAACTTTCTTTCCATTGACATTACCGGGCGCTTAAGGGAACATGACTGGGCTTAGTCAGATAAATCCTGCCCTGGTTGCCATGATGTGGTTTCATGCATTACTCTGTGTGAATGTCTGATTTTATTTAAAACCTGTTCTATATTTATGTAAGTCATTTTTGGAGGAAGCATCCTGCAGTCAGAACAGCTGATTTTAATTTAATATCTTCGTTCTGGCCATGGCTGCCACCTGGTGTTGATGCTGCATATGAAATTCCTGAAGAAGACGAAACAGTCATTTTTAAAGGTAAAATGTCTTTTTATTTTCCTGTGTTGTCTTTCCAAGTAGTCATGAGAGTTTGTGTTTTAAGCTCTTTCTGTAGGATTCCACAAGCTTTAATTTAGTCCAATAAATTGGTATATTTTAATCACAGATATAACAAAAATATTATCTAAGATAAGGAACATGTATCTTAGTTTTTAATGTCAATATATAATGTCAATATAGGCAGTTTCCCTGCCAAAATATTTTTTTTAATTATTTTTCTTTTTTTCTGGAAAATCATCTATTGAATTTTAAAGTTAGAACATATGCTTCTTCCCAGCTGGTAGAAAACTAAGATAATTGTGAAGGAAGACTGAAATTTCAGTTTTCATAAAATGTGGGGCAAACAACTATTGTTGCACTTTTTTTGGACCCTAGAACTAGTTTTTAGAATGTTTTCAAGTAACCATTTTTTTCTCTCTGCATTTTTTCCATTAAAAGAATAGTTTTCATGAAAGGATTGTGTCATTCCAAGAAGAATCTGATAATGTTTTCATCAACTTTTCTTCATAGGGAATGAATTCTGGGTTTTGAGAGGAGATGCCATGCTTCCTGGATACCCCCAAAAAATCTATAGCCTGGGCTTTTCAAAGGATGTTACCAAAATTGATGCTGCTTTCTGTAATGGAAATGGAGGGAAAATATATTACTTCATAGCAGACAAATTTTGGAGGTAACATTTCCTGTGCTGCTTTCCTAAATAGGAGCAAACATAATCACATGATCAATATCCTGTCATGATTTAGGATGCATTAGTCACACATTTTTGGTAATGTCTTTTGGTGTCACAACTGGCTATGGAAATATATTTGAAAGGGAGGTAAACCAGTGCTTTTAGTTTTACCTTTTAATTGATTTAATTATTTAACAGTTCTTTTATTATTTATTTATTTATTTATTTTCATTTAATTGTCTTGGGGAAAAAAGCCATCCTACAGATCCAAAAGTCAGCTCAGTAAATCAGCCAGAACGTCACTATTTATATCAAAAATGTTTCTGTGAGGTCAGGAGTATCCCACTCTTTTTCAGTTACTAACAGTTTCATAAAGTTTCTGATAAATGCATGTATTGCACAGAAGTATCTGCTTTTCATGATTATTTCCCCTTTTGAACCCAATCCCTACTGCTCAGGTTTGTGTTACAGGATATATATTTCTAACAACTGAAGGAGCTGTTCCTCCAACAGAAGCAGTAGATAACTTGAACTTTTGCAGATGAATAACACAATTTCTCTCTTTCCTGCCACCACAATGACCAAGTCATCATAAATACAGAGATCATCCTGGAGTAACTATTTAGCCATTTATTTGTAGTTTAAGCAGAAGGACAGACTTCCACATTTTGGTTCAAACTCTCATAGCTTGAAGGACCTCAGCTGAGTCTGATCATTAAATCATTAAATAATGATCAGTTTGTCTGATCATTAAATCTTTTACTAATGAGGCAAAGGTATCAGAATGAAAATGCTTTCAGAAGCCTTCTTATTCTAGCACTGATAGATAAACTGCACTTCACTCAAAATGGAACAGCCTGCTACAAGTAAGGAAAATTACTTAAAATAACTTATAACTTAAGAAAAAATCAGATTTTTCCTGATAAATATTTCTTACAGACAGGGAACATGAAATCCATCTTTTAACAATCTTACAAATCTAACTTATGTTTGAGATAAGAATATCCAGCTCTCCTTTAGGTACGATCTCTTAGCAGATTTATGATGATGGTTTGAATATTAGGTATTCTTAGAGTATCTTGAGCTGATGTAAACAGAAGCAATTCTTCCAGTGCAACTAATACATTAGTAATTATTTATGGCACATCATGCCTGTCTCAGTGTTACCTAAATGATACTGAAAGTCTTCCGTGAACTCAGTTACCTGCTAGTAGGTAGAATGAGGTGAGCCAAATTAATCATGAATTGCTTGCAGTTTTCATTGACACTACATTGTTTATCTTTTGCTCAGTTATGATAAAAGAAGTCAGTCTATGGACAAGAAGCCCATACTGATAAGGGATGGATTTCCAGGAATTAATGGGAAGATCGATGCTGTTTTTCAACATGAGAGTGAGTTACTGTTCTTAATAAAATCTATATTAAATGCTCAGGGTCATAGGGCTGAAAGTGCTTGGACAGAGAGAAGCACTTCTAAGTGCTTCTTATAGCCCTCAAGATGACTAACAAGACCTTGAAATAGTCACATAACACTCCCATGCTTCATTTTACCCCCTTGAAAAATAGTGGTAATACACTTTTGGTCAGAGTTTCACAGATGGAAAGGCCAGCTCCAAGGGACAGAATGATATATCTGTATTCATGCTGATATGCAACCTCACACCACGAAGAGCTGGCTTACCAAGACAGTGATGTCCCAAAACCATAAGGTCTATCTGCTGTGAGCAAGGCTACCTAAGCCTGGCCCTCTGACATAAGATGGCACTGCTTTGAGAATCATAGTTGGCACTAGCTTCTGTGTATGAGAGAATATTACTTAGAGAGGGAGATGCTGGAACAGGCCCAATGGTACATCCACAACTGCCAAATGGCACAGCTTCCCAGTTGCCACCTGGGTCCTCATCTCCCGATCATCAAAACCCATGCAAGTTAATGGCTTCCCAGCAAATCTACCAGCTTCCTCCAAAATGAGTCTTATACATGATGCTGGGGATCCTTAACTGTGGCCATCACTCCCGGTGGGCAGTGTGGATGCAGCTGCCCCAGGCTGGACCTCTCCCTCCCCACAGTCTCTGACAGGACTCCAGCAAGCTTGCGCCTGCTCGCACCTCGCTGTGCCCAGTGCCACACTCCAGGCTGCGCAACGCTTACTCACAGGAGACTAGAAATACACCCTTCTGGAGGGTATCTACGCAGACATTGCATAACAGCAGATATTTTAAACTGCAGAAAGATACAAACATAATTTTTTTCGTGGGGTCACCTCACAGGGTTCATTAAGTATATTGTGCAGTGTGTGCATGGCTGGTTTGCTATGGAAAGTGTCCCTATGCTGCTATGCACCATTTTGCAGAGGTTAAACCTGGGAACAGATGTTGTCAGCACTGTAAATGTATCCGAAGTTTTTTTGAGCTCTTTCAGGATGTTGTTAAAGCATACTAATCTTTCCATCTGCAATATCATGATTCATCTGCTTTTTTTCCCCCTAGACTTCTTTTATTTCTTCCGTGGAAGAAAGCAATTTGAGTTTGACCCTGATAAGAAGAGAGTTACACGCATCCTAAAGACAAACTTCTGGTTTCCGTGCTAAGAAAATGAAATCTGTAATGGTGTTGGAAAGAATGCAGTGTTATTGCACTAGAAACACTTTTTCTTTTATAAGTATATGGAATGTATAGGCACTTCAAAGTTAGCAAACCTCAGCCCCTGCACAATCTCTGTTTCTGTAAATAACAGAACAGTATTTAACACACTGATGTGTATATATGTATGTCATTAACATCAGGATTGCTAGCTTACCAAAGAACAAAGCAGTTTTTACTTTTGATATTATACAAAAATGTGTCTTGTTTTATTTTTTCCACTGTCTTCACTCTTCATGCTGTACATCACCCTGCACAGAGCCCTACCAGTCAGATGCCCATGAGGAAGAGCATTTCTGTTCCTAGAGCTAGGATTACTTTCAATCTGGTTTAGATACGTCAGAGTTAAGCAAGCAGGCTAATCAAAGCTACTGTTTATATTTACTGAGAGACAGACAGGAGCTCCAGAGAGCACTCCCTCCCAGCCTGAGGTGGGTGCCTAGGGATGGAAGTGCTCCTTGTCATTACCGACTGAGGAGGCAGCCTGTTTGAGCAGTTTATGTTAGGCACCTGATTATAGAAGGCTAACCTTAAGTGTGATGAATCCTACCCTAAAATATTTATTGATATATATGTGATTAAAAGCTCATCTCCACAAACACAGGAGCAGAGGGGCACATTGACATCTAGGGGAGCTCCAGTCATCCCTGACGTGCCCCTGCTCCTCTCCAGCTGTCCAAAGGAGCCCCCATGGACTGGGGGACACCCATCACAATGTGTCAATGGGAGAGGGTCCCCATAACCTCACAGGCTGAGGGGTCACTACCAGGGGAACAAGGATCAGAATCCAGAGGAAGAGAATTCGGGGATTTTGTAAAACTTGTTATGTCATGTTTGAAGGGGACTGTGAGAATGTGCAAAATTTATTATGGATTGATTGGGGGAAAGATCAAAGGCAGAGTAATGGAAGGATCAAGGTAGACTGGGGAGGAACAGGTTTGGGAAAACAGGGAGATAAGTGGATGGAGGGGTCTGGCTATGTTTAGACAGGCTGTAGGTCAGTGTGCTTCCTTGGCCATGGCATGCATGGAAGGCCTCATCAGCCAGAGGGGAGGAATGGGATTGGGCCACCGGTCCTTTTCATATTTGGTACCACCATGAATCCAACTGGAGGTCTGTGAGCCTGTACCAACTCCAGTATGTCTCAGATGGTCCAGTCCTGTTTTGTAGATCAGTGTGGAGACATTGATCTCTTGTTATCTCTTTCAGGGCAGGTTTTACATCTGCACAACTGCCAAGCTAGAGGCAAAGGACTTCAAGCCGGTAAGGTTGACTCTGCAAGGCATCCCAGGGCTCATCTGCCATCAGGGAAGTCATGCCCAGGGCACATCAGAGCAGGTTCCCAACCTAGGCAACAGCTCAGCTGCAAGGATGAAGAATGTAATTTGGTTTTCCTGTGTGTTCAGAAAACAGGTGCTTGGCATGGAAAGTGGCACTCCTTCCCTTCTCCTTTTACTGAAATCATTGATGATGCCATGTCTGAGGCTATGCAAGTCACTGAGGCGTAACTCGGGCACTGCCCCAGTCTGCACCTTATCACATTGAATTCCTCTTCTACAATAGAACAGTTAGGACTGATTCAACAGCTGACATCCTGAGCCCTATCACAGTGGCCTTTGGACTTCTGTGTGGTTTGAATTATACCATTGTGTTCCTAACACTGTTTAGAGCAGCACCCTGGATCGTAAACAGACTGACTGATCATTCTTCTGGAGCAGAATCAACAGCATTTCTATAAAGGAAATGTTTAACATTGGGTGACGTTAAGCCATGAGTTTATGCAAACTTTAAGACATATGACTTACTTGGAGGGTTGCCTTTGGTTTTTTCATCTCAGTATTAAAATGTACTTGGCTCATTAAGAGAAAATTCCTAATGAATTCTCTAACTTCATGTGAATATCTGGATACCAGTTGAATATTGCTGCAGAGTGACATGATTTATATCTTTGACACTTCAGTCTTCAGTGACATCCCCAAGCAAAATAACTTGTTTCAGGCTAACGTCCTGGGTTGCAGAAAGACTTTTATTCTGTTGCTTCAAAATATATTTGAAAGCACATTAAGAGATTAAGATGTGCATTATGCATTAGAGCACAGAATAGACATAAAAGTACTTCCTCCAGGAATGATGACTGTATTTTGTTGTGCTACCTGCTACTGAGAAAGCGATTGCAGACATCATTGTGACAAATTATAATAGTAAATAATTCTTAGAATTAAGAAGTACCATTTTTATTTTTTGTAATGTTAAAATTACAGAACTATCAATCAAAGTTCCCTTTTCTACAGTAATTCTGTAGTGACAGACTTCGATTTAGGGAAACTCCACTATGATTCACACTGTAAATTTATTTTTTTATTGTTTAGTCAGGGGTGCCGATGGAGGTTTCTTCTTATGGAGAGAAGGATGAAAGCCATTAGAACATTTTAAAATATTATCAGATATAACTAGAGGAAAAGGGATATAGTCTGAAGAGTCAAATGCAAGCCCTAGGTAAGTGTAGTATAAAGTAAATGGAAATCACTGAGACAGGAAATTGTTCAAGTCTGGGAAGCTCTTCTGGGTAATATGTCTCCTCTTACTCTCTGCCTAAATATCCCTTTCAGTCAATGCTACAAAGAAGAAATGTTCTAGATAGACCTCTGACAGTGCTTACATTCCTATGCAGACTTAACGAACAAGGAACAGTGAGTAGAGTACCTAGAAAAGGGACACTTTAAGGTCTTGCCTCAACATGAACAAGGGTGCAGCTTTGCTGAGGAACACATGTACAAATAAAGCATGATTCCTGCTAATACAAGGAGACACAATCCTGTACTGACTGAGTGTACAATGGAAAAACCCTTGAAAATGCTGACCCTTTCTTAACAACAGTGTCGAACACCTCTTCCTTAGGCACCCAGTTTGGGTTTAGCACTGACTTAACAGATGGGTCCCAGGCCTGGCGGGGTGATTTGGGGCAACCTGAATGAGGTACTACTGATACTTGTGGTCCAGGAAAGATCTGCCTCTGAAGAACAATTGGGGGTAGGTAAGGGCAAAGTTTACCTCTCCATTGGTTACATGGAGATTCCAGGCAAACTTCAGGCAGGGCCAATGTGTCAGGAGATGTCCAGATCTGGTACCGTGATAGAGGTTAAGCTGCTGCAGCTCCATGCCCCCAGGTCCAGCCAGCAGCGAGGCTAAGAGTGTATTCCCAGTAGGTACACACACATGCACACAGGTACACAAAAAGACGCTATGGATCTCCCAGCAGCTGGGCTCAGACACGTTGTCCATCCAGCAACTGCCCTGGTATGTGCTGGTGTCCTCTGCTACCTCCTGCACATACACACAAACAGGTCTCTATTCCAGCTCCAGATCCCTCAGCTTCCCCAGTTGCTGCCTTGGGCCCCCCGTCCCTCAAGTAGCCAACCCACAGAACCCTGGTCTCCCCAGTATCCAGCCCTGGCTTATGGCCACTTTGACATTCAGCTCTTACCATCTTACCTTACTGGTTTATCCAGCTGGATCATCGTTTGTGCTTGTACACGTACACATATACCCAATTAGCACGCACGTACCCGTCTCTCCAGTCACACCATCACAGACACAGGGGCCTCCAGCCCCTGGTCCTACCCTAAGGGCTGACACTGAGACCACCCCACACACACCCTGCACACGGGACAGAGCCCATGGCCCAGGAAAATAGCTAGAAATTGGGTTTAATGAGAGGTCAGGACAGGCTGTGCTGGTCAGGTGCCAGTTAGGTGCAGGCACAACGCAACACAAAGTGAGGGACTGTGTAGACACCAGTTGGCACTCAGTGAAAATTCTCATGTATTTAGAGGGCTCTTAGTTTCGTCTTGGCCTATTCATGTCTCCTGTTGGGTTTTGAGTTTTTTGTCTGAAGGCAAGTGCTTGAAAAGGAGAGGGTGGCAATGTGCTAGCTAGTGCCCCATGGAAAGAGAAGATGACTGAAATCTCTCTTTCCCTCGTTCGAGGGAGATGTGCCCAAGGACATGCAGTAGGAAGCCAATGCAGACAGTGAAATAGGACGTGACTTTGTAGCCCAACACAGTGGAAATTCCCAAGACGGAGGAAAGCCACTGCTTCTGCTTCCCCTTCCTGACACTTTAAGTTTTTTCACTCGATGACTCTTGAAATACATAAACATCTCCCACAGCTAGCGGTGGAGTCCAGGCCTTTCTAGTCCTGCCACTGGCTGCCTTGGAAAGTAATTTATTTAAAGTTTCCTGGAAAACAACCAGATGTCCCCTCTCACCCTCTGCCTGACTCAATATCCTCTTGGACACATTAAAATCTGGCCATAGACCCTTTGCAGATATGTGCAAGGTCTCTCTGAGCAAGATGCAACACGATTTCCTAAAATTAGCACTCAGCCACAGGACACATCTAATTAATCGTCATCTCTTCTTTGCCTGTGTGTGTTTAAACACACCTATGAAGCCTTGAGAAAATAAATAAATTTTTAAAAATAACAAACAAGAAAGAAATGGAGGTATTGAATCAGGAACTATATAAACCAACCTATAGAAACACATGAAGGAGAAATATTTACAGGGAAATAACACTAGTTTAGAAGCACAGTTAGAGAAGTTAAGCAGCATTTCACAAATCCCAGGATGATGTGAGTTGTAGCAGATTTTGAAGAAATTTCCAACACGCACAATTCTTTTTGTTCATGTCTGAAAATCAAGATGGATTAATCAACAATGAGGTTTCCTTGGACTGTGAACCTTGAGGCTGAATCTCTTTACACATGCAAAAGCTGTACCTTTTGAAGAATTTTTGTCCTTGTCATTTCAAATACCAGCACTGGACTGTTGCTTCTGGTTTTGAAATGTCCTGTGTTAGCTTCAGTCAATCACACCAGACAAGCAGTGTAACTCACATTGGAAGGTATAAAGTGATTTGCTTTTCCCAGGATTGATGACCGCTCTGCTGAACCTAGATATAATTAGGGGGTGCTAAATGAGTGTAGAATCATATGCTAAATACATTATTTTTCCCTGATGTTTGGGAAACTAAGTGAAATACTTGCAAACACAATTAAAATTTTCATCCTGTATTGAGCTCCTTCAGACAATGGCACATATTGGTATTTTCCCTCTCACACTGACATTTACTGTTCCACTTTAAGGTTTCTAAGGAGGCTTTTTACTGTCAACAAGGTCAACACCACCAAAACCATCTGAAAGTTGTCCAGCCTGTACTTGACATCTTCCAGAGTTAGCAAACATGCAGCCACTTTAGACCATCTACTCTGATGTTTAGCTGTCCTTGCGTTAGAAATGGGTTTTTTTCAGTTTAGGGGTCTACACTGCAGGTTCCCACATGGGTCCTGGGTATTTAAACTCCTCTTGTCATTGATAGAGACTTAGCCAATACAGTCAATGAAGTATAGATATTAATCTCATCTTAAAGTCCATGTTGTATGGGCACTTGAATCACTTGCTAGAATCCATTGTACAAAATAGGAGCTTAGACACCTAAATAACTTCTGAATATTTACATTACAAAACACTTAAATCTGGTTCCACCTCATTGCTCATTTGCTTGTACTTGAGCCACCCACCTGGGACTGGCTAACATGACACAGGAGCTATGAAGAATTTCCAGGGCAGCTGAAGGTCAGGTGGGATTCACTATAGCATCTCAAATAGCACTAACTCTCAGACACCTGAGTCCCAAACATCATGTCTTAACTTAATCACTGTTGTTTAAGACCATTCTAGAGTCTTGGAGAACTGTAACTGCTTCCATTTTGGGAAAAACTTTTCATATATTTAACAGCAATTATCATGGCTCCCCTCACTCTTCCTTCCATGAAATAGTCAACACAGAGTCACAAAATGGTTACTTTAATCATCCCTTTTCAGACTTACAAAAATTCCTGTTGGTCTTCATGGAGTCTTTCTGACCAGAGCTCATCTCTGCTTGCATGCAAACATGCTATTGCAGCTGAGACCTTATCTGTGTTGGCAAGAGTACAAACACTATTTTACTTACCACATATATGGGAACCTAGTTTATGCATTTCAGTAACATGACTGATTTCTGCTAATACCAGTCAAAAAATGTTAAACCATTTTAACACTCAGTTTCGCTAGCATCATAAGATTGTTTTAGACGAACTTTTAGTTAGCTGATGAAATCTCTCCTGGAATTATGATGCCAATTATTCTTAGATAAGATCAGTCCTTTGTACTGTCTTTTATATTTTATTATTGCATATTATAAC
Organism: Athene cunicularia; assembly: GCF_003259725.1. NCBI lineage: Eukaryota > Metazoa > Chordata > Aves > Strigiformes > Strigidae > Athene > Athene cunicularia. The sequence continues at coordinate 13,917,132 of NW_020799091.1, read as the reverse complement.
ATAATATGTTATATATTGTTAAATATTAAGACATATGTATCATATATATATAGCATCTTATTCACTATAATACATTACATTGCTGTTATACGTTATTTCCCATTATTTCTCCAGTTTGTCAAGATCTTGTGCCACAAATACTCTAAACTCATGATTCAAAAATAAATACAAAATGTAGCCCTACTTTTTACCTGAAAAGCATTTCCTTCTTTATTAAACACACTACAAAATTGCCCAAAACAGAAGGCTCAGGCAAAATAAGGACAGTAACATTTGTTGAACACATTGCGTCACTAGCTGCTGATGAAACAGTTATGCATCATTTGTGCTAATCAGAGGATATTATACAGCATGAGTCAGGCTGTCACTGATTTACAAATTAGCTATATAAACAGAGCTGAGAAGTGTGTTCAATAGCTCAAGAGTGAAACCGAGGCAGACAACCTTAGACAAGGATGAAGACCCTTTCGCTTGTCCTGTTGCTCTATGTGGCTGTCTCCTCTGCTTTTCCTGTGGCTCCAGAGGCAAACGATGAAGGAAAAACCCTACAGCTTGTAGAGGTAAATACTTTTCAGTACATATATAACTGAAACATAAGGTAGTCTGAGAAATATCTATAACTATAATTCTTTTCACAGAATGTGGTTTGAAATTAAAGATGTACCATTTTGCAGACGTTTCAAGAGAAAAATTTTCCTATCAATCTAGAAAACATGTGAAATTTATGTGGAACTTATTTACCCAAAAGTCATATGAATATTGCCTAACTTCATTTTTGATGTTGTTAGTAAAGTAATAATAAAACTACCAAAGCATGAGTTCTAGCAGCAAGGCTCCGTGGCCGGGCAGAAATAGTTAACCTCAACAACAATTTACATTTCAACATGTGCTTTGAAACTTGTAATATGTCATGTCTCAGCAACATAAGGGATAAAACGTGCTTGAAGTAGGCATGTATTTCAGTGTTCTGTCGTATGGATCTTTTATGGAATATTTTGAAAGAAGTTGACATCTATGAGAAGCACAACACTTACATAGACACAACACTATTTATTGGAGACAAAATTGTTGAAATTTAGTAGGAAGACCCAAGTGCTGACTCTCTAGTAGTCACCTGCTTTGTTGGGAGTCCTGGCTGTGTGGAGTTTCAGGGTCGATCTCTATTTCCTTGAATGAGACCAGTTATAAGGTTCGTCATAAGTTTTGCTCTTATAGTAATTAGGCACCATAAATAATATGGAATTAATTAGTAATAATAAATATTAGATTTTAAAGACATTTCCTCAGTAAAATAAGAAATTCAGAAAACTATGTGAAAACTGTAAATTGTATCTGACTCTTCACACCAGTTCCTGGAGAAAATAGGCTGTTCTTGCTCCTGGTAAACACAGGGCATGTTGATAGGGAAATAGTTTAAGTTTACTTAGAAAATTTAAATGTGTCTGAAGACAGTACTGATACGCCACAATGTTCTTCTTTTTTTAATGCTGGTTCAGAGTTATCTACAAAATTACTATGATCTTCAAAGGGATGACCAGCCTCATTTACGAAGCAAGGGCGAAAATCCTCTTGCTGCAAAGCTCAAGGAAATGCAAGCATTCTTTGGACTAGAAGTGACTGGGAAACCTGATCTTGACACTTTGAAGATGATGAAAAAACCCAGATGTGGTGTACCTGATATAGGCCAATATGTGTTCACAGAAGGGAATCCCAAATGGAAAAGAAATAATCTGACATACAGGTAATCTTTCCTAAGATGGTTCAAAAAAATATAAACCTAGCATTCCTAAATTTTTGGGGGGGGGTCTGAAGTAAGTGCATTATGCCATCCAGAGCAATCAGTTGACTTTTGGAAGACAGAGACTCTAGAAGGCAGTATCTAAAATGAAGCCATCATTAGTTTTCATTTATGAAAGTTATGTCCAAGATTTTCTGACTTTTGCACAAATGACTATTTTTCAGCTAAAATGCTCTATTCGTAACGGTATATATTGAGTTGTGTTTGCTTTGAAGGATTTTGAATTACACCCCAAAGATGAGACAAGCTGATGTAAATGAAGCAATTCAAAAAGCTCTCAGTGTCTGGAGCAATGTGACACCACTGACATTCCAAAAAGTTGAGGACAAAGAAGCAGATATAATGATCTCTTTTGCTTATAGAGGTAACATTTATATTTTTATGTATTAAATAGCCACCTATATCTATGCAATCATAGAAATAATTTAGGATTCTGATGTTTTCCTCTTCATTTTAGACCACAAAGACAACTCTCCATTTGATGGCCCCAATGGGCAGTTGGCTCATGCTTTCCAGCCTGGTGAAGGTATTGGTGGAGATGTGCATCTTGATGAGGAGGAAACCTGGACAAAGGATGGAAGAGGTAAGGACTCTGTAACTGGATCCATTTATACAGTTTTGCCTTGCACAGTCTTAGCTCATGTGATGTGCAGTTCATGAGCCTGATTACAAGGCAAGAAGTGAGAAAAAGTGGCAGAACGTGTCCTTTTGAATGGCTTTGCTCTTTTTTTCTTTTCACTTGTAGGAATCAATTCGTAGAAAAGAGATTTCTAGGTCATAGTGTTTTGTAATGACAACTAAGTCAGCACTTAAAAATACATTTTTTGTCCAGATGTAACCTAAAACTTGAATACAGGAAGATCTGGTGGTTAACTTCTCAAGTCAGATCATTTATCCCTCTTAACCTAGCACTTCAAAGTTTAGTATTAACTGGGGTGTTCAAGTAACACCAAAACTGTCATCTCAGTATTTGTTCTGAAGGTTTGGGGTTTTTTTCTGTTGGATAACTGAACCTCCACTCATCATGGGCATGATCTTTGTTCTGAGCATTTTACGTGGTAACAGGAGAAACAGGGTTTGAGGTTGAGACATGAAGACACTAAAGAAAGGACAATGAGACCACAGTTAAGGGCAGACATTCCTTAAGTACCCATATAGCTCTTCTGAGACAATATGTTTGAGTTGTGATATTGACAGCATTGCTTACAGCCTCTCTTATACCCATAATGTATTTTGGGAGGATGCATAAGTGTTTCCCATTTAGTCGATTGTGCTGAATACTGAAACAGATTTTACCTCGTTTCATATGATTTTTATCCTACAGGCTACAATTTGTTCATTGTTATTGCCCATGAGCTTGGCCATTCACTGGGTCTATCTCATTCACATGATCCTGGAGCACTGATGTATCCTACTTACTCCTACACGGACCCCAGTGAATTCCTTCTTCCCCAGGATGACATTGATGGTATTCAAGCCATCTATGGTAGGAAAAAAAGTTTTTATTCAGTATTTCTACATGAAAGGCTGGTAAACAGTAAAACCACATTAAAGATATGCTTATTCCACCAAAATGAGAAGTTTAACTGCTGCTGAACAATGGATAATAAAAGAAAAAATTCCTGGTAGCTAACTTCAGCTGAAGTCCAGTTCTGCAAAAAACTCATTTTGGAAAATATGAACACAACTTGTTTTATCAACATTAAAAGCCTGTTTTTAGTGACAAACCCTTAGTTTAAAACTCTATGCCTTCTCATTCTCTGTAAAGAGGGTTCTTGGTGTCCTCAAAGACCTTCTGAACAGTGTGTTTATATTTCTCCATACTAAAAGATAAAATACTCTTCCTATAGGACAGTCTAATACTGCTGTGCAGCCAACAGGACCCATAACTCCACAAGCTTGTGACCCAAATTTGACGTTTGATGCTATTACGACCCTACGTGGAGAAATAATATTCTTCAAGGGCAGGTAACAACAATAAGCATATATATAATCTCTTTAAAATATCCAATAGTTTAAAAAAATCTGTAATGCATGAGAGAAAACCGATCTTTTGGAATGCAGTACAAAGAGAAGAACTAGAAAGCCACCATAAATTTACACAAGTAATAGTTCACAAATCATTAATCCCAAGAGCCCTAGCTGATAAGAGCAGTGAAGGAGATGAGGTCTTGTTGGTTGTTTTCCAACTATTCTGTTGCTGTGGCTACTGCTGCAATAGACTCGTTTCTGAATTCAACTAATAGCAAAGCAAGAGTATTCATTCGTATATCCCTTAGCAATGTCTCCATGTAATATTTCTGCTATTCCAATACAAGAGCAGGGGCAGGACTGAAACCGCTGTTATGTCCGTTAAGTGGTTACTGAAGCCACCTCTTAGCCTGATTGTCTTACAGAGAAATAGAAGGGCTTATATTCATGTTGCCTGACTTTTAAAACATGACTGAGGTCCTAAAGTTAAGCTCGCAGTTGCTCCAGATTTCCTTTACATTCAGTGGAGTGGGATATTCACAGTCAGGTACTCATGCCCCCCCTGTTATACTCCAGGCGCTATAAAAATTACTTTGCACTTATGATAGGAATGGAACTATTTTATGACATAAATTTTGTTTGAACCAGATATATGCTGCGCAAACATCCTGTGAGGGCAGAGACGGAGCTCAATTTTATCTCACTGTTCTGGCCAAGATTACCATCAGGAATTCAAGCTGCTTATGAAAATGTTGAGAGGGATGAAGTTTTACTTTTTAAAGGTAATGGATCCTGAAATCCTCTGCTTTTCCCAACCAGTTACTCCCTGATCCTTTGAAAACTATGAAATTACAGAAGTCAAAGTGGTTTTTAGGGAAGAACAATGAAACAGAGAATCTTACAAATCTGCAATTAATTGAACCAGAGGATCATAGACTTATACTGCATTAAGGGATCTCCAGAGGTCATAATCCTGAAAACTTGCCCCTCTTTTATAGTTAATATGCTGAAAAACAAGACATGAAAATAGCTTCCCTTTTTAGGTCTAGTTCTCTTCGGGTAACAGCATTTCACTCTATTCAGAAGGATTTTTGCTGAATTCAGTTGGCAAATACAGACATTTGTACACTACTGTTACTGATATGCTTATTAATATTTTGTGATATTTTGGGGAAAAAAAAATGTTAGTGGAAAAGTGTATTGTGAGAGGAAAATTGTTCACTAAAAAAAATGTCTTTTTCTTTAAAGGTCTCAAATACACTTTAAAAGTCTCAAATAACTTCATTATGCACATATTACAGTACATATTACCATATGTGAATGTGTTCATTGAATCTAAAAATCACCAAAATATTTTGATTAGGAGTATGGACTTCTTAATAGTTTAATGCACATTTTCTAGTTTCAAAATATTATATGGCTCTATAATCAGATAGCATATTACAGGAATTTAATAAACTCAATATCCCAATCCAATTTCCGTGGATTAACTCATCAAGCTCCAGCCCTCCCCAAGCTGTTACCCAGACAAATAATTTATATACATTTGAAAAAAAAATCTGGGAAATGTACTATCCATACACCTTCTGATTCTAATGTTTTACTTATAGAAACAAAATACATTTCCACTCTTCGTGATGTAGTCCCAGTGTAAGAATCAGAGCCATTTTCTAAAATAATAAACTGGAAGGAATAATACTGGTATCTAAGACACATTGTTTGCTACCCATCTAAAACACAAAGTAAATGCTGTTCATAAATAGCAAAACCAAATGAAATGTGCTTATATTTTTCAGAGAGTAAATACTGGGTTCTCAGAGGATATGACATTGCACCTGGCTATCCTAAACCAATCTATCATTTGGGACTCCCAAAGACTGTTAAAAGAGTTAATGCAGCTTACAATGATGAAACCACAGGGAAAACATACTTCTTTACAGCTGACAGATACTGGAGGTAAGGCTTAATGTTCAGTTGCTAGAATGCATATTTTCACTTGTCCCTCAGGACTGATGTCTTATTATAAAGTTCAAGTGCAATGATGTTTAAAACAGGTATGTTGCAGAAATTTAAACAGGATTCTCTGGAAGTTTAAAAATTTTAAGCATTTGCTAGAAAATGTCAACATTTTAATAGGATTTTTTGGCCATTCATCAGATTATGTATCAGGAATGTAGCTACTTGCAACTGAATAAAACATCTGCCCAAAAGAGAGTGGTGATTTTCTATTAAATTATTCACTTTTTCTCCACAACAGAGCTGCTTTTCTGTGCAATGTTGTGATTATGTCCACTTTTCATTCACATTTCAAACAAAATGAACTGCTAATAAAAAGCATTATAATTGGATTTCTCCGTGAACAAACTATAAGTATCCTCCAATTGTATAGATGGTCGTATTTATAACTCAAGTGTAGCTCATGACAAATTTCAGAGAGTAATTTTGTTTAAGTACACAGTTGACACTAATACAAGTATGTTTCAGGAATGTGCTACCATCTTCAACTCCCAGGTTTTATGTTTTGCTTTTATACTGAACTGGATATCCAGTGCCTTAAAACAGTAACTCGTTTTATGTGCAAGTCATGGCCAAGGCTCTGAACAGTCCAGAAATGTATTAATAAATTCCTGGGCTGTAGTCCCAAGGTCCTTGAAAGCCTTGCTACAAACTTTACCAAAGGCAGGGTTTTTGAATCTCAAGACATACAGATGTGAGAATCTTAATGCATAACAGGAAGAACCACAAAGCTACTTCTGCTAATCTTTAATAAGACTTCTTAGTAACAGTAGAGTAACATATGTGTATGAATTTGCTCTGGACTTGCAAAATATTGCCTGCTTCCTCACAAACTGTAATGATGTTTCCTGTGTTAAGATATGATGAAACCAAGAAAACCATGGACCATGGCTATCCTAGGAAAATAGTCTCCGACTTTGGAAAAATTGGCAGAGTCGATGCTGTTTTCCAGAAAGACGGTAAGTAAAACATGCCTTTAATCTGGGTTTACTTGAATATTTGGGCTTCTGTAGATAGAATTATTTCTTTTCAAAAATCTGTTATTAACCCTAATGAAAGGGAAATAAAAATTAGCAAGTGTAGATGGACTGTTTATATTGGGTTTTTTTTTTCCAAAATACTGAAGTCACCTATGAAATATAATTTGATTTTTTTTTTTTTCTAGGCTATATCTACTTCTTCCATGGAACAACTCAGTTCCAGTTTGATCCTCGTGCCAAACGGATTGTTGGACAAATGAAGAGCATCAGCTGGTTTAATTGTTAATTACAATGTTTCTCCATATGCACACTGTATTTTTTTTATGTGCCGAATTTTTCAACATTTAGTGGCTATCACGTCAGAATGGATTTCTGCCCAAATTCTGTGGGAGTATAGTTTTCATAATTATTTATTGTAAAACAAATGCATTTATATAATTCATCACAATTTTACCTGTTACATTAAAGTTTTCTAATAAATTATGTTTGTCATAGTTTTGTGTCCTTGATGTCTTATTTGCACTAATACTCAAGAGCCAACTGTAGCTTCCAAACAATAAAAAATATATTCTGGCATGGAAAATCAGATCCTTTTCCCAAAGCTAGAGAAAGGAGCAGTCACCTGTCTCTGAACTCCATCACCCCACACAAGCCCTGGTGAAAATTCTATGGGTAATTATGCCAGTTGGGGCTCATTAGCATAAGTCTACAAATCACACTTCCACATTCTGTTTCTCTTTTCCCAGTTTTCACTCTTAGCCTTCCCTTCAGGATGTATGTCTTTGCAAATGCAGACGGGGTTTTTTTTCATATTTTGGGCTTTAGGAAATGGGTTTAAGCCTGGAAATGTAGATTAGGTAGGATCCCTGAGATCACTGAAGCTAGTCCCTTGCTAGCAAAGGTAGCCACATCATACAACAGACAAACAAACCTCTTTACTCAAGGCTCTGTCAAGTGCTTACTACTCCAGTAGTTAGTAAATCCCTCCTAATTTCAGTGGGTTAAAGGATGAAGACATTTGCTTAAAAATGAAAAAAAAAAAAATTCTTGGTCAAAAATAATACTGAAAGTTAAAGAAAAAGACAGTTTGACTTCTAGCTTAACTGCCATTTTTTTCAAATATCCTCAATTAAAATGGTATTTGAAGGGTTATCCACCTTCTCTTTAGTTTTTGTAGATCAGTTGGTACAATTAGAAGCCATAAGACCATAATAAAATGTATTATCTTGTACAACATCTGTATTATTCAACATACTTCAGAGGGAGATTTTAGGTTATTGTATATAGAAGTAATTGCATTTTGAGAAAAGAATGTGTAACCTTATAAAAACGTACCTGTTAATTTTTTTTATTGCTTAGCTGTCTGTATTAGAAGCTTATTAAATTGTATCCTTCATATATAAAGAACAGACTTGGTAGTTCTTACATTTATTAAATTCAGGAGTAAAAACTAATCTAAATACTATTCAAAGATAAGAAATTGAATACTTGACAATTAACTTGAATTTTCTTTATAAAACCTTAAAAAAAAACCCAAAAACCACCTAAAATTAAATTACAGTAAATCAAAGGCTTTAATGAAGATGTTAATTTATGTGAATCCTGTGATTTAGGTACTGGGTCTTTAATTCAAAATCTTAGTAGCAATACTATTTAATCACATTTTCTTGTGTTAATCACTGCTACTGAACTACCAATGACAATTATACCAAATATTGTTTTGGAAGTATATAAATCTAAATTGGTTATGATGGTCTACAAACATAACACAAGATTACAGGGAAAGACAGTATTTCTCACTAGACAAATTACATATTAAAAAATAAAAGTTGAGGGCACATGTTCCTATCAGATATGAAGTAGAAGCAGAATATCTCAGGGCAATGCCAGAAGAATTCCTTCAGATTTAAAGCAGAACACTAATCCCTTTCTAGAAGAAAAAAGTAGTGGGCACTCATGGGGCAGAGAAAATGTTAAATGGGAAGCGAGGGGTAAGGAGGTGGCTATGTTTTGGAGGAAAGAGATAAAAGGTAATGTACAAACCATGGAAGATGAAGAAGTTAAAGAGAGTTAAAAAGACATATTTTCAGTCCATGCCTTTTGGTATCCTGTGAAGTTCTGAGTTTTAGTTGCCAGGCACATTTTTTTAGTAATTTATTCTGTGGATTTCCCTTGAGCAGGAAGACTGAGAACTCAAGTGGTTTCTTTGTGAGAAATATTCCCCATGCTTATGTGACTGAATATTTCCTTCGCCTGCGTGATGGTGGTGATTGCTCCATTCCAGCCACACCATTAGGAGGAGGGCGTGTCCGATGCTGGCGGCTCTCGCCCGCCTGCAGGCACAAGCATTGCTTTCAGTAATTTGAAATCTGAATGTTGATTCAGGCTCAGTACACACAGTCACCTTCCATTTTCTTACTCCCTTTTAATAAGTTTATGGTCTGATTTGCTAATTACTATACTAGGGTACAGTACCCTACCACTCCCTAGTTCTGGTTACTGTTTCTGTGTGTAGTCATAGCCCATATCATTAACTGAGACAGATTGGGCCAGGCACAAATCTAATTCCCTAAACATGTATTTAATGCATCTGAGGTGCTGTAGGGTATCCAGGTCACCCATGAAGGTATGAAACAGGACTTCTGGGAGACCGGAACTTTCCAAAGACCCACAGAGCCTACACTCTCTCTAAGGACTTATGTTCAGGTGATTGAATCCTGCCCTCACAGGTTTCAGTCTTTGCTAAATGTTTGCCAAGGGTCAAATACATTATTTGAACCAGTCGCTATTGTCCCATGTTTTTCACTCAAGCTGAGTTGACTATGGTAGGATTGAGCCTACAAAGTAGTGGCTCGGCTCAGCTGCCTGAACAGGTGTCAAGTGACTTTAAGGTTCCTTAAGTTTTCCGACTGACCTCCAACTACCAGTCTAGAAGCCACCCTCTAGGTCCTGGGTCACCAGACCTGTGTCACCAGGCCTCTGTCAATGTCTCAGGTTCACTAGACTGTCTCAAAAGCACAGCAAATCACTGTTTAGGCAGCTTAGTTGCAGCTAAGTGTTTTCATGTGATCTCAGGCTTAGGCCCTTATCATAGTCAATGGCGTTGGTCAAATCATTTGGTGAGCTCCTGAGAGCTGCACAAATCATCCAAAGTCTTTCTCCTACATGCCATCAGATCAAATGTTCTCTAGGTGCCATTTGCCCATATTGATTACATTTCTGTTGCAAGCAAGCTTAGACAGTTAGCAAGTGCAGACACCCATGCTGTGAACACAGGCAAGTTGAAGCCCTGCCGATATTGTGTTAAGATCACCACAATGCATCAGTATTGATGATTCCTATGATGATCTGTGTAGCATCATTTGCTACTACTGATCTGATGAGGATAGACAACAACATTTCTGGGTTAAAACATAGGTCACGTTACTGAAGTCTGGATAAAACTAGTTCTAGGACAAGAAAATAAGATACAGGGTAGATCAACATCTACCAACTCTAACCAGTGTCAAAGATAAACATTAGGAAACCATAACCAGCAACTGCTTATACAGCTGCTTCTTTTCCCAGACCTCAAGGCCAGCTATAGGTGTATTTGTGAAACATTGCTTGCGAAAAAGCATGTTGCGAAAAAACCTCTCCCCCATGGGTAGTGGGAACTATCTGCTATGTTGTATAGGTGGTCAAGTTGCAAAACCCTAAAAGTGGTTTGAGTGGCATAAGCCTCCATCATCTGTCACTCAAATGTGCTCTGAGCAAAAACTAATGTAGCTTGAGCTGTTAGATGAAACTAGAAATGTAGTCTAAATTAGTTGTTTAAGCTTCTCTATGTTCAATAAAGACATAGAGCACCTATTGAGGCCAGTTCATCCTATTCTAAGATAGCTGGTTGAATCACTCTCTAGAGTTATCATAGAATGGTTTGGGTTGGAAGGCACCTTAAAGATCATCCAGTTCCACCCCCCTGCCATGGGCAGGGACACCTTCCACTAGCCCAGGTTGCCCAAAGCCCCGTCCAACCTGGCCTTGAACACTGCCAGGGAGGGGGCAGCCACAGCTGCTCTGGGCAACCTGTGCCAGTGTCTCACCACCCTCACAGGAAAGAATTTCTTCCTTATATCTGATCTAAATCTGCCCTCTTTCAGTTTAATATGTATTTCTTCATTTTCTACAGAAGAATGCTTAACTAATAAAAGTTTAAAGTTATGTGCAACTCACCTTAACCTACGTGCTCTCATTGTCTCTATCCTTCCACTGCTACACAACAGACAGCTGTGGGGATCTGATGGCCAACTACAGTGGGGAAAAAGATAACCACTACTCCCAGTTCATATCAAATCTGCTCATAGTGTTTTCTTGATTTTTTACAAAATTAAATTCATATCAGTCAAAACATGTTTTCCAAAAATGTGTTCTAGTGCCGTTGGAAAATATGCTTGGTGCAAAAGCCACTGAACAGGTGTTTGTCTTTTGTGACTTATACCATGCATATAGTCAGATGACAGCACCGTGGTTATCTCTTTTAGCTTTAAAACCTTTGAGACAAACAAATATATCCATTTAAAAACATAACAGATCTCAGAAAATAAAGTCTATACTTCTGAATAAACACACGTCATTGCTAGTATCAGCTCAGTTGGGCTCGCTGTCACAGAAAACTAATTGTCACCAGGTTGTACCTTAGTTACAGAAATGAACGGGATCCAGGACTCATGGGTCTCTTACCTTACAATAAAATAACAATAAAAACAAATTAAGGGAAGGGTTTGGAGGCTTTATTTGTTTATGGTAGCTGAGAAATTCCATTAACACACAACTTTAACTAACAAGGCTACATTGTGAAATTTGTGCTAGAAAATTGGTCATTGACGCCTCCGGCTGGAAAAAAGTTGGCTGCAAGTGACAGCAAAAAAGCCAAAAACATAGAAGCAAGGATCTTCTGAAAAAGCCACAGTCCAACATAAGGGTATTTCTTACAACTGTTTTGTAAAAGTTGAGTACATGCTGTCAGAGCTCCTCTGAGGTGCCAAACACCTTCAGCTCCCATTGCTACCAGAGGAAGAGGAAAGTGTTTGGCCAGCACAGGGTGAAATCCCATAATTTGTCACAGCTTATGTGACTCTTGAAACTTCCTTTATTCTGAATTACTTAAGACAGGAAATAATCATATCCCCTGTGGCTAATGTGGTTAAACTGAAGAAACCTTTTGTGATGAAATGACAGATAGATAGATAGATAGATAGATAGATAGATAGATAGATAGATAGATAGATAGATAGATAGAATACAGACAGAAATATAAGAACATTCACATGCTTCAGGATGGATTTTTGGTTTATGTATATCTTGATTCCACCAGTATAATTTAAAGGAAACACACTTTTCAAAGAGTTGCAGGAAGGAGGTAGGAAGGGATTTGAGGTTGTTATGCATTTTCCAAAACAGCCAGTCTCACTTTACGGATCAACTTAAAAAGAAAACTTTATGCTTACAGTAATTTCTCCCAAAGTTTTAATTATTTTATTTTTTTTTTAAATAGGATTCATATCTGGTGCATGACTCACTTTTTAGGCTAAGAAAGGTTGAGAGTCTCTGTACATTAGGTGGTCCCATTTCACAGAGATGGGCCAGGACAACTTAATAGGTTTTGTGCTTGTCTACCCTTTCATCTAGCATGAAATTGTTCAGGTTCACTAAAATTCAGTGTAAAATAACTAAAAGTGAGTGCCGGTTTTGAAATGGTAGCCAAGCATCCTAAGAGTATTAAAATACTAACCAATTTCAGATGTCTCTGAAATTGCATGGGTTTGATTAAGTTTTATTGTGTCAGCCAGCACAGTGTTATAGGATCTGTGGAGGTAATCAGAGCATGATAAACTCTGAGTCAGTCTACAGCTGACTCTACAAAGCACTCCAGAACCGTACGGAGTGTGAGAGAGGATGCACAGGCAGAAGAAAGCAGACTGCTCTCCTACCAGGACAGAGATAGGAGTCAGAATGAAGGAACTTTCACTTTTGCTTTTAATGTGTGCAGCTGTTTCTAACACTCTTGTCATCCACCCAGAGAAAGACAACAATGAAGAAGAGGCAAAGCTTGTACAGGTAACTATATTGTCCATATCTGGGATCTATTGAGCCCTTTCTTTTTAGATATAATCTGCATGTTCCAGCTACACAGTAGTTTGCCATCTTTCTGAAACAATACTATTGCACAGAACTGTTGCCCAAACTTTACTAAAGTAGGATAAACCTGTACAAACTGGAAACATCAAGTAAATAAGTCAGGGACAATGTTGTCTGGTTTTGTTCAGCTGCAATCCTCAGGAAAACATCTGTTGTGCTCCAACATCACAGGCACATGGCTTTGCCAGCAAAGTATACAAACAATATTAGTCCTAAGGTATTTGTTTAAAAAAAACAGCTCAAAATGTGAAATGTATTTGCTTTATTTTTTCACTAGGACTATTTAAATAAATACTATGCTGTTGAGCCAGATCCAAATCAACTTGGATGGAAAATAAATGCTGAATCCACAGCTGAAAAACTTAAGAAAATGCAACAATTCTTTGGTTTGAAAGTGACTGGAAAACCAGATACTGAGACACTGGAAATAATGAAGAAACCCAGGTGTGGAGTTCCTGATGTGGGTCTCTATGGTTTTACTCTGCCAGGATGGAAAAAAACCAAGCTGACATACAGGTAGTATTTCAATAATTACTTTTTGAGTTTAAATTTTGTTTTTGTGATTATCCACAGTTGTTATATTTAAATATAACTTCTGTAGTAATTGTTTCCAGTTGGGAAAACTAAAATGTTTGTCTTTCCCCATCTGTTAATTATGCATATTCCTGAGAGGAATTTCTGAAGAGTTGAGCTGGGTATTCTACATTTTCTGAGTCAACCACAAAATTTTGCCTGTCATGTATTACTCCTGACAAATATTGTGAGCCAAACAGAAATATCAATTGCACTCTGTACAAGCCCCATTATCTTCAAAATTTGCTAAGACCCACAGTTTAGTAGTCACAGAAACCCGAGGAGATAATTTTCCTCATGCTCAAGAGATGACCTGCTGACTAAGGGCCATTGTGAGAAAAACTGATACCATGTACACAGTTATTATTATGGAAAAGACATGTTGAACAGTTATCACATTCATCAGACTCATTCAGTCCAAGATGAATCTTGAGAGTTACTGGATTACATTATTGCTTCTTATACATCTCTGTTCATCACCTTTACAATATTAGCGAAATTCTTTTTGCAAACACTAAATATTATTACTTGAACCTTCATAACTGTAGAATTGTGAACCACACACCAGATATGAGCAAAGAGGATGTGGATAAAGCAATCCAGAAGGCATTTAAAGTGTGGAGCACTGTAACCCCGCTGATTTTCATTCGTATTCATGAGGGAATAGCAGATATAATGATTGCTTTTGGGACCAAAGGTAATGACTGCACACCAATAGTAAGATTAATTTAAAGATCTTCCAATAGTCATAACATAAACTCAATGTTGTTTCAACATTATATTATTTAGCTCATGGACATTGCCCTCGTTATTTTGATGGCCCCCTTGGTGTCCTTGCTCATGCCTTTCCACCTGGCAACGGTTTTGGTGGTGATGTGCACTTTGATGAGGATGAAGACTGGACCACAGGCTCAGCTGGTAGGTAAAAATGTTTCTGAAGTGTTATGCATATGGGTAAATTCCCTTCTGTTTTTTATTTAAGTGAATAGATTGAGATGAAACACAGAGTCTCACAGGACATCCTCACCATGTAAAAATATCTTACAGCCATCAGTGATAATGAAGAGTCTTCACTAAATATACCAACAGAGTCCAAATATAAACTGTTATAGCTCTACTCTGCATTCAAGCTAGGATGGGCTAATGCATGAAGGTGTTCTCCAAGCAATTTCCCTGCCATCAGCTGGGAGTCTGAACATGCTGTTCAGGCCACCCATGGGTTGAGATGCAGTGTCTGAAGCTGACTACAGATATGTGTCACTGAGCCAGAAGAGAGGGAAACACTGAGTGCCGAACCATCTCTCTTGGACCCATCTGCTCCCCTAAAACCCCTCCCCTCAGCCTCCAGGCTGGCCATACAGCACATACTGCCTCTGAAAGAGCTGTGTGTACATGGGCACATTACTCTGTTGTACTTTAGACCCTTTTCTCATCCAGGTTTTGGGATGGAAAACTGCAGAGGACAATTGCAGCAGGAGAATTGAGGTCATGCTGCAGGAAAAGCAAGGAGCTAACAAACAGGAAGATGCTGTAAGAGCACTGAGTGAGGAAGAGAGGTGTGGTTTTATTGTGGTGGGGAAAAAAAAGAAGAATGAGGAGTGGACATTGTCATGCTGATAAAATGTAATGTTTTCCCCACACTGGGACTGACTGGGTCAACGCCAGTTTTGTTGTTGTTTCTCACAGCATGGCTCCAGCAACCAGGCATTGCAGAACTCATTGGAGAGCTTGGAGGACTCGTGAGAGGGGAGGACTGGAAAAATTGAGACTTACTTTGTTATTCTGGCTTCAGTCAGCCTTTTTTGGGCAATCAATGACCAGTCTTCTGCTCTGCCACAGACTTCTGATCTTCATTATGTGTGTTGATATTGTTGCCTCTTGGTCTGCAGAGCAGTCCATTCTTCCCTAACTCAGAAGGGTTACTTAGAGGAATTTTTATTTATTTACTGTGTTAGCATATTTCACTGGAAATAATTATGCATAAGCATAATATTTTAAAAGATATTTTATTTCACAAGACTATAAAGAAACTATATGCTTTAAAGTCCTAATGATGAAAAGGTAAATCATTCTGCTAATGTTATATTTTCCCTTGTCTATTCATGATCTCAACTTTCTCAGGTTTGTAGGAGGATGACACAGAGAGTGACACTTTGGTACCTCAAATGAACATGAAGTGCATGGTCCTATCCTTGCCCTGGAGAGCTCTTAGTTTGATCTGACTCACTCTCTAACCTGTTCTAGCTCAGCCAGGAAACCCTGCCAGGGCATTTCTCAGAGCTGCACCCACACTCACCCCCAGACATCTACTCATGCCACTCACATCCCTTCAATAGCTAACAGAAAGAACACCAGGAAAGAGGGTGAAGAGTCACTCCCTTCTAGTGGGGAAAGAACACAGCCTTATCAAAAAAATAGGCTTACATATATGCATACCCTAGTGAATTTCAATATAGTGTATGAAAACTGTCACTGAGCAATAGCTCTGCTGTGTTCATATCAGTCATTTGCAGAACAAAATTAGCCTGATGTCTTCTCTCCATCCATTTTCTAAGGTTTCAACTTGTTCCTTGTTGCTGCTCATGAGTTTGGCCATGCCCTGGGTCTCTCGCATTCTAATGACCAGAGAGCTTTGATGTTCCCCAATTATGCCTACATCAGTCCCAGCGAATTTCCCCTCTCTTCAGATGATATAAGTGGCATTCAATCCATTTATGGTGAGTAAAGTCTGTGGCTTAAAGAAAGAAGTAAGCATGAGAGAAATTAACTCTTTCACAGTTTCGCCATAAAAATAATTGTATTCTTATAATATCAAAAATGCATTTATATGTGAAAACCTTAGTGTTTCTACAAATTTTGTGTATTCTTTCTAACATGCCTTCCTTAGGTTCTTCACCAAATGCCCCAGATAAAAGACCAACCACCCCTACCTTACCCAAAACCTGTGGTCCCCAGATGTCTTTTGATGCTATAACTACACTCCGACGAGAAGTCATTTTTCTAAAGGGCAGGTAAATATTCATATGACATTTGTCTCTGTGAGGTTTATTTTTTCTTGATTTCCACAAAGACTGAATACTTTGGTGGTTCACGTGATTGTGATTATGATTATGGGATTTATAATGAGAAAAATGGATAGATTCCAGTTCATGGAAATAGAACTTCCAGCAGGTACAAGTTATATTAATATTTTTACAGGATCCCCTGAAAAAAACATGCTTCATTTTTTTCAAGAGATCTCAATCCTAATAAAGCTTTATTTCCAAATGTATAGATGGTTACACCAAGTAGTGACATGACTAAATGCTGCAACTTTTTCCTAAGAAATCAGTATGTTCTACCATATAGCTGGGCCAATCTTTCCTCCAGTCACCTAAACAAGACCAAAGTAATCCAGGTAAGTCATCCAGGGAATAGCTTACAGTCAGGCTCATCTGGGACCCTATAACTCTCTTACTATATGGTACAGGAACAACCTGAATTTTTCAGCCGCTTGTAGCTGATCCCATCAATCAATCAGTACCAACAAGAAGGGTAATTCCAGAAAGAAGCCAGAATAAAAAAACCCTCACTTCCCACTGAGGGGAGCATTTTCCTTTCTGCCACAACTACCCAGCTAGCTACACTGACAAGAAAGAGCTTGTAAGTCACAATGTTATTCATATTCTTGCACATATATAGAAATCTCTGTAGTTTATTATTTACTACAAAAACTGTTTCATATTTCAGGCACTTATGGCGAGTCTATCCTGATAACTCAGCAGTTGAACGTGAATTAATTTCTACTTTCTGGCCAACTCTGCCACCTGGCATTGAAGCTGCGTATGAGAACACAAAAGATCAGATCCTATTTTTCAAAGGTGAAGTATGAGATTTTCTTTAAATTTTTCCTACCCATAATTTTGTGGGAAGACAGGAGGAAGGAAGGGCAGCTATATGTGCATAAAATTCACTTTTCAAATAAGTAAAAAAAAAACCAAAACAGACGTTTCAGCTAATTTTCTTACAACAAGCTAAGGGAGTGCATTGTTTCTTTTAGTGTCTGAAAATCACTGGTGCAACAATTTTATTTTTTAACAGGCAATAAATTCTGGGTTATCAGCGGCTATCAGGTGTTGCTTGGTTATCCAAAGAATATCAACACACTGGGCTTCCCTAAAGGTGTTAAGAAAATTGATGCAGCTGTTTGTAACAAAAACACGGGGAAGACAGACTTTTTCACAGGCAACAAGTATTGGAGGTAAGCAAAACTGACAACCGTTTTCTTATGATTGACTCTGAATACCATTAAAATTGTCCATGTGATAAAAAGGAAAGCAGATCTTTAGGTAACTATATGTAACTAGGTAACTATAGTAATCCTACTTTTCATAAAAATGTTTCTTTGACTCCTGCATGGGGAGAAGGATATAGCTTTGACTTTTGAGAGCTTAAGGGTGTCCTGAAATGAGCGTTCAAGGTATGGAGCCATTTTGATGCACTGTGCCTGGAAGGTGAAAAAATTCCAGCATGTAGAGATTTTTTACAGATACAATAAACAAAAGTATCTCTAGAAAATAAAGATCTGAAAGCTAACCTACTTCAGCAGAAGTCTAGCTGGGATGCCTTGTGCAGGTTTTCTCAGATTTCTGAAAAGTCCTGAATTATTTTTTTCTCTTTTAGAGAGATAGAAGTGATAGTTCATTTTCCTTTCTTTGGCTGGTTAGCATTGGATTTGCAACGTGCTTCTAAATCTATTCCCAAGCTGTCATGAGTGATTCCAGATACCCAAATACCAGGCAAACAGAAGCAAAAACTCGGCTTTGGGAAGCATGTGTGGGTCAAATAGACTCTATTGTGACTAATTGTGGGGTTCCTCAGTGAGATATAAAAAGTCAGCTGGATTTTGAGCCACATGTCATTTCCCGTCTTTTGTTTTTGGTAGTTTTGGAAAGAGTATTTATAATATCTTGCATTGCTATTTTACTGCCTTGGTCACAAGACAAAGGCATGCAAGAAAACCACATTTTCTTACATAGTAACTAATTCTCTCAGCCTCATGTCCCTGTGAAAAGTATTTATTGTATTCAAGGAGAAGTAAAACAAAAGCTTGCTTGTTTGCTTGATCTACAAAACTGATCGTGGTGAACACCATCACACTCTAGATCCCTAACAAAATTTAAATTTAAAGTGGGGTGAAATAATAGACATTTGGGCGAGATTCCTCTGACTCAGCTTTAGTTTTCTGTCCTTCTAAGAAAACAAGCCTTTGTTTGCTTAGTTACTTCTTTCCTTTTAGGTCCTCCTTTCAGCCCCCAGATTCAGCCCCCATTTCATCAAAATTGTCCTGTCTCAGTTAGGAACAACTTGATTGTATTAGAAATCAGTCAGCTTCCTTTCCTCCATCTACCTCTGTTAGCTAGTGGATGACTATGCTGTTCAAAAATGCAAGTCTTGCTTTAATTTGTCTCACTCCAGATGCTTCTTTGGAGCTGTGCCTGTCCATATCAACAAACAAGTAGCCACCTCATGGAAAATGTGATGGCCAGTATCCTGCAAACATTTGTGCGAGCAGATAACTTTACTCTCTGTAATCCTGGTGAAATCAGTCAACAGATGGTAGACACCTTTCAGCAACTGCTTAATTCTTTGCAGAACTGATGTCTAAACTCTCCCTTCGTATGATTTAGGTTTGATGAAAACAGTCAGTCCATGGAGGAAGGTTATCCTAGACAGACAGTTGATGAGTTTCCAGGAATTATCCAGAAGGTTGATGCTGTTTTCCAACAGAAAGGTAAATGAAATTAGCTTTTAAGTAAAATTAGTTTACTTGTAAACATAAATTCTGGAGATATGATGAATGTCATTATTGCTATATCCTGCAAAAGATAGAACTGAAGAGATGGTCTCCTGTGTGTACAGAGATTATGTTCCCCATTTTGTCAGAATTAAGCTATTTCTTGTATTCATAACATAATGCTTTACTTTTTTATTTCCAGGATTATTCTACTTCTTTCATGGACCAAAGCAGTGGGAGTTCGACCCTACCGCTAAAAAAATTATCCGCAAAATAAAAAGTAACAGCTGGTTTAACTGTTAATATCATTAAACTCTCTTACACCCAGGAAATTAGAATAAAAATTATTCTAGATTTCTCAAAGGTTGTTCATATATACAATATTATACAGAAGAGGCAACAGAACTAGATTTTATATATGTCTATTATTTTAATAAATCAGCATGTCAGCTTCAATTGTATCTCCAAAGGCTAGAGCAAAACTGCTTTTTTTCCCCTGATTAAGTGCAAAATGTCCATCATAATTTATTACTTTATGCTCAACATGGGTTTTCAAATATTTTTGCAATAAACAGTTTTAGGTTGATGTCAATTATTTTCTGCTTCATCTGTTGAAGGCATCCTATGTTTCTGAGGTGTGAAAGACTTCAGGTTAATATGCTAATACCCTTTCAACATATCATCTTTTGCTTCTTTTCTCTCCAAACATCCTAAAAAGCCAAGCTTTTCATTAATCACTGGTTTTTCTGTCCTCACTCCTGCATCTTCTCCTCTCTTTTCTGACTATTTCAGTCTTGTTCCTTTCACATCATAACAGTATTTTACCACCAAAACCAACCTGTAGCCCCAGTGTCTAAATACATTATCTCACCTTGATCTGTGTCTATAGCGTAACAATTAGCATTTCATTAGTGGACATTTTTCGTGAATCTATGAATGACATTCTTCACAAATCAGACCTGTCCGTTTGAGAAATAGATTCAGTTACCATGTCATGGAGCACAACCCTTGCTCTGCTGACACAAAGCATGTGCTTCAAGAGCACATATATCTGAGATTTATTACATGCTGCCATCACACATGGAGCAAACTCCTCACAGAATCAGACTAAATCTATAAAGTGACAGCCATATCATCTCCAAGTATTGCATATACATTTAATTCTTGAAACAGGCCCAGAACACACTGTCAAATGGCTGCCCATACTGCCCGCATGGCTGGCTGTATCTGAGAACACGGTCTCATTCGTATTGTCTCGTCCTCCTGCTCCCTAGTTCTCACATATCTGGCTGGTTTACACTCCTGTTGCATATTTGAGTAAAAAGTTTCTTTCTGCTATGTGCTTTTACAATACCAGCTACAACAATGCAGTGATCCCAACTTGAACCTTACCTCTCTGATTTGGAGTAAACAGGGAGAGTACCATTATGTTGCTGCTATCACTATGAGAACCCTGCTGGCTTAGTTCCCACCAGGACATCAAAGCAGAGGTTCAGATATTCTGTTTCACTGATCTACAAAACTAGTCATGGTGAACATCACACACTAGATCCCTAACAAAGTTTAAATTTAAAGTGGGGTGAAATAATAGACATTTAGGTGAGATTCCTCTGACTTAACTTTAGCTTTCTGTCTATCTACCTATCTACTCTACATGACTCAGGGAAGATCCCTGCCTGAAAGAAGAGGCAGAAGTTCTCCCCAACATTACTCATCTCATCTCATCTCATCTCATCTCATCTCATCTCATCTCATCTCATCTCATCTCATCTCATCTCATCTTATCCAAAGACTATGTTGGGGCAAATCTGTATCTTCAGGCCTTGGAGAAAACATCTCTCTGCAGAGAAAGCCTAACTAATTAGCCTAGAGTAGCTAACTTTCAGATGGCTAAAGTTTGGTGAAATTTATAGTGCCTTTGATGGGTATCTTTCAGTTTTCATGTGACCTAAAATAGAAGCACATCTTACTTAAATCCTCTCTGATGTTCACTTTTTGACGAGATATGTCAGCAGTTTTTTATATCACCACAAGCCAGTGATAAAGTCTTCTGACAGCACCTGCTTGGACTGACACTGCCTGCGGTGACAACGATATCCCACAAAACAAGAGCAGAACATGCTGGAGACAGGCGTGATGGAGACAGTTTCTTACCTATTTCTGTATTTCCAACCTCCTGAAACTCTTCTCCAGCATTCGATTCAACTGACGGCTGTGTTTAACGGCACAATCACAGAAGCTGCCAAGTTACACCCAAGTGTTTATACTCAGAGGCAAGATTACTCTTTCACACACAACTCTGATCAATGTGTAATACAATTGTAATTTTAGGTGGAAGGAAGGTTTAATCACTGAGTCATCAAGGAGATTATTCAGTTCTTTGTAATACATGGGCAAGTTCCTCTGTCTTCAGACGCATAAACAAACATCGTACCTACTCTGTGCTCCTTCTTTGCTCAAGTGAAACATTGTTTCACAATTTATGCCAATCCCTTATTTTAAGGAAAATTAATCTTTAACAGGTAAATGCTGTCAATCAAGTTTTCTGACCGGCAGCTTTGTCGTTCTGTTAAACCAGCGTGGGGTGTGTGTTCACAGATCACCTGCAAATATAAACAGTGATGAGTACTGCTTTTCATTTAGTTGGGAAGAAGAATTGAAAAGACACTGCCAACACAAAAACACTTGACTTTTTATTAGTGATAGAACCTTGGTTACTCATTTTTCTCTCTTCACTTGTCATTTCTTTTGAGGAATAAGAACCAGAACAGGAGTGTCACAGCAGAAATCCAGTAAGTAATGAGTGTTTAGTGGTGGTCCTTTCTCTCCATCTCTGCCAGGAGCCTGGCTAACATGGCATTATGTCTTGCACCTCACCATATCCTCCCACAGTCCTAGAGAGTTCCCATTACCACCTCCCCAGCACTCTCTTACGCCACCTATTGCTCCTCATAATGCATGTCTCCATGCCACACTGAGGTTTCCAACAAAGTAATGCGGTGGAGTTACCCATGGGCTGACCAGTTGCTGGCCCCACAGGCCCAGCCAAGGGGTGAATTATCCTTCTCATTAATAGGGTTTTTTCTTCTCTAGCTGCTATTTTCCACAAAACTTCTAGGAACTACAGTGTCTCAGTTCAGCTTGACTGAAGTTGCCCAGTATTTTCAGTTACTGTGAGACCAAATGGACACACAAACAGATGCACAGAAAACAGGATCCCATGTGGTCAAACTAAAATAATTTTCTTGGTGTTTTTACTAAACATCCTTCTTGCTTTCCACTGCACATTTCCATTTGGTTTTGTAATGTCATATTCTGCCTACCACTGACCAGAGGATTTTGAAAGGGCAGACAAGGCAAGGCAGAAATGACATATAAAACCAAGGAGAAAGCTAATACATGCTTGTTTTTCTAGTTGTTTCACATCACAAAGAAAAAATGGACATTTGTTTCTTGGCCAATTAATATTTTTTAACAATTTTTCGAATGGATCATAAGATTGTGATAGTAAGACTGGATTAGGAAATGAAGAAAATATGCATCCTAATGCAATGTGTTGTTGACACATACGAAGTACAGGATCCCTGGCAGGTTGTCCTGAAATGCCCTGATAACTTCTCTGTCTTCAAGAATCTGGTCTCCCAGCACTGGCATGTGAGTGCTTTAGCTACCAGAGTGGGGTAGGAGCTGCATATAATCAAATACTTGCTAGAGCAGAGCTTAGACCCCACATCTTCCTCTTACCCTTTTAGGTGAGCAACCTATCCCCTGTGCTCTTGGGTGAAAGACAGATACTCCAAAAGCCTTCAGAAAACTGATGCTGAATGTTTCTAAGGGTTTGGTACCTTAAAGAAAGAAAAAAGGCAAGCATGGGACCTTACACATGGAGAAAGAACTTGTCATTACCTGGATGTATATAACTGCTTTTCCCTGCATTTGATCATAACTTTGTGCCTCTTGCTGCTAATTGCCCAGATCCTGATATCACAAAAGGAAGCTGCAAGGCCAGTATTTAAGCATTGATAGCTAACATGCTCTTTGAATAGCTTATGAAGTTTGAACATTTTTGAACACTGAGCCTTCAGACATTGCAGAACCATACCCAAAGCAGAGTGCTTTGCAGGTATGAGACAGGACGCTGACATGAAATGCAGATGAACTGCACAATGTGCCTGACTAACACAGGGGACAGAACTTCTCTGAGGGCTACAAACACAGGCAAAGACCCTTGCAGGGTGAGCACTCTTAATGACAGTCATCTCAGTGACATTACTCAGTGTACCCTATACACATACTTTGTAGACGGGACCTAAGGGTTTGAGCTGTGAGTTCTGTGGTTCTGGCTGTGAATCAGAGTTTTTCATGGTCTGCCTGAATTCATTAATTAAATCAGCTTGAGGGTTGGGGTTTGTCTGATGGGGTTTCTCCTCGTGCGTCATGTACTTCATGTGTTTTTATGATTTCTAAGCACTGTGTCTTGTTACCTTTCAATAAGTGAATAGACACAGATGTGAGTGTGTGTGGTTGTGTGCTCCCATAAAAGTGCCTCACCCACAGGTGGGGGGGACGGTCTGTGCAGTGAGGCTCTGCAGGTCTGGGGGAGGCAAAAGGAGTAGGGGGATCTCACCAGCTGCATGGAAACACCTTTTGTGTATTTTAAGAACAAATGCTGCATGTAAATTTAGGATAATAAAGCCTCCACACAACTGAGCAATACAAAGTTTTAAATCATCAGATAAAAGGACAACATGATCTCTTGAAGACTAGATACGGGTAACTCTGGCTATTGATATATTTAGTGATTGTGGGACATCTGTTTGAGCTTAGACTGATGAGGGTGGTGTTTACTTTTGGAGCAGTTGCTGAGGATACAAGAAGATTAGTACAGGCTGACAAAGGAAATGTTGATCCTTGCAAGAGGATGGAGTTATGAACCTTATGCTGCAGAGCACAGCATGAGCATCCTACAGCAACAGCCTGCAGGGAGCAGCTGGCACTCCCCAACCCCTGCCCGTCGGGTCCCTGGCCTGGCACTGGAGGGTCCAGCTGCCACCCAAGGGTCACAGGTGTCGCCCAGGGGTCATAGCTGTCCCAGCATCTCCCAGGTTAGCTCCCCACAGCTCAGCTCCTCAGGTACTTAATTTTAATTGTGTGGTTACGCAGCTCACAATTTTCTAAATAATAGTTTGCATAAAGGTACTTTAAAGACAGAAATATATGCAAGAAGAAACACTTAGATCTGAAAATGAAAAATGCTGTGTTAAATCTATTAATAGTGTAACTTAAATTAAATAAACTGAGCAGCGTGTTTACCATATTGCTGGTGATTCAAAATCACCAAAGAGAAAACATACAGAAAACCACTGAGAGAGTACTAGAAACTATGTCCTGAAGGACTGAGTCCCCTAAATTGCCTCCAACTGTTATGGAAACTGGTAAAAGCTGTTTGAGAAGGTTACAAGGGTTAAGATGAAAAATCAATATTTCAAAATTAAGGTGTAAAAATTAAAGTGAAAAAAATAGCTCACAGATATATGGTAAAATAATTATTAAATAGAAGAATTTGGTAATAAAGATGAAAAATACATAGCTTACAAAAATCACTGGAAAATATTTTTCAAACGTGTGTGCATGTATATAGTACAAATATATATGCATATTTACCTCTAGCTATGTTTCAGACTGTCATAATTACTTTTATAAGCACTGCTTTTGATTTTCACCCAAGGTTATAGAGGAAATGATTTATACAATAAATATGAGAAGTCTTTTCTTTAAATCATGGTGTAATTTAGCTTAGGTTATTGTATTTGTCTAAGGAGATGAACAGTGTATTTTTCACTTCATACTACTGCAAACAGGATTATTGTGAACAAACCAGACTCAGGGCAAAAGAAATACACTTTGTTTAAGGAAGCAAGGAAAGGTTACAATGATCTCAGGAGGAGACCACACTGCTATGGGTATGTTCTGGAGAAAATTCTGCAAGTTAAACAAGTGTTTGTTTACAGACATGTACAGAAACTGCACCTGGACATATATTTTAACAAGCATAAAATATGGAAGGTAGATGGCTATTATAAAAGATGTCTTTTTCATTTCGAAGAGTGATAAACTCCTCACTTCCAGGATCACAGTGCAGCCTGTGTACATCATGAGCTAGAGGACAAGCTTTAATTAGAGAAGAAGGTGCTGATTCAGCAAAGCCTTCAAGTTCATGACAAAATTCAAGCATATATTTAAGTAAGGCTACTTTTGAAATCTTTTGCTCATTCAGAGTCATAATGAAGACAATCTGTGCTCATTATAACTATAGAACCCTACCGTGATAACAAAGTTCACTCAAAGCATGAGCATTCCTCAAGCACTTTTATGAAGGAATGTGTGTTCACACTGTTACATTCAAAATTATCTTTGCCTGAAACAAGAGTGGACCCCACCATCTTCCTCCCCCTTGCAGTCCCTTCAACTCTCATCCACAGAGCTTAACCTGCCACCCTGAAAACTTTTCTGTCTCTGCCTCTGCCTCTGGTTTTGCAAAGGTTATCCTCAGGTGCATATTATTGGAAGTCATAATTTGGGGAATCAGTATTATTAAAAAGCAGAAGGCTAAATGAAATGCAAATTGTACAAAGGGAAACAGAGAGGTTATTCATTCATTTATTAATGTGCTGTGGGATATTTCTGCACGCATGATAATTCTGTAAGAATCTGTTTAGATTGTGAAGGCCAAGTTTTAATTATCTAATTTCCACCTATACCCTTCAGTCTGGGTGTTTTATTGACTGGAACTGGGCCTTTAAAGATGCTTAACCATCAGGAAAACATAAGTGTCTGCAGTTTGGGGTGAATTTGACCATCATGACGCCATCCTTAAAGATTTAGAGTGTGAAACAAAACACTTATAGAAAAAGGATCCTGACCTTAGAGAACATACTGACAAAGGGTGGGAATAAAGACTTTATCTCTTAGAGCATCTATGTGGGGCAGAGGACAAGGAAACTATAGACTTAACACTAGGATAAGCATGCCTAGAAAAGCTGAATGTATATTAACATTTTGGTTCAGAGCAGTGTGGTTTTAAAGCCAGTCTCATTGCCTTCACTTGCCATGCATGCATTGCAGTTTGTGGACCACTTTGTGGCCACAAAAATCAGAGTCCTGGTGGAGAAAGCTATCCAGGAGGCTCTGCCACAGCTATCCACATGCCTAATGGAGTGATCCGAGCCCAGATCAAAGAATGGTCCTTTGGACACCTTCAAACCATATGGCCGAAGGAAAGTGTTTTAGCACCAGAAGTCAGTCCCAAGTCTTCTACTGAATGTCTTGCCTGTGTGTAGCTAACAGCAGAGAGGTATAAAAAAGATGGATTTAGCCCTCAGGTAATGTTTCTCTCAGCAGCAGTTATAAAAATGTAATTGTGTATACCTCGAATCATGCTAGAGCATTTATGATATTCAAGGCAAACAGATGAATGCCTGGCCTGGGCAGTTTTCCCCAACAAAACTGTGATTATGTTTGCTGGTGGTAACCACAGTACCTGAATTGATATAGTGTATGTGCCTCCAGTCACTTGTATGTACCCTTTCTATTTACTTAGAAATTACAAAATCAATGTCAGTTTTGCAGCAATATGACCCTAAAATGACTGGCATGAGTAAACATATAACGTAACATATAGATGCTAAGCAGGTAAAACAAATCTGCACCGTGAGGATAAATAAGGAGTCCCGAATTCTGCATGCACATCAGGTGGTGTAACTACCTCACATGGGTTGCCTGTGGCTGAAATCCCACAGCGTCATTTCAGGGCTGTGCCTTGCAAGGTTATTCTCTGCCCAAAATGAAAGCCAGAAGAACAACCACTGTGTCATTAACCAGGTGTGGAAGTACTAGCTGAATCCTCTCTTATAACCCTGCTGGAAAATTGAAGGATTGCTCAGTTTTACACAGAAGGGAATAGAGCCAAAGGAAAGGAAAGCTGCTCACAGAAATCTGTGTAAGGAACCTACTTGGGAATCTCTATGTAGCTTCCACATTCCCATGGCCATTCCCTCATCCCAGGTTATCAGATCTCTCTCTAGAAGGTATTACTGGGGCCAAGATGTGACCTACTTCTTTCATGGATTGCAACTAGACTACCTTTCTCTCCTGCCTCACACAGTCCTTTTTTTTTTTTTTTTTTTTTTTTTGACTTGTGAAGTGCCAAAAGGTCTGCTTGTGACTTAATTATCAGGCCCTTGCCTTTGCCTTGGAGCAACCAAGGCTTTGCTATCACCACCAGGCAGAAGTGTCCCTGTCCCCGTAGTCTGGCACAGCAAGCCCCAGGCTCATGTCATACAACACGTATTCCCCCTTCCCACTGACTTTTCATTCTTTTTGGGGAAACCTGGCTGAACTGGAGATTTGCCCTGATTTTGATCCAGGTATGTGCTGATTTGGAAGCTCCTTTTCAAAATCACCTGTGCAGCCCTCCCTCCACCATGCTTAATCACAAGGAAATCAGAAGAAGAAAGCATGCCACATTCAAATCACAGTGTTTCTATGGAGAGTTCTGTAACATTAGAGTTCCCAGGGTCGTGATCAGGCTTGAGATACAATAATGAATACATTCTCCACAGTGTAATTAGAGTATTATAGAGTGCAATCTAGACATCTGTAGCTAGTACTTGTTATCCATGCAACTCAAAAACTGTGAAACAGAACTCCTCCCCTCCCAGAAATCATCATGTAAAATTAAACGTCAGCATTTTTGTCTTGGCAAGCATACAAAGCATAACTCTGTTATGATCAGTGAAAGGCTGATGTGCATGTTCCTTCAAGGGGCATGGATAGGGGAACTTCACAGAGTTTGTACCCACCCCAATTCATGACCAATCCCTTTTCTTTCTCAAGATTTGATTGTTGCAATGATTACCAGTCCCTTCCCAATTGATTAGATTCATTTTTTTGTTTGTCTTCCACTGCAAACCTAACCCACGTTGCTTGGAAAGAAGATGACAGAGGAGTGCACTGAAGATTACTGCAGATGAAGGCCTGAAGGTGTGTGGCAGTGGGATGAGCATGGGTATCTAAACAGTTATAGAAGGGCTCTCCTCATCTCACTTTCATGTAATAAGGCTTTATTAGAAGTACAAGATGAAGTACAAGAGAATAAAACATACACAACTATCATAAGAAATAATAACTTGATAATTGTTGCTAAAATATGGGTACGTTCATTTTTATTCGTTATTTAAATAGCATTTTTATATTCTTAGTTCTATGTTTGTAATAAAGGAAATAAATATGTTGTGTGAAAAAAAACATGGGATATGAAATATGGAACATTCCTGGAAGCAAGATACAGACAAACCACATAAAGCATACAACAGTCCAAAATTTCATACCATTCCTTAGAGCTACCACACATGACAGACACTTGCTGTTAAGGGGCTAAAGTGAAGACAAAAAAAGAAATCATTGCAAATTTTCCTAAAACAGAAAAGAAAAAAAAAAAAAAAAGTCATCTGTGACTCCATACTTTAAATAGGCCATTAACTGTGAGGTCCCATAACAAACCATGTTTTGGTCTTTGGTGAAGGCTGGACAGACAGGAAAACTCACTAAAGTTCTAGAGTTCCTTTTTAGAGTATTCACTCTGGTTCCACAGTGGAAATGGATTCATCCCCTCTGTATTATTCATTACAAAGAGCTTTTCCAGGCAAGTCATCCTCTTGTTTGCATTTGCATAGAACTCAGTGCTTTGTGAACACATGTACTCATTATGCTCATGGCCAGGTAACAAAGATGATTTATCTAACCCCCTGAATGAAACACAGTTGCTGATCAAGCGCATTCACTTTGATGTGCTTCTGCCAGACCAAGTGAAATCTAGCACATAATTATCTCCTGCAGCCACCTCTTCTGGGAGCCTTTCCTTCCTTCAGCACAGGCAGCCAGGAGCAGCGCTCAGGGAGGCATGGGCTGATTAAAACCTGCTCTCGACTGCTAGTCACCAAAGCAGAGCTGACACTGAAAGAGAAATACCAGGCTGCTTCTTTTTGCACACTGAAGAAAATGATGGTAGTGTGAATACTCGGTAACACAGCACAGCTGTGTGCCACTGGTGTGTAAGACAAAGCAGACCCCTACCCTCTCTCTTTGTCTCGGTTCATTTGTCATCTCCCAGCAGTAAAACTGAACCATTTATCTGTACAACTGCTTGGCTGGCAACTGAAACTGCCAGCATTGTATGATATCTGATAAAGAGACTAAGGTCTTGTTTCATTATCATGTACAGTAATAAATTTATCTCCTTACACAGTAGTAAGTTTATCTCACTCTTTTGACAGAATACGTAGTAGAAATAATAGCAGTACCTTTCCTGTGCTACTGCTAGACAAGGGCCTGTGCAAGTCACAGGGTACATTATGGCACAACTAATTTCTGATTACTGAACTCACTATACCAGTGAACACTATGGCTGGCCAAGCATTCTTCCAGATGATGATTGGTCTGATCATCCTAGATGAACATGCTTTTCACCGGATGCCTGTCTTAGGATAAGGTGAATCCTTCTTAGGGATACCTTGGGAGTCTTTAGATCAGAATTAGACATCTAGAGAAAGACATCTACAGGACTGCTCATCATCAGGGATGTCCTATTGTTGTGGTCCAGCTATTCTCAAATATGTCACATGCTTTTTCCATGTAACCTCCTTGTTATATCCTTGCCTTTTTCTTAAACTTTTCTACAGATACATATGAGTTCCCTTCTAGCTCTTCAGATCCTGTATTTGAAATTAAAAAGCTGAGCAGTGATCAACTACAAAATAGTAATCACTCTACAGACTAAAGTTATTGTTTAAGACTTCTTTGCGAAATTTCTATTTGCGTTAGAGAAAGCTCATGCAAATAAACTAAGCTTGTCAAAACCTGAATGTTTGATATCATAGAAAACTCCAGAATTACAATTTCCTTTCATTCTGAATTGAACCTCAATTCAGCATAAGACCTATTTTCAGTATAAATAATCTATACTCTCTTTATGCTAACTGCCCAGTTTTATCACTAGACTTTTCTATTCACCATACGTTCAGCCACATTAGTTTTAATCAGCATTTCATACAATGCAAATTGTGTAAAATACTCTATGTCAATTAAAGCATTGACATGTCTATGAGCAATATTTGCTTGATTTTTTCTGGATTTTTATGAGTACCTTGACAAGTATTATATACAAAATGGAAGGAGATGGCAGCACCTGCATGACAAGGAATCTTAGAGACATGCAAGCATTTCTAGGTGTTCAGGTGACCAGGAATATGGACTACAGCACTACAAGCATGACTCAGAGACCATGGCATAGTGTTCCTGACACAGCAAACTACCAGCTCTTTCCAGGAGACCCTACATGGGAAAAGAATACATGAATGCACAGGTCATGAGTTGTGGGTTTTCTGGCTTTGGAAATGAGCAGGCATTGCTTGGATGATTTAAAAGCAGAATCAAATTTTTTAAATTTTTATCAGTGTTGTCTCCTACTTGGATTTAAAATATTTTATCTCTATTATAGATTCAGTGACGACTTTGTAATGAGTTGCTATGATTTTTCCAGAAATTGCTAATACTTACAATTAAGGGAAGACTGTATTATAACACAGTGCAAGACCAAGTGCACAATTCTTTGTCCCTTTTGGTGAGAAGCAGCTGCACCACTAAGTGCCTTGCATTACATTGAGAAGACTACATTTAAAAACATAGGTTGGCTGTCACAAAATGAAACGGTCTCGTTATGTTAATGGCTAAAATTTTTCCATGGTACAACACTTCTGCCCATCTCTAGCTTTTTTATCTCGTTACTATTACACAAAGCTGCCGCTAGATGTCAGATTATGAAAAGACCCCACATCCACATATGGATGAATCTGCTTAACAGATGAATTAGAAGAAAGTATTGCCCAGAGTAAGGGGAATGGTTGGGGGGAAAAAAAAAAAAAAAAAAAGTAACTTTATTGATCTTTAGCTTTTGGCAGTGTTAAATTACTGGTCTTCTAGGAAGAATCACACTGTTGTAACACACAAGAGTACAGGAAATCTGAAGCCACCTTCTTCCTCTGGGTTTTTACACCATTTTTAAAGCATCTTTCAAAATGGACCTAATCATTACAGGAACTCCAGCATCACCACAATGCTAACACTAAATAACAATAGAAAATTGAGACACAGAGCTTACCCAACGCAAATTAAAATCATATAAAGGTAAAATAATCAGGTCTAGTTCCTTCAGTCAGTATAGACTTACCTATATTTACAGCTCAGCTGACTCAATTGCCTTGCCCTTCAGCCCCATGCTCACAGCTAGATTACACTAACTATGGGGCTTGGTGGTGAAATATCATGTTATGTTTCCATCCAAGGAAGCTGGCAAATTGGACACTGTAAAGATAAGAACACGGCACATTGTGTATGTCATGTCATGTCATGGATTTGATGAATACTCTCCATAGCATATTAAGGGACATTTTGCAAAAATCAGAGTAGGAAGACAGCCCTAGGCCACATCCTGGTACACAACAGAAGGACCAGCCTTGGACTGTGAATCTGTTGCTCTGTTATGGTCACAACTTCCCAGGACAAGAGGTAGAAAAGGGAGGGATGGGGAAAAGGCAATGTTCTGTGTAGAAGTACAGGACAAAAAAGCTTCACACTTTCATCAGCATACAGGGTAAAGTCTATTCTGTGGTTACACCAATTTAATGTGGTTGCTCTATCCATGTTTACAGAAAAAAATTAAGTGCTTCAGATAAGTTTACACTTTTTTGGTACTTTGTGTAAAAAGGAATGATACAAATTAATTTTGGTCACAGTGAATGATGCTAAAACCAAAGATGAGGTCAGGCTTATCCCCTCCTAACTATAGAGGGAATGCCATGAGACAGAATGCATCAAACATTGAAATCATGAGTTAATTACATGGGATGAGAAAGGGACTTTAAGTTGTATCAGAGCCATGATGTAACACTATTTCATGGCACTGCATAGTCTTATCCTTTCAGCTGAATGCTCTAAGTGGGCATGAACCATTGTGCTTGCACTGCTGGAAGTATGACTTCTTTTCTAAATCTGATCCCCAATTTCCTTGCCAAAAGTGTCTAAATTATTCCTTTTCACTGGATTCTTTCAGTTGCTCTTCATGGTCACAGCTGTGAAATGGCAACTTCTCTCATGATCTGCTTCCTAAGTTGATGCTAGGTTACCTTTCCATCCAAGAAAGAAGCATCTCAGTATTCTTTAAGGATAGATTTTCTTAAATCCTATGTGGTGGGGGTTTCTTCCTCTTTCTTCTGCCATTATTTGCTACATCATTGTGACTCTTATCCCTTTGATGGCTCACATGGGTCTCCGGCACATGTTTTTGCCCCAGGGAAGGATTGAGAGGGGACAACAGTTTTGACAGCGAAGAGAAGTGGACTATAGGAACAAATGGTACATGGAAATAGTTTACAAATTTTGAAGATTCAAGGACTTCCTGTGAAACAATCCTTAAAGTTTAAATCCAGAAATCAGTCTATTCCTGAGCTCTCTGGTAAGAAACAGCATAATGAAGTGGGATGACAGAACAGTTTAAAATGTAGAAGTGTGAAATGTCACATCCTACATTAGGGGATAAATATGAGGTCAGTTTGCAAAGTAAATACTACACGAACAGACTGATAAACCTTAATCCCAAGCAAACTCATTGAAACAAGTACAAAGAAAATGATCTAATCTTACTCTTTCAAAACTGGACTAACATAGTAAATCCTGAAAGAATTATTTCTGACCTATCGTGTAGCAGGAGATGGAAGAAGAAAATTTGATCCATCAGATTAAACAGATAACTGTGAAAACAATTTAAGAAAATAGCATAATCCATGGGGTTTACTGCTGGCCACTGAGGATCAACATATATATATATATATATATATATGGAAAATCAATTGGTTGCTTATTGCTGTGCTTTGCTAAGGACCCACTGGGTAAGTTTCCCTGTTGTGTGACAGGAAGCTGTATGACTCTACTATGAGTGATTGGTGTTTAGTGGTAAACCCATCCTGAAGAGCTTTGCAAGAAGCACTAGAACATCTATCAGCCTGCAGTGTTGAGGAGAAAAGTCCTGAAATGTCTGTGGGACATGCTGGTTCCCTTTCTTCAGTAGAGTAAATTGAGCAGCATCAGATAAATAATAATCTATACCGTTAAATTATTATCTTGGTCTCTGGCACAGCTTTGTCCTGGACAAACTAGAATTTGGACATGACTCGGGAGTCAGCACAGTTCAGAGACCTCTGAAGAAGCAATCTGCATGTACCTGCCCTGTTTAGAAAGATAATTTTAGATAAGAGGAGGTGGTGCCAGACCTATTTATTTTATTAGTACAGTGATAGTGTTTGGTCTTTGCACCCCTGATGGCTTGCCACACTTGTGTGGATAAGCATGACATGCCTGACCCTGCCTTCTTGTTTATATCATCAGGTTTTTTCCCAGCTGATAGGTTGTCTGTCATCCACCTGGGTCTTACTCAATCCTTTTCCCTTTGGGATGCTCCAATCCAGGTTTTAGTAATCTTTCTTTCAGGAGATGCTAAGGAAAACAAGCCTTACTCTTAGTTAGAAGTCAGAGGTCCAACCTTAAAACCCTGTAAAATTTACAAAAGCCTTTTTTTTTTTTTTTTTGATATTCCACTGCTTCATAATGTGTTTTTTGAGAGCACATCCTCTCAGTCATCTCAGTCCTGTTCGGGTGGGTTTGCTCAATAGTGCCATTGAAATCTACTGCCATGGGAGGTTCTGTTCAGTGCCTGCTTTTTGTCCAACCACACTCTATAAAATCCTTTACAAGGCAGACTGAAGACTCATGTTGTCTATTTCTCTGTCACTTGGTGTCTAGTCAAAACAGCAACCAACTTTAAACATGTCCAAGGCATCTGACAAGCTGCTGTCTGCAGACCTCTCTGCCAAGTCTCAGGCTCTTCAGAGCTTGGATTATCTTTTTTCTATCCACTCCAGAGCTCAGATTTCATCTGCCTAATTTCAGCATCCATATAGATTGACTAATGAAATGTTTCTGGGTGTTTTGCACAGTTTCTCTGTTTTGTATAGTTTTTCATTTGTTTGTATGCTTTTCATTGTGTTTTTCATTGTATGTTTTCAATGTTTTTCATTTTGGAATACCTGAAACCTGAGTTTCTTTGTCAGCAATAAGCTTTTGGAAGAGACAAAAACTGTATGTTTTCGGAAGACTTTGTTGTCCAGCCTTGATAAAGGAGATGAACACTTATTTTCTTCCAAAGAGGTTAAGTTGAAGTCTGAAGTCAGTCATAAATTCCTTTATCTCTGGGAGAAGACTGCCTTCAAAGGATTTCCATATCTTGATTAGAAAACCACTCTGAGAGAGAATGGTATGTGGTTTGTGGGACAGGTGATCATTCCCCATTGCAAGGAGTCCTTTGAAAGCAATGGCACAATTTGATTTGGTCTTGTTACCTCCTGAGCAGATGCTTCAGCAGCTGGGGAGGGTGAAGATGGGTGAATGCCCTTTCTGTGATAGCGTCAATCAAATTAGCCCTTAGAAAAAGGCAGCCAGTGATTGCTTGGATCCATTTCAGCCCAAGTTTACAGCAGAAATCCCAAACTCTAATTCTCTGCTGGTCTGGAATGACTTCTCCCTCTTTGCTGGCCTGCCATTGCAGCTATTGCAAAACCGGGGACCAAGGGGGCTGAGAACATCTTCTGTGAAAAGTTTGAAGTTCTTTCAGATAACAATCAGTCAGCATTCTGCTTAAAGCTGTGATAATCACTGTTTCCCTTGGGCTTTGCAGATGTAAAGCAGTCAGTATATTTGTACGATTTTTGAGCAACAGTCCACTGAAATCCCATATACCACAGCTACACTTCACCACAGCCTAACCATGACCTGGTAGGGAGTCATGCAGGATTTCACCAGACTTGTGCCTTAATAGCACTTTGCCAAAAATAATGATTGTCAGCAAAATAATTTGGAAAATTAAGAAAACTTCCTAAAATAAAATGTAAATTATGTGATTTTCATTTTTCATCAGGAACTGAAAAATGCCCCAGATTTCATAAATTGGTTGCCATATGTTTTGTGGTCTGTGAGTCATCTCCTAGATCTGTGACAGGAAGAATTTTTTTAAAACGTTTTTTTATTACCACTCAGTCTCTCATTCTGAGGCTTGTAGAGGAGGTAATGCCTTCAAAAATGCCTGACTGACCAGAGGAAACATAATTGTAGCTGGATAAATGCATTAATCAGTGTTGTGGACTGATCTCCAGCTGTAGATATAACCAATATGACCAGATCAGAGAGAGTCATAGGACTGACATGATGAGGCCACTAGACTGAAGTGTATAAGATGACATTTCAGATGGAGCCTAAAGCCTAAGGCTGCATCTGTAGCAGGAAATAAACTACAGTCAGGACCATTCTCTGACATGGAGGCCAACAGGCATGAAACAGTTCATGCCCATGCTATTAAACTCTCTTTATGTCTGAGATAGGTTGGCTACATCCAAACTGGTTATTGGAAAATGTCATTGACCCATGACATGTCCTGAGTAGTGCCTGGGAAGCATTCAGTGGATTGTCCAAAATGAAACCACTCAAGAACCACTCCAGCAATTTAGCAGTGCAGAGGATTGAGATCTAGAGCCTGGAAATGTTTTTTGGTACCACAAAATTTACTAATACCTGCCATAGCCTGAGCATCCATCCATCTCAAACTCCACTGAACTCCAGGACCACAGATGCCAGTGCAGCAGCTTCCAGTGAGGCCCACAAGGCAAAGTGGTTTCTGCTCTTCTCACCTAGTCTCCTTTCTTTTAATTTTATGCCCATTTAGTTAGTTCCCATTTAATTATATGCCTGGCAGTCTGACAAGAGACTTTAGATGACCGACAATAACTTAAATCAGAGTTGCAGCTGCTGCAACCATTTCACAAGAGGCAACACAACAGTGGCTTATAGGCAGCCACAACACCAGAATAAAAAAGGGAAGAAATTATAAAGCAGGATTTCCTTTGGAGACTGTCACTACTCATTCAAAACAGATGTGGAACACATTGGTCTAGTGATAGGTTGAATAGGCACAAGATTACTCTGCAGAGCTGGCCCAGTACATTTGCACAGAATTGTTTTAGACACGCACACACACACAGACATATATGTGTATATATGTGTGCTTATATAACTATGAGGAGGATCCAGCCAACATACTGGCAGAGGTGCTGTGTGGGTGTGGTTGCTGCACATCAGCAAATTGCCCTCAGCCTTTTGACTTTCTGCTCTTCCTCCCATCCCACACAGCCTTTATCAAAGTAGCTGTGGGTTTACTATGACCAAGGCAGCAGTTCTTACTGCAGTAAATTCAGTGCAGACTTTCTGTGGCATCCTCTCAACAGATACGCTACAGAGCAAATCTGTTTTCTGCCTGCAAAATCAGTCTTTTATGTATGTTCGTTCCACTTGCATCACATTTTCAGACTGAAGCATTGAGGAGGATGCTTTCTCGCTCAGAACTTTGTGCTGCCCCAGGCAATCTGTCATGAAGAGTCTTGGGCTAGACCATCCTGGCAGGAGAAGGTGAAGAATAGGCATGACATCAGCATGTGACATCCTCTTCTTTTAACCATAGATATTTATTATACAGGTGCTTACATGAAAGTTAAC
This sequence comes from Athene cunicularia, assembly GCF_003259725.1. Classification (NCBI taxonomy): domain Eukaryota; kingdom Metazoa; phylum Chordata; class Aves; order Strigiformes; family Strigidae; genus Athene; species Athene cunicularia. The sequence continues at coordinate 13,880,126 of NW_020799091.1, read as the reverse complement.
CCTTAGTGCCAGTATAGAGATTCAAACACTTTTGGGGAATGAGTTATTTCATTCTAAAGCAGACAGCTAAACTCAGGAGAGATTAATCTGTACTTGACATCAAAACCTACTTCTGACAGTACAACAGACTCATGAGTGATCTACATTAGTGTTGTGTTTGTTGCTAGCCCAGTGGAACACCTCTGACTGATTTTGCTAATCTCTTCATTTGAAGGCAACACAAATTTGAAGCTGGCAAGGCAATCACTGCCATGTGCCATTCATCAAATCAGAACCATCAACAACACTGAAAGGCTCACTGACCATTCCTTCCTTTCCCCGGTTCATGTTAAGTGTTGTTCCTGCTTATGAAGTTCCTGAGAGGGGTTCGCTTTACTTTTTCAAATGTCAGTTATTGGAGGGGGGGAGGCAAAATAAAAGAGCAAATTTGAAAAAGATCTTAAGCCTACTGGTCTCTTGGAAAATTAACATAACTGTCCATAGCTTAGATCATTAGTGTGGGTCACTAGAGTGCAGATCCAACACTGAGAGTGAGACTCTCTAAAGCTAATAAACAATTCAATGTCCTTCTGTATGAATCAGTCAGATGGAGATGAAGTAAGATACAATAGATAAGAATATCTTTAACAATCGCAAGAGGAAATTAAAACAAATTCTGCTTTCTCTAAAGTTACTTTTTAGCCATATTGCCCACACTTTGCTAATTTATAGCAACATGCTAGCTTCCTAAATAGTCACGGGAAGAATTAGATATGAGCTAGTACTTCATGTCTTGCACAGAAGTTCTGGCTCTATATAGAATATTATGCAGAGGAAAGCACTTACTGAAGGTAAGTGAACATTACTGAACAATAAGTGAAGGCTAGTGTACCATTATAAATATATTTACATATAGAAGGATCTACTCCATCATTTCATTTTGCCTTTCACAACACAGACTATAAACTTCTTCAGCATTTCTTATCTTCCACTCAAGAGGCTTTACATTTGAGTACTTTTTGAAGAAATGGGTCCGATCTTTATGTAAAGACATCAAGTGATAAAGAAATTTCCAACTCATTAAATGAGCCATGTTAGCATTAGAATGATTTTCTGTTAATTTTCATAGAAAAGTGAAACATCTTTAATCAGATCCAAGACCTTTTAGGGCTTTAGATATCATCAGTCAGATCCTAAAGCTATATAGGAATAATGTTCAACCTGGTCTGCACTGGTGGCACAAGATCCCATGGAAATGCATCACCAGTTGCATCATGTAGCAGTTTTCTTTTGTGCTGAATCATAGCAGTGGCATCTTTTTCCTTCAAATTCAGATTCAATAACTGTATTTGCAGCTGGACTGCTGGGAAACCGACAATTTTTATGTAACACCTTTCCTTTCTCAGGCCCTCGTTATTGGGTAAATCAAGGATTTCAAACACAGAGCCCTCTTACACCATCTCTGACTTAGGGTTTTCCAGAAAAGTGTAGTACACTGATGCAGTGGACTACCTAAAGGATGAAAAGGAGATGCTCTTCTTTATGGGAGATGAATATTACACACACATTCATTACTCTCTGACCCTTTTGGACTCTACTTCTAGTAGAAAACAAAGATTTTATATTCCACTAAGGAAATGCAGATAAACTAAAAGCGTTGAAAAGGTGGGCTGTCTGACAAAATGTAGACATGCACGATGTATATGTCTATATAAGAGTATTTATTTCAAGCAAGACTCCCATTATACTCAGTCTGGACCTGTGATTTACTCCAGTCTCTGAATAGTAATTTAGAGGATGTCTCCACTGAACAGAGTTAAAGCCAAAGATTGCTCTGCCACGCCTCCAGCCTCCTCAGGGCTGCCAATTTCATAAGCAGAGTGAGATACACTCTCATGCCATTGTTAAACACAAAGCACAGGCATGGTGCATTAAATCTTGGCTCCTCCAGTTTCAGAGGTATCAATGTTCAGAAGATCCACAAAAAACTTATCCCATATTCTTTCAAATAATACAAGGTACAAAATAGTCCTGAAACAAACTGTTCAGCTGAAGATCTTCCATTAAGAGCAAACAGCACCAGGAGAAGAGAGAAAGGGAAGTCACAGAGATATAGTAAGTCCTAGGCCCTTTATCAGCAGAGAATGTGTTAGTTATATGTAATAGATCCCTTCTTACTATAAGCACCTTTTCCACACTCACTACTGCTTGATCTCTCTACAGGAAGGTGCTGGGGAGAAATATGCACAGCCCAGAAGCCAGACTAATCAAACCTGCATTTAAAATAGAATCATCCTTAAAAGTTTCTAGCTCTAAGTAGAAGTGCAATTTGAAATACTCAAAATAGTTAAGGAAAAGAATAAAAATACCTTAAAGCTGGTAAAATGATGAGAATCAGTGAAAAAAAAAAAAAAAAAAAAAAAAAAAAATTTTAAAAAAAAAAAAAAAAAAGAAATATTTTCAGATCTTTGCCTTCCTAAACAATTTTGTTTATTTATCTCTTATCTAACATATTACTTTTTTTCTGACCTGTCCAAATAATTTTAATTTACTTTCTTTGCTCTTCCTAATGAAGTGGGAAAAACAAATGGTAACTGAAAATTGAAGGAAGACAATTGTTCAGAAAAAAAGTCCACAACTTTTCTGAGAAAAGTTTTCTGGAAAATTCTGACCCACCTACCTTAAAATCAGCTCACACTTACTAAACAAATTAAATAAGGATGCAGAGTGAATGCAATATTATTACAGCTGTTCAAACCACTGAGCAAACACATTCATTCTAAAGAAACCACATTTGGAAAAGCTATAAAATCTTCACAGGAGGTAAATTCATTTGACTTCATGAATACAGAGCATGTGTATTTTCTGACATAGGCGTGGGTAATAAAATAAATACAGATGGAACTAAACCAAATGTCCATGCTACTGTAGTTAGCACTTAGCAAAGTTGCTATGGACTTTCCTTGAAGTATTTTATATATTAAAAGTAGCATCAAATTTTTAAATCTGATTTTCCATTCTATGGGCCTGACAGTGGGATACTAATCTTAGAGAAAATCAATCATGAGTTGGTTCTCATGAGCCTTTAATAACAGTCCTAGAAAATTTCCACTATCTTAAACCTAATGATGTTTCTTACTTAGAGTTTCTATAGCTTTCTTTTTAGATCAGTTTCCTATAGCTCCCTATAGGTTTTCTACTTAGCACATTTTATTTTCTGGCCTATGTAGTCATTTTTTTAAGGTATGAGAATGCCTAACAGCATCCATGCATACTATAGTATGTAAACTGCACAATCCAAGTGAAATTGTCTGAAACCAGTTGCATAGGTGAGGAGTAAAGGTTAGTTAGCCATAGCAGGGCTACTGGGAGTGGGCAAATGTGTTGCATGCTTTCCTAAGGAAGAGACAGGAGAAAGAGTCAAGAAGGGCTTGTTTATTATCTTACTGCTCCTCATATACTTCCAATAGGCTGCAAACAGCTGTTTCTGCCCATTTTCTGATATCACATATTTAAAGTTGTCAATCAAAGGCAGTATCTATGTCTCATTTATTGATTGTAGTGAAGTCTTGCCATTCCAAATACATTTTCAAAAGTATAAAAAAACCCATTCTTAACACTGGTTCATTTATAATTGTTTCTTCTTCCAAAGCTATGATGAAAAGATGAGAAAGATGGGAAAACACCATCCAAAAAGTATTCATAAAGAGTTCAGGGGAATCAGTAGCAAAGTAGGTGCAGCACTGGAAGTGAATGGTGTGTATTTAAATATACAGCAAACAGGCCTGATCCTGGCAGTCTGTCCTCTGTGAAGTAAAGAAGTTAATATAAGCATGATGTCTGTTTCCAAAAATAGCAATTTTATTGATTGATTTCTGTGATGACGCTGAATGAGATATCCTGCTCAGCTGCTTTAACAAAGACTATAAAACATACCAGCTCTACATCCAAGCCATGTAATCATCAGACAATTTTAAAGCCCAAGATATAATTCTACATTTAGTTTAGCATTTTTCTCCATATTAGTTTTGAACTCTCTCTCCAGTTTTCTGCTGAAAAAGCCACCGCACACAAAAACTATGAGTTTTCAATGAGGAAGATGTTTCATACATATTTATTGTGCAAGTAAAAAATTACCTTTCTGAGTCTTGAAAAATGACTTGAAAGTCTCATATTACAGCTCCAATAGGAAAGTTTTAAATCCCAAATACTAGACTTTGTAGGAATAACATACTATTGTGACAAACAAGAGCGGGAAATTCATGAAGTTTGTTGAAGATAATTTCTTGTCACAAGTACTTAATGAACCAACCAAGAAAGATACCCTCCTAGACTACTCATCTTGGATAGAGAAGGAGTCATGGGAGATGTGATGGTAGATGGCCATAATGATCACAAAATGGTTGCGTTTAAAATTTTCAGTGTAATGAGAAAAAGGTCAGCAGTGTTGCTATCCTGGATTTCAAGAGACTGAACCTTAAGCTGCTTAGGGAGCTATTCAGTAGTGTACCCTGGGAATCTGCTTTTGGGGCCTTAGGAGTCCACAGGTGTTGGTCAGTTTTTAAGAACCACCTGATAAAAGCACAGGAACAAGCAATTCCATTTTTTTGTTAATCAAGTGGGGCAGAAGACCACCTTGTCTGAAGAGGGAACTCCTCATGTAGCTCAAGAGGAAGAAGAAATTGTATGATCTCTGGAAGCAAGATCAGGCTTCCCAGGCAGATTAGAGAGCCGTGGTTCACGGCTTCAGGGAGAAGACATGAAAAGCCAAAGCTCAACTAAACTTGAAACTGGCTTTTGTTGTGTCAGATAACAAGAAAGGCTTTCTTAAGTATGTCAATAGCAAGAGGACATCCAAGGAAAACAACAAAGCTGGTGAAAGGGCTGGAAGGTATGTTCTGTGAGTAGCAGCTAAGGACTCCGAGTTTGTCTAGTTTGGAGAGAAGGAGGCTGAGGGGTGACCTCATTGCTCCCTACAGCTTCCTGCAAAGGGGAAGTGGAGAGGGAGATGCTGATCTGTTCTCCCTGCAATCCAGTGACAGGACACATGGGAATGGTTCAAAGCTGTGCCAGGGGAGGTTTACATGGGACATTAGGAGGCATTTCTTTACTGAGAGTGTGGTCAAACACAAACAGGCTTCCTAGAGAAGTGGTCAGCGCACAGGCCTGACAGTGTTTAGGAGACATTTGGACAATACCTTTAGTAACATGCTCTAACTTTTGGTCAGCACTGAAGTGGTCAGGTGGTTCGACTAGAGAATTGTTGTAGGTTCCTCGCAACTATTCTATTCTATTCTATTCTATTCTATTCTATTCTATTCTATTCTATTCTATTCTATTCTATTCTATTCTATTCTATTCTATTCTATTCAGTTCTATTCTATTCTATTCAGTTCTATTCAGTTCTATTCAGTTCTATTCAGTTCTATTCTATTATGTTTATTTGGGCATAAGACCTACTATAACGAAGAACCAAGTGGTCCACATTGAACCTACAAATGTTAATAACAAGTGGAGATGTTAGTTTGTACTGACATCAGTATTTAAAAATTGATTTGACAATGAGTTGGTTGACAAATGAATGTATCAATGCACTACAGTTAGCGCAGCCTGGAGAGCCAAGCCTGTGCTGCCTTTGGACACTACATGTCCACAGCTCAGGTATTGCTAAAAACGAAGTTGGAGTAACACAGATTTGGTTAATGGTGTAAGCTTAGTCTCTGAGGCATGCATTCAAATTTATAGTAATTTGAAGTGTGTTGTACCATGCTTATGTAACCAATATACTGCACAATAAATCCATTATGTATTTATTTTCCTCATTTTGAAGTTTCTCATACCCTGTGGTTTATAATAATGGCTCTTTTATTGCTCTTGCATTGTATAAAGTATAACTCAGTGAAAATTAAGAAAGCACTGTGAGATCTAGCTGAACTTAGGTATCTCAGAAAGGCTCTGCACTGTGCCCAAGTGGGCACTGATACTTGGTATTAGCCATTCGTTAAATGTTTGCTCTCTCCTTAGCCCACGACCAGGTATGGCAGCACAGCACACTCACACGAGAAAGCCAAGGCATGTTCAGTCACCAAGGTTATGTTGCCACATCCCAGTGAACAGAGGAGGTCAGGACAGGCATATTTGTCACTGCTGTCATCTCCCATTTTTCTATTGCTGGACCTTATCATAAAATCTGAGGATAAATACTGAAAACAAAGAACATCTAGTGTAAGCTGAGCATACCCAGCAAGGAAGATCTTAAAAGATGAGGCCCTCCCATGCATGGAAATCATCAAGGAAGATTTTTTGGCAAGAAAGACCTCTTCATAGATGTCCTTCAAAACGTGCACTTGAAGTCTCTGTTAGGGAGAGAGGGTTTCTGTGGAAATGCCCTGTGCCAATCCTGGCTAATCAAGATGAGAGTGCCCTTGTATGGACACGCAGTCCCTTCACAGGGCTCTGGTCCTTGCTAGACTCCTGGGTCTTTGACTGTACAGTTCAAATCAGAAATTACTTGCTGGGAGCAGCTGTGGATCCCTGGGGCAAAGCACCACAAAATGCTGTACTCTTAGGTATCTAGTTTCAGTCGACATCTGAAGAGGTCTACTTCTCTCCAGAAAAAGATTGGGGAACCTAGACTTCTAGAGGACTACCTTTTAGATTAACTCCTCCTGTACTTCATATTTTCATTTTTATTAATATTTTGTAGCTTAAAGATGAACTATAGGAACCTTCTGTTTCACCTCCTCTTTATCAACCCTTACTTCTTGTACTACTTCTTTACAGCATTTCAGTGACACAGCAGTTCCCTTACCTCCTGAAATTGGCCTTATACTTACCTAAACCTCTTTCTTTAAATTGTGCAAAATGAATGCAAAGTGACTGTAAAATGTTTTTCAATTAAACTTATAGACTCGGGCTGTGAAAGACCTTCTGGTTCACTGAGTTCAGAGCTGTCAGGCAAACACATCACATAGTCCCCTTCATAAAGTTATCAAGTCCTGTTTTGAAGCCACTTCACTTACTGGTCTTCTCACTAGAGAGCTGTTACAGAGTTCCATTCCTCTGGTGACTGGAAACCTACTTGTTATTTCTCTTCTGGTTTTTTCCATGTGATTTTCTATATCCTATAAATTCAATTTTCTTTGCTTTAGTCTAAACTCTGCTAAGTACTTGAAGACAATAATCATGTCTTCATTGCAACAATGCAAATCACTGCTGTCTACAAGTGGTGTCTGGACTTTAATTGTGAAATTAGAAGCTGCTCTCCCATTACAGATGTACAAAATTGCTCCAGAGCAGAAAGCAAAGAACCTGTTCCATTAAAATTCAGCAGATTTAGCTCAGCTGACTCCAGTAAGGATGACAGTAAAGGAAAATAGAAGTCCAGCTTAATATATGATGAACACCTGTGGAATTAGGCCATAGTTATGTTAAACAATGCAGTTATTAAATATTTTGCAACACATTGTAGATGAATCATTTTTAATTACCAACAAACTTGGATTTATAAAAATATCTGCAAGCTACATTTTTTAATATCAGCAATGTCTATTTTATCTATCACTAATGTGTATTTAGATACCGCTATTATCAGTGCCTTTCTTCAGTCAAAACTTCAAGATTTTTCTCACTTTTTCACTTTGTAATCTAAATATCTAGACTTCTTTTTCTTCAAAGAATGTCTTATTTTCAACTGAGTATCAATATATAGACTGTGTAGCACTTAATTTCTTCAGCTTTAAGAGTCTTCAGTGATATTACCCCACAGATATTTCTGCCACAAAGTGCAAGAGAAGATGCTACAGTGATAAACTTTGTAAGGAAAGATAATTCAAAGGTATTTAAGGGAAGGGCATATTTTTGTTCTTGCTCTGTAAACTTCCTGAATTTTACATTCAGTACTTACTAAGCACATACTTCAGATAACTTAGTGGTACATTATGCTGCTGATTCAAGAGCATAGTTAGTATGCAGGATAAAGGAAAGCCTGTTTTCATACATACCTTTGTAGCTTATGGAGACTTTTGATGGTCAGAGAGGCAACTGGCTCATGCGTTTGTACCTGCACCTGCACCACCGTGATGGGAATGACACATGAAGTCTTCTGATGTGTAGTGTGAAAACAGGGGAGAAAAAAATAGCAGGGGGGGAACTCTGGTGCTTGAGCCCAGTTAGAACAAAAAGCCTTGATCTCATTTTGTTCAAAGAGACACCCTGTACCAAAACAAAAATTCTCCAGCCATTGCTTCATATTTCCTCCTGACTGCAACCATGTTCTACTTCCCTGTGACGTACTCTTACTGCAGGTTTTGAAACTATTTCTCCTCTTCATTAACTGCCTTGTCCTTTAAAGGTGTTAACTTGCATTTTGTTGCTGCTCATGAGTTTTACTCTGACTTCCCCATTCAAAAAGCAAGCATATCTGAGGCATCCACATACCAAAACTACAACATTCCTGGACCACCACTTTCCCTTGAGGATGTGAATGAATGAATGAATGAATGAATGAATGAATGAATGACACTCAATGATAAGAACTGTGTTTCACAGTTCTGTGTTGTGTTGGTTTTGTCTGGGATAGAGTTAATTTTCTTCATAGTAGCTGGTGTAGTGCTGTGTTTTGGATTTAGGATGAAAACAATGTTGATGACACTCTGATGTTTTCATTATTGCTGAATGGTGCTTACACAGTGTCAAGGCCTTTTCTGCTTCTCACCCCACCCACCAGTGAGGAGACTGTGGGTGCACAAGGAGTTGGGAGGTGACACAGCTGGGACAGCTGACCCCAATTGAACAGAGAGATAACCCTCACCATATGATGGTGTCATGCTCGGCATATAAAGCTGGAGGAGGAAGAAGAAGGAATGGGGAGAAGTTCAGAGTGACGGCATTTGTCTTCCCAAGTAACAATTAACGTGTGATGGAGCCCTGCTTTCCTGGGGGTGGCTGGACACCTGCCTGCTGATGGGAAGTGGTGAATGAATTCCTTGGGGTTTTTTGCTGTTGTGCGTGGCTTTTACTTTACCCATTAAACTGTATTTATCTCAGCCCAACAGTTTTCTCACTTTCAGTTTTCCAATTCTCCCCCCCAACCCGATGTGGAAGGGAGTGAGCGAGCAGCTGTGTGGGGTTTAGTTGCTGGCTGGGGTTAAACCACGACAGTACTCAGTGCATCAAAGCATGTTTTGTTATCCAACAGGGCTTGCTGCCAACAGCATCATTGGGTTTAATACAAAAATACAAGGATGATTTAAAGGGTGGACGGAATACTAATACAAAGCTAATGTTTGTGAACCCAAGGGTTTCATTGTGAAAGCAAACGTGAAGTTTGAGGAAATCATAAAGTGTGCCAAACCCAGCAAAACCCTCCTGATACATACCTGCACTCACAAATAGAGGAGTGTTCTTTCTTGGACTTCAGTTCTGTAAACACTCATGCATAGGGAAAAAATGTTTTCTCAGAGCAGTCCTGCTGTTTTCCCTGAAAATATTCTAGTTCAAAAGCTAAGTAAACGCAAAGAAATGTGAAGAATATGGATCTTTTAAGAAGCTGCATTGATTCTCCTTTGTTTACAGTGTTCTAAATATTATGCAACCCCACTGGAGTTGAAATAAAACAGGTGGAAGTGACCAGAAGAATAAAACCCTCCACAGGAAAGAAAATAACCTTCAATAGACACAAATGCCAAATTCAGCAGATGCAGTTTCTTCTCAAGATCCTCACTGCCATAGATCCTCTGTACGGCACCTCAGGCTGCAAACCTAACACACTTTATTCAACATTAACTTGAGAGATACTCTCTAGACTTCTTGTGTAAATGCTGTGCAAAGTCAACAGGAAATGAGCAATCCATAAATTTTTTTCTCCTTTCTTAAGAGTTTTCAAAAGCAATAAAATCCATCTTGGGTTGAAATCCTTGCCCCATTGAAAATCTCCAGCAAAGCTGCCACTGATTTCAAGCAACATATAATACCTTAATAGATGAGATTCAAGGTCTCCATGAGAGCCAGCAGCAGGTGTTCGGAAAGTACAAAGCAAAGCATGTAGACAACAGGCCTTGCCCTGGCAAATACCTTTGGTGTTTGGACAAATATGTTCACAATTTCATTAATTTTATATCACATATGGTTGATCAATCCAAGTTCTCAGGTAAAACTAACCTAACACCTGATCTTGTTAGTAGTTTGGAAGAAAAGTGTTGTATTCTTCAGAAACGGGTACAGTATATTTTATATCCTATTCATTCTGGGAAAGAGATAGAACAAATGTTGTAATTCCAGCAGAAACAGGGCTTTCTAATTCATTCTTATTAGCAGTGAGGAATAAAATGTAATCTCTACCTAAGCATGCTTTATGGCAGAAATTATTTCCTTCCTGCCTTGGACTTTCCCCTGAACCCAGAATCCTACAGCCGGGAGAAGGCTCCAGGATTCCTCTTCAGTGCTGAAGTGCATTTGTGTGTGATGAAGGTTTTAAGAAGGAAAGCAAACTAACCTAGTTTGTTCTATGACTTTCAGCAGCCACTGAAGGTTTTCAAATTAATCTGTTTTCAAAACAGATGAAAGAAGGATGTAGTTTTATTTCTTCTTATGTGAGACTTTAAATAAACAGATCTAATCTGTTGTTTGAATCATAAACAATTGTCTGCTAAGAGTGACCTTCAGTGTGCTGTATTGAGAAACTTAAACTGCATGCAACATATTAAGGTACTTTTATCGTAACACAAGGATTCTGTCACATGTTTTATAATCCCTGTAGCTAAAAAGCTATCAAGCAATGCAAAAGTTTTCAAAGTGCCATGTTAGTGGAAAAAAAAAATACAAAAACAAAAAAAAACTCCACATCATTTAAGAACTTCATGTGCTTTCCTTCATTATTGTAAAAGGATTAAAACAATAAAAATTTGTAAATAGTATGACTACTATGGTTATTTTTCATTTCCATTGAGAAATGTTCTAACCACAACAAAACATTGCACTTGAAGGCATAACAAATCACCATGCCTTTTCATTTACTTCATTGCCCATTAGCAATTTTAATAACTGGGCTTTAAGAATAGGCACAATACAGAAGATGGGAAACAAAAGGTATTTGTTTAAAGAGCCTGTGGTTAATGTGACAATTACTAAAGAACTCCTAGGAAGAGACAGGGAGAAGGGGTAGATGGTGACTTGAAAAAAGGAAGAGATTGATGTGAGTTGGAAGAAGGTTGGTAAAAAAAGGTTGTGGATGTCCTCTCAATTGAAGTGTTCAAGGCCAGCTTGGATGGGGCTCTGAGCAACTTGATCTATGGAAGGTGTCCCTGCCCATGGCAGGGGGCTTGGAACTAGATGATATTTAAGGTCCTTTGCAACGCAAACCATTTTGTTATTCTATGATTCTAAATGACATCTGTCAATAGCTCCTAGTGAAGGGGAATGGGATCAAAAACATCAGATGAGCAAGTTGTAAACTTCCCCAAGCTACAGGCTTGGGGAAGAGTGGCTGGAAAGCTGCCTGGTGAAAAAGGACCTGGGGGTGTTGACCGGCTAAATATGAGCCAGCAGTGTGTCCAAGTGGCCAAGAAGGCCAAGAGCATCCTGGCTTTTGTCAGAAATAGTGGGGCCAGTAGGACCAGGGAAGTGACTGTTCCCATGTATTCAGCACTGGTGAGGCCGCACCTTGAATACTGTGTTCAGTTTTGGGCCCCTCACTACAAGAAAGATATTGAGGGGTTGGAATGTGTCCAGAGAAGGGCAACGAAGCTGGTGGAGGGTCTAGAGAATGAGTCTTATGAGGAGCAGCTGAGAGAACTGGGGTTGTTTAATCTGGAGAAAAGGAGGCTGAGGGGAGATCTTACCACTCTCTACAGCTACCTGAAAGGAGGTTGTAGCCAGGTGAGTGTTGGTCTCTTTTCCCAGGTAATAAGCAATGAGACAATAGGAAATGGCCTTAAGTTGCACCAGGGGAGGTTTAGACCGGATATTAGGAAAAAATTCTTCGCCAGAAAGGTTGTCAAGCATCGTAACATGCTGCCCAGGGAAGTGGTGGAGTCAGTCCCTGGAGGTATTTGAAAGACATGTGGACGTGGTGCTTAGGGACATGGTTTAGTGCTGGACTTGGCACTGCTAGATTAACAGTTGGACTCAATGATCTTAACGGTCTTTTCCAACCTAAACTCTTCTATGATTCTATGAAAAACATCTTTAAGTTTTCATTGTCAAGATGGAAGGGATTTCCTAAAAGAAAAAGGACTGAAGCAATATTTGCAATTTGCTGAAGGTCAAGTGAGGCTATTTTGGAATAAAGTGTGCAGGCAAAGAGCTCTGCCTCTCATCATCACATGCATGCAGAGCAGGACTGGCTAAGCAGTAGGAGTGTGGTCCTAGCTCGGTCCTATACTGTGTCAGAGCTGATATGTTCCCCAGAATTTTTATGGAGAACTACTGATTTTATCTTCAAAGAATATTGTTAAATCTTTCCTCTATCCTTCATCCTGGTATTTTGCTGTCTGATGGTTTCTGGAGTCAGAGAAAGGCTATAGGAAACTAATGGTGTCTATGGGAATGGACACAGAGAGACACTTTCTTACTCCGATCTGAGCAGGCATGTGGGAGATGCTTCTCTCTTCCTGTTCACTGTAAAAATCAAGTGTAGATGTCTAAATAAAACCCACACCCCAGTTAAAGGTTGGCTTCTGAATATGTCCACAGACATCTGTGTTGACTATGTCCAGTAGTAAGTGCCTCTCCCATGCCCTAGGTCCAAAATGTCTACCAGTTAATAATTTCTCTGGCTAACTCTTCTAGGTCTCCTGTCACTTAACACATGAAGTAATCTCTTGGCTATTTAATTGTAACTAACTCCTCTTTCCTCTCTCAAAGTGTAGTTTCAGTAGTAGCAGCTGAAATGTGTCTCAATCTTGGAAAAAAATCTGAGCTAAGGATCAGAAATGGATGATATAATCCCCATTATGGAGGAAGGTGAACCATGACAACATTTTCTAGTGTTTGCTTCAGGTGACTGAAGTATTTTCTGTTGTCTATTTTAGGATAGGGAAAACCATTTCCTAGTGGTGTTTGTTTGCCATACTTGTGAATGGAGAAAGCACACATGATCAGCTAACATTACACGACTACTTTACTCGTGAGCTTGTAGACAGTGATGTAGCAATCAGGCAGGGGGAAGTTCCCCATCTAACTGATTGATGCTCATCTGCCCACTGTTTCTATGATGTATCCACAAGGACAACAACAACAACAACAATAACAAAAAAAAAACCAACAAAACAAAAACAAACAAACAAAAAAATCAAACATAAAACCAAACATGAAGGCATGTAAATTTAACTGTCATAGTGTTGAATAGCTGGGGTCAGAATGTGGAGAATAAAAACTTATTTTGAAGAATAAATATGGAGGAATACTACAATAGCCCACAGGGACCATTAGTAAAATTTAATGATCCTAACAATGTCTGAGTTTGTATCTTGTAAGGGTCTCATTCTGTCCATGAACAACTGAAATAAGGTTCTAGGAGAAGAAAGTGAAGATGAGCTGCTAAGAATAGAGATAGGACATCAAACCACACAGCAACAAGGAGTTCCTCTCAGTTTCTCATTTCATGGAATAGTATAAATGGTGGGAAGAAAGAAATTTTCATGTTGCTTTGTCAGTAGGCTCAGCAAGAAGACAGAGATTGGAAAATTAGTTACCCTGTAGATCTGAGTTGAGGTCATAATAATTTGTCATAAATTAACTATATGCTTAGGGAGAAAATTATAATTTTCAGTTCATTGTTATAAATTTGTCAAAAGGTATAGTTTTTAATTATAATGAGCATTCCTAAATAGCTGCTTGATTCCTCCTTTTGCGTGATGCAAATCAATAAATACCCAATGACCAATTGCTGTTCATTGTGCAAAAGACTATCCAAATTCACATGCAAACAAGCATGCACATCTGAAGAACAAAACAAATAAAATGTGATTTCTTATGAAATGTTCTGTGAAGCGGAGAACACAAAAGAGTGTTTCTCATCATTATCTTTGAGTCCAGAAACGTTCTTATCAGACACTGCCCATAATTATGCTTGTACATCTTTTAACACAAAACATCATTTGATCACTGTGTTGTTCAAAAGCTTCACTGCCAAGTCAGGAAGCACAACTCATGCACTACGAGTGGTCTGGCAAACACACTTGACAAACTGAGAGTAGCCAAAGTAAAGAGTTTGGAGGCAAACATAGTTTGCAACTGCATTGTCAACAAGATTGTGAAGAATGAACGCATTCATTAGCAATCTAATGGTCAAATCTAAGTACACTGCAAGTCTGTACACATATCATTTCCATAAGGTCATTTAGAAATCTCCAGTCTGGGCATATTTGTGTAACTCTTGTCAAATCTGAAGTTGAGGAAGTGGACTGGAAAAAAATTATTTGAGAACCTGACTAAGATTCACGGGGGGGAAATTCAACTCCAAATTTTTTTCTTTCGACCACAGAAGGTTGGCATCCTCACTAAACGCTGGTTAACTTCAGAAGGCCTGAGATTTCTCAGGAGGGAAGTGGGGCTTTGGATGTTTAGGTCATAACTGGAGGAAGTGCTTGCTTCACTGTTTCATATAACACAGCTGCATATCTATTGAATTTTCTGGACTGGGTTTTAATGAACAGTCCATTGGCATATAATTTTTTTAATTATTTCTTACTTGTTGGGTTTTTAGGGAGAGTAGAAGAAGAAAGGTTTGTTATTCTTCTTCCACTAAATTTCAATTAAAACCCACTAAACTGATGTGTCCTAATTTCTGTAGATTACATTGCTCTGGAGACAATCCAGAAAGTAGGGAATAAGATTATCTGGGTCTATTGAGTAGCAGGGCAAACAAAACCACTTAGTTTACCATGAAACACGTTCAGCTACAAGAAGTTCATCCAGCACAAATGGTAAATGCAAATATTTTAACAGAAATTGCCATACAAGACAAGGTGGGTCAGTATATCTGATATGCTGAACTGCAGAGTACAAGTTAGGGCCAGCTCTCCGGATACGACTTAAAGTTATCCTTTTGTGTGGTGTGAGTGTTGCATATACTGCCCTCTGGGTTGGTTTAAGTCAATGCCAGATGTACATCATGTTAATGCACAGTGATGAGCCTGTAAAACCACAAGGAATTAAACATTCAAACCATGTGTTGACGTAGACTCTTAAAGTCTGACACTCATGTTATCTCATTTCAAAGACAAAGAACTGATTAGTCAAACCTCAATTTCCCAGTCAAAATATCCAAAGTCCCAGGGTCATTTTCCCAGTTGAATGTCTTTAGAAAAATGAGGTACCTTCCTTTTCAAAGCATAAGGAACATATTTGAAAGTACAGCTTTATTCCAAGAAAAATGTCCAAATACCCAAGAATCAAATCCTACAAATACTTACTATCAGGGGAGCTGTCTGAGTGGTAAGGTTACCGCATAAGGTGATAAACACTATGTGTTTGGGGAAATATACCTCACCAAAAGTCTCTCAGTAACAAAAATCTATATTTGGACATCAGATTATGACATTAATGAACAATTCACAAATTGTTCTATTCAACATGAAACTGCATTATTTTAATGGATTATTTCACTGGGAAAGTTCAGTCCACTCTATTTCTGCAGCTGTTGAAACATATGAGCAAAAAACCTTTCTCTGTTTCTGCATTACACATATACTTGCACAAGGTGTACCCTCACATCACCAGTTTTTAGTGGCAAGAGACAAAGTGGGAAATCTGACTGGACAGACAGTGTTTGGAGTTAATTACTGCCTGTTTTGTACAAGTGCTTTTTTCGTCAGCCTTACATTCCCATCAACATTCTTCCTAAAATATTTGATCCATCTATTATCATGTTGTCATCCCCATAATGATCTTGGGCTCAGGAGTAAGGTCCAGCTTATATAAAGAATAAGTAGGGTATAAATCACTTACAGGATGATTGAATCACATTCATAGAGTCAGAGAAAGGGGGGGCGGGGGGAGTGGAGGGGGAACTGGTTGTGAGAAGGAAGTTCTGTTAAAAGATATGAAGTTAATAGGTCAGTTGTCTTCATTTTGTTAAATTCTGGACTGTGTTTTTGCTTAACCTTGCAGCACAAACCTGAAGGAATAACTCATCATGATTTTCCCTCAGCTAAAGTAGGTGCAAACCCTTTCACAGCCTGAAGGGCACTAAAATAAGGCAGGCAGGACCTTCTGGTCACACAAGTGTGAGGTCGGGCTCCCAGGACTGATGCAGACTTCGTGGGCCAGATCCTGATCTCATTGCCCTGGTTTAAACTGCAGGATTAGCCCTAGATACTAGTAGCATATAAGAGTTGGACCTTATTAACACAAGTTGGAGGCAGGATTTTCTCTTAATCTCTACCAGACTGGCTTCTGCATCTTCTGACACCAACATGTGACTACTTAGGGGTAGATTGAGTGCTGCCAGTTCCCTCCTGTACTTTCAGTGTCCTCCAACTCACTCCAACGCCCACTCCGAGCAATGACTCCCCTGCAGAAACGGCATTGTGTCTTGCAATGAGATAGCCCGAGATGTGGGTTGGAGTGGCACACGTGCAGGCTGGGCATGAGGTTTCCTCCGTTCTCCAGCCCATGTTAACAGCGGTTTCCTGCATGCTCTGTTCCTTACTCAGCTCTCCTCAGTCAGTGCCAATGCAAAATAAAAATGACAAAGCATATATTTGCTTCTGAATTTGCATTTGAATTTTTTGCCTGAATTGTCAATATTCTTGGGGTTTCTTTCAGATGGTAGACATATTACCTCTTGTTTTGACTATCTTGTTCCTGACACAAGCTACTTCTGAACCTTCCACTTTTATATGGAAATATCTGCAGCAGGTTTATAGCATGGACCACAGTTCTTCAGGGAGAGCAGATGTATGTGTCAGAAAGAAGATTTAAAAAATGCAAACTTTTTTTGGGTTTCATATCCCTGGAAAGTTGGATGCTCAGAAAGTAGCAATGATGGACAATCTCAATGTGTAATTCCTGAGGTGAAGAGAAGGTGAAGCTCTCTCTCCTCTTGGTTTCTTATGTGAGGGCTTGCTGTTTGTCATACTTACACACTGGCTGCAGAACTAATACTGACTCTATTGCTGTAGAGATGTAGAATGGTAACACAGCAGGAAAGTGTCCTCTTTTTCATAATACCTAAAATACTTTACTCCAATAAAAAAATAATTTAAGAAATAGAAAATCTATTCAGCAAATTGAATATGGTATCATACTTCTGCACTGTTACTGTGATTGCCATAATCATATCCACATAACCTTATATCTTTCAAAATCTTAAAAAAACATTAACTAATAAAGGTTCAAAATATACTTGCATATTGATAAATTGAAGTGAGGAAAAAGGAAAATTCATGGTGTACAGATGAGGGCTATATAGCATGTATCTGTTTTAGCATGGCAGCTGTCTGATGCTGTCATGCAGGTATACCCAGTATAGCTCTCTGCTTGGTCCTCTCTCCTTCCTCAGTGCATTTGCTTCTACCAAAACTGTTTTCCTGGGAATCAACCTGAGCATCACTTTCTGGTCCTGCATGGCAATTGGTTCCCTTTAACAAATAATATTTGAATATATGTTTCGACTCTCAGAAGTGCTGCTCAAAGGAGAGATGATGAAGCTCTTACAATGTCTCTGTTTACTTTGTCATTGTGAAGACATAATATGATGACATGATTCAAAACGTCCTGTGGGAATACCACGGAAGATTGGTGAGGAGGATTGTAAACATGCTCCAGTGACTTGCAGCTCGGGTGTCTAAAAACACATATATCATACTAATTGTTGTTTAGCTTTGTGCGCTTGATAGATAGACTGTCTGTGTTTAGATAACACAGACCTGTGAGAGACTCAGAGGCACGTTATTGAACATCCTTGAGATTCCTGCCCGGTTGTGGGAAAGATTGAAGCACAGTGGAAAAGTACACCTGCGAAAATCCCTGATACATACAGGCAAAAGCAGCAGGCTCGAGATCTTTCTTCTCCTTTTTTCTGGCTATCAAGGACCAAGCTCCGCAATGCCTGCATCCCCACCTGCATGCCCCTGCCCAGGTGCTGCTGCAGAGATCCCCCAGGTGGTGAGGTATTGAGAATAAATTTACTCTTTGCATTTTATGGTTTTGTAGTTGTCTCTGCATCCTGCCTGTGCCAGCTCACACATATCCATAAAGTGACCCACCTAGACTTTTTTTCAGACTCAACTGAATAAAATGCTACTGGATGTAGTTCAAAAGCAAGGCCCCTTTTGCTCAGCTAGTTAGTGCATTGCTATTATTATCATCCAAAGTATATGAAATAAATATGAATATTTTGCTTCTACAGATAGAATAATAAGACACAGATGCTGAGAATTTTTAAGGGGAAAAAAAAAAAGTTTCTGAAAAGCCAGTCTTAAAAGTTATTTCCTCAAGCCACATAGTGAGTCAAAATCTGCCTGAGATCAACCTTCGCTGATCACACTAACTAGACCATAAGGTAACACTATTTCAGAACAGTCAGCTTCATTGTCACTGCAGAACAGGAGCAAGATTTCAGAGCATTTGGCCCAACGCCTTTTTTTTTTTTTTTTTTTTGTCTGTCTATTAAGAAGAGTATAACCTTTTCTCTGTGACATGGGTAGACTTTGAGCAGTGGTCCATATCTTTGTCACCTTAATTTTAGATTAAAATGCATCATTACCTTCAGGCCATAATGAATTCATATTAAGGGAAAAAAGTAAAGAAGACATTTTGTGTCATTCTGTTTAAACAATAACTGAAAGTAGATTACAGTAACTCTTGAGGATCTGATGAAGAAGGAAAAATACTTGCAGCTTCCTTGTATCTGCAGACAATTTCCCCCATGCAAAGGGAATTTCCAGTGTTAATTTTTAACTAGTTTGTATGTACTTAGTACTTCTTATATGACACTATAAACAAAGCCAAACTTCCTAGACCAGAGAATAAAATACTTGTATATTGATACTGATATTTTTGGAACTTTCCTTATATGCAGTGATACAGACCTGCACCAGTGAGAGGTGAATCAAGCAGTCAAAACATCTCTAAGGAACTCAAGGGATGTGACACCTCTGAACTCTATTTAACTGCAAAGTGACAACACCGGTATCAGAATAACCAGTGTTTCTGAAGGTGTTTGCTTTTCCTGTGTGTTTTTGTAAATCACCTGTCCAAAAGACATTTTGAAGTGAGATCATTTCTTCTAAGACAAGTGATAAGAATCTTCTTGCTATGTCACCTTCTCACAAAAGCACTGCTGAGGAAGGACAACTTGTTTCAGTCATACAGGGCATAAGCTCCACAAGAACTTCAAGTGCCACCTGCAGCGAAATACCAAAGCCCAAATCTAAGTGATCTTTAAAAAAGCAATGCACACAAGTCCTTAACTGTACATAGTATGCTTAAAGTGTATACAGTATACTTAAAGGTGATTAATATTCACCATGAATTTAATCTGTGAGTCTTTGACAGGCAGCAAATAGGCATAGCACTGAACCAAGCAGTTCCCATTCCCAAAGTTGTATCCCCAGAGTGTCAACTTGAACACTGCCTCTCTTCCCCCTCCAGCTGCTGTCCTCCCTCCAGCTGCGTCCTGCAGAGCAAGGAGGTCTGCAGAACCAGGCAGGGCATGCTTTGCCCTCAAGTCCCTCAGATACACAACTCATCTTCCATCCACAACAGGGGAAGAGAGCAAATAGGCTTTTGAGTGACATGACCTTAAAAGTGGAATTCTAACAGGATAGAAAGGAATCTTCACGCAAGGAAGTAGTTTAATGGGAAGACATTTAAATATGTTACCTAAGTCTTGGAACTCACACAAATTGTTGTCAGTGTTTAGAAACACGTGTAATATGCATGAAAGAAAACCTTTCAAATGTTGAAATTCTTACCTAACATCAGTCTTACTCATCTCACTCCATTCTACATATGTAGGAGTTTGGTGTCCAGTCTAGACTCCAACAGTGGCCACTACTGAGAAAATGAGAGATTCAGAAGGTCCTTCATCACACCTATCGTGCCTCTTATAACAGGATTAATGGGTTCTTAGAAGTGGCTGTCCCCTTTTATTTGACCATATAGAGAACCAGATGAATGAGATATGATGGATTTCAGATGACTGAAGTCTGAAGACCAAAATATTTAAATCAATGTTTCTGGCTCTTCTAGTAGGTTCTCTTCTCTTGAACTGATTGTGTTGGTTTGAATGTCACAAGGCCAATCTAAACGTGCATTAAGGAAAAAAAACAGAGATTCCTTTTGTAAATATGATTGTGCATAAAGGGGTAAGTGAGAATGAGAGAAGGACATATCACAAGCATACTAAATCATGATACATTCTTGCACTATTTGCTAGGAGACAGATACCTTATGAAAATCCATTTACCACTGCCCTTAGAAAGCAACCCATGGCAGTTCTCTATGTTGAGGGAAAGAACTCTTTAGTTAGCCTATATAATTTTAATTCCCTGCAACCCCAGATATTGCTAATACCATACCTGGGAATAGAGGACCTGTTGATTTAACATGTACAAGGGATTTGAAAGAAAGCCTGTTGAACGGTGAAGGGTTATTATCCTCTGGGTTCAATTGACAGGAGTTTATGGTTGAACTGTTTACCTGAGTACAAGAACTGCCAGCTAAAATCCAATATGCATTTTGCTACAACAAGGGAGCCCTTTCCCTTTTGACAGATGTCATGTTGTACTAGGTCATGTATAAGGGTGTGAAGAAGAGGAAATAGGAGGCGATACTCACTGAGACGAAGAGGAATTTTGGACAATGGACTATGTCCCACAGTTCAGTCATCTACCTCCTCCCAGGGAAATCTTTCTACTGATTGCCATAAGATCCTTCCCGGAATGATGATGTGGCAAACCAGGAAGTGTGAAAATCCAAACCCACTTGTGTGCAGTGATTACCAAGCCTTGCCGTTCAGCAGGCACATTCACATCGACCTTCAGTCAAAACTGGTTTTTTTTCACCAAGAATTTTTTATTGTGATACATGCCAAATGGTTAAAGAATGGTCAGTTCACAAGAATTAGGAAGGATTTTTACTGCTTCCTTCTATTTCCTAGCTCAGCTCAGGAGCATCTTTATCTGCATGGAAAGTTCAGGGTTATTGCACATATTCTCAGTAGTTGTCTTTTAGCTCCCCGTCCATAGTGCTGCTTCATCTGACAAAAACTATACATTTCATTTGTAGTACTCACCATTGAAACATATCCCTTCTGTCAAACCCTTTTCCAGATGTGTTCCTGACTTCAAGCCAAATTAGACTTTCCCCAAGAAAATTACTTCAGGGCCGGTACCCCAGGAAACTGCAGCCAAAAACATAACAGAATTCAAGGACAAAATTTAAAGAAACTCTTTTCTTTGTGCTATGAAGAAGTTCAAAATAGATGAACACAACTGTACCTTTTGGTCTAAAAATCCTAAATTCCATGGTTTTGGTTTATATATGGAAAGAAGAAATTATTCATCTGTCAAACAATGTAAGTTTCTTATGAAAGCTAAACTATACTTTCAAATCTGATGTTAAGCCTATTGGATTTTTTTTCTTTTATTAGGACATGATCTGTTCAACATGGTAGGATAGCTCATGTATTTGACCATTATTTTGGACATGTTCACAGTATAGAGATTTTTCAGCTCAGAGGAATTCTACACTTTCTATTCTATCCTTGAGTAGAATACAGCCTTTGTATGACAAGTTGCAATGAAACGAACCCCATGTCAATGGCTACGCCTCTCTCTTCCCATGTAATACCTCATAGCATAATAACATTAATCCTAGTCTAAAACTGGATGAATAATTTGCTGAAGCTTGGAGTGAATATAGGTAAATGGAATATATGAGTGTCCTTTAGCAATATTAGTCCGCATTTTTTAAAAAAAAAAAAAAAATGAGTAAAACTTATGTGTCCTCTGGAAAATTAGCTCAAGAAGAGCACCTTTCACTGCATAGAATTCTGAAACAAATCTAAGTATTTCAGAATATAGGTAACATACTGGACAAACATCCATAAT
Source organism: Athene cunicularia (assembly GCF_003259725.1). Lineage (NCBI taxonomy): Eukaryota > Metazoa > Chordata > Aves > Strigiformes > Strigidae > Athene > Athene cunicularia. The sequence goes on along the minus strand of NW_020799091.1, from coordinate 13,858,086 downwards.
GCAGAAAAATGGATAATTTATATACAGTTATTTTTGCTACAGCCAAAAAAAACCCACCAACCAACCTGTTGTTATGACTACTTGCACAGTGACTTTACTGAAATCTTCTCAATTAACTTCACACTCCCCTTCACAATATTACTTCCTTCTACCTTCCTTTTAGGTGAGAATGTTTACTATATACTGTCAGGAACGGATAATAATAATAAATAAACTGTATGATAAGCAATGTCTCATCTCTACAGGCTGAAAGTACTGAAATTTAACAAGATCTAAAAGAATACATCCATATTCTGCATTTGGTCCAAATCCCTCAGGCTTATTAAAAAAAAAAAAAAAAAAAAAAAAAAAAAAAAAAAGTGAGGTATGGCTTTTTTTTTTTTTTTTTTAAAGACAAATCAGTGTTTTGTCAGTGGATTTTCATCCCTGTTTCACAGTTTTTCACACCTCTAGGATCTGACTTTGCAGGCCATCTGTGCATAAACCTTTCCTGCAACCCCCCATCACTTCAGGACTCTAACATTGCAGGAATATTCCCAGCAATATGTGAATGAAGAATCCAAACTAAAGAGTCCATTTAGTTTTACACAGAGTTTTAAGACAAAAATTACGACAATGATTTTAAGATCCCTTTGCTGATTTGCTAATAAGTAACAGTGTGGGAATAGTTACAGAACTGCTTATTTGAATCAGGTCTTTCCATGAGATTTTGATCCAGTTCTTTTCAAGCAAAAATAGATATACACGTTTTCATTCAGTGTTGATAAAATTCACAAAGTACTTAAAAGTAAAGACATACAAAAAGTTTTCTCTGGGATTAAAAATGCAGAAAATGTAGGATTTGAAAGAGGAGGTGGGTGGCAAATGTAATGTTGAGACAAAGGAAAAGGTTTAAAGGTAATATTTTTTCACATGTACACTTTGCAGAATATACTGACTCCATCGATCAGCTATCAATACTGCTTGTAAATTGCTTCCATCATAACTGAAACAAAATCATCATTATTTTACAATAGCTGTATAGTCATAAAATAACAAATGGTGCCTGCTGAGACCACTAACATGCTGCAATCATTACTACAGAGCACAGAAAAGGAAAAAAAGATGTTCCTGAGCCATTCACATTGCCTTCACATGGGCCTGTCATCCAGAAAATCAATTCTGGTCATGGTCCAGCACACCCATTATTTCCTTAACCTCAGCAATGTTCATAGTCTTACACATAGATCATAGGAACAATGAGCAAGTAAATTAAATAAAGAAATTTTTTTTCTCTAGATTTCATTTACCTTTTTTCTGACTCTCAAGAACATACAAATAATTATAAATAGAAAAAAGTCCTGCTTGGATGTTAACATTCAGAGACATCTGAAGGACACTGTCAGCCTGCGGCTGTTAATCTGAATACCGAGCACTCCATTCCATGCATGCAGCTTGGAGCTTGTGTGTATTTTACGTAAGATTTTTCAGTATACTAGCACCTGTGGTACTGCAAGAAAATTATAGTACCTGAAAAATCCCTCACTTGCTTTTGTACCACAGATCTAAAAGACACCGGAATTCTGGTCATCTTGCTCCTGTCTTCCTGAAGCCCAGATGGCACTTAGAAATGCACCTCCAGTTCTCTGAAGAGAGGGGCAGATAAATGAGAGATGGCTTTTAACCTGCTGTTCTCAAAAGTTTACTGTAATGGAGATTCTGAAGCCTCACCGAGCTGCTGCAACCACAGCTATCCTGGTGTTAGACTCCTTTTTCTACCTGCTAAGCTAAATCTATTCGCAGGAGACACTTCCTTCCCCTTTGCCTCTATGACCCATATAGCTGTGGGGTGGTATCACATCTTTCTTCAACCCTCTCTTCTGCAGAATTAGTAGCCCCATTGCCTTGAACCTTTCCACAGAAGTTGTTTTAAATAACATTCCTGTGGCTCATTTCTGTGTTCCCTTCAGTTGGTCCCCACCTTTCTAGATGCATGGTGCACAAAACTATATGCAAAACTTTCCTCAAGGATATACCAGCACTTGTTGGAACAGAACAATGATTTAATTTGTTTTACTTCCAGGATGATTCCCTTTTTCAAAAGAGTAAAACTTTTTTTTTTTTTTCACTCCCATTCAGCTTGTGATCAGCTATTAACTAGTTCCTCATCCTGCATGGCACTGCAATATTTAACCACAACCACAGCACATGATTTCAATTCCTTTTTAAACTGCACCCTGTTTTGCTGGGTCTTGGAGGTCATATGATATGTTTCCAACTTAAACGTGTATCGCAATCCGATCTGATGTGCACCTGCAAATTCCAGAAGGCTTCACCGCTTCTGACCACCGTACCTGTACTTCACATGAAATGCTTCGTTTAAAAAGTCTCTAGTTGTTTTTGTTTCCTAACTTCAGTAAATAATTTTTAATACCTTTTTGTTTGTTTATTTACCTGTGTGAATCCTTATGTCTAATATTAATCTATTACCTACCCCATGAGTAACTGATATGTCCCTCTGTTTATTCCAAATATGGACTTAAGAAACAATAACTTACTAGGCAAAACCTCAACAAAACTCCATGGATTTTAGGTTCCTTGGGTTATCCTATGCAGAATGCTGACATGAAAACCCTGTTCTCTGCTCCATATAGAAGAGCAAGCTGGGGAATTCAAGTCCACTGAGTTCCCATCATTCTAATTTTTAATAAAGTGGCCAGACGAAACCTGGCTAGGTCTGTTTGGTAAAGATCTGATAGCATAGGTAGGTCTAGTAACCCACCTTCTCATTATAAGCACTTCCCATAAATCTCAAAGCAGAACTTTAGCATCGTATAAGAGCAGCATTTAAATTCACAACACCAAATTAAGCCAAAGCACTGAGGGGGAGAATGAGTGATACTACACCAACTTCTTAACAGTAACTCAGTTTAATTAATGGTTTCTAGAGACAGCAACGTGCTTTTGTTGGTAGAAGATAATATCTGGTCATGCAAGTTTCTTCACGTGGGACACCTGTGGGTGGTAACTTTTGCTTCCTCCTAAACACAATGATTATTGATTCATTGCACTGGGCCAAACATTATCCCTTCTGGAGCTGGACTTAACAAGCCTTGACAAAACCAGTCATGAACTCTGCTTATCTTCTTTCAGAGCTTGAAAATTTCCAGGGATCTTCTTTGATCGGGTCAGCACAAGACAGAACATCTTTGCAGAGGGGTGTTATGTCTTTTACAGCCCAGGAGAAGATGACAGCCCACATGCAGCAACCAGAAGCTACAGAAGTAGCTAGACCAGAAGCAGCCACCAGCTGCAGAAATGCTGCCTTTTGGATAGCTCTCCTCAAACCAGGCTCAGCGCTGGAGAAGCAGCGGGTTCTCAGCACTGTGTACTCTGCAGCTGAGCACATGCTGCTGCTGGGCAGTCAGCCCTGTCCCCTCACCAGCTTCCTGCAGAGCCACATACACCCTCCAGGTCAACTTCTGAACTGCTCCTTGGCTGGGGACCATACCTGTGCTCTGGGCATCAGTAACAGAGGCACACAGCAGGGCTGAGCTTGTACAGGATAATGTGAGGCCCATGGAGGAAGCCATCATTGCCAGTTTTTATCATAACTTTCATATTTTGCCAGCCTCTGTTTCAAGGCCATATTGACACATTTCATGTTGACAAGATGTCTCAATTCGCTAAAATTGTATCTTTCATATATTGTTGTTTTGTGATCTCCTTCCTCATTGTGCAGAGTTCAAAGGGTTTAGTCACTCCTACCAAACTTCCACACACCTCATATGACTCCAGCAGCTTTTTTAAAGGACATATTTGCTATGGTGTTTGTCTGTCATTTTGTTCTCCCTACTGCAATCATAGGTTCATTTATCACTATAATTTTGGATTTAATAATACTTGATCTTCTCAAGTACCTCCAAAGCCCTGAAGTAGGTGAATATACAGTATGCCTCCCACTTCTCTGATTGCCCTTTTAAATGTAACTGAGTCCACTTTCATCTGTGCAACTTTAGTTACCTACCAGTTGAGATTGCCATCCAGTGTGAAACTTGAAATGCTAAGATAAGAGAGTTTGAGGGGGAGAAAAAAAAATTAAAAATTGAAGGAATCAGCTTGCTGTAGTAGGCCTTTTAGTCATGAGTAGGGTGAGAAAAAAAAAAATCCTGTAAAAGACCATTGATAGGAACAGGATTACTGATATGCTGTATGCTGTGCTGCCTGGACAAGAGAAGGCTTGTGTCTAGATTTGATGCAACCTTGAGCTGAATGGCCTGTGTTGTGACAGAGGGTGGAGTAGCAGTACCAGCTAATAAAGATTAAGTCTGACCAGTTTTCTATGATTGGTGCTAGTTCTCCTGCTCAAGGGAGGCTTGGGAGAAGTGCAACAAGTCAATGTGCCATTATTTGGAAAAGCAGGGGCACAGAGAAGGGCCAAATGTGACAGTATCTTAAGCAAAGCTAGAGTTTGGATTAGACATGTATATATATTCTTAGCCAATGCTTGCTTTCTTTCTTACTTTATACTGCACTCTCTCTTCCAATTGTTATGAAATTCTTGCCTACCACTTTGTCAGAACAGTAATAGCTTCAAATGTCTTATTTTCTGTTACAGTGATTTCATACTGGCTATCAACTCTTGTAGGATTCTCTTCTTTCAGTCCCACAGGGATGTACTCTATAATTTTTAAAAGCTAATGTAACCTCAACTGTTTTTTCCAGAAATACAGTTGTTGAAAGAGGCTGGAAGCTGTGAAGTAGCTGATTAAAGTTCTAGTTCACACCACATCGCCTCTAAGTACATCAGAGTCTGCAGCTAGAGCAGAACTAGCCCAGCTGAGCTGTGTGGATTGCTTGTCCATCCTCATCCACTCTAGAGCATAGTAATGATGCTGTACTGTGCTCTGTTTGCAAGGTAAGCATAATTTGAGAATAGTTTAAAATATTCAGAATGTTGTATTAAAAAAAAAAAAAATTAGAATTCTGGCAAAATGCACCAGCTTTTGTCTGGCCATACCAAAAGACAGTGATTATGCTCGTCAAATTGGAGTAGATACCTGGTTTTGAGAGTGCAGGTCTCTCAGATCCTGTTCCTATAAATACAGAGACTTTTTCTGAATTTCCAGCTATCTCAGTCACATATTCAAGAGCAGCTTTAGCTGTCTGAGATATTCATCTGTTAGCTAGTTCCTAACCTTAGTCTGAAACATCTCCCATCCATAATGGTGAAATGAAAGGTGAATTTTATTTCCTTTGCTAATGTTCAAAAGATGTTAGTGGCAGCAATGTAGGTTTGGCTAGTACAGTTAAAGTAAGCAAACCTCTCCTCCCCCCCGAGAGAAGATATAGTGTAGTCTCATTGGATGATGTTGGCTAGAAAACTGCTGAAAAAGATACATTCATATTCAAGTGGGTTGGCTTCCCAGTTCACTGGGGAAGTGGGGATAGTTTCCTGATCTCTGCAAGGATGCTTACAAACATCACATGATAGCTAAACCAAGTGAGGCCTCCACACAGTTCAACTGGTAAATCAGTAAACCTGCATGAGGTTGCATCCCTAAAATAGAAACTAGCATGTTTCAAGCAGATTCATCATTACGGAAGTTTTTCTTTCCACATTTAACCACAAAATTTTTGCCATTAAGTGTAGGCAATGTTAAAATCTTTTCTCTCAACAATTTCTGCTCCTATGTATCTCCAACTGTTAAAGTCTCACTATTCATGTAGCGTAATATTCCCTTAGCTAATTCTACAAATACTGGTGTCACCAAGAGCTTGATGCATTTTCTCTTTTAAGATCTGGCACTATTATCTGTATCAACCAGAGGAAAAGCCACCCTTGCTTGACACATTGTTGAAGTGACTCCTTTTTTACCTCAGGATTTGGGACGTTGTCATAATTCAAAGTGCAATACAGCCAATACAGACTAACATCCTGCTGTGACCTAGGTAGAAGCATGATGCTGGTGCAGCACCCCTGGTTTTGCTGTACACAACAATGAATTTAAACTAATTGTAAACTACAGAAAACCTGGAATTGTGTAAAACGTATTGGGTTTGCTTTTTTATTCTCCTTGTCATGGTACAGTCACTGATCTTTTCTGGAGTCAAACTCCTATGCTTTGCAGAGCAATAAATGACAACTCCCTCCAGGGCAAGTCAGAGTAAAAGAAGGCTGGGGCGGGTCATGTTCTGATAGGATGCTGTGACAAATTAATTCTTACTGCAAAGGGCTGTTTATCTGTAGCAAAACACCCCTAGGCTAGTTTCTTCCTTTCATAAGAATTTTAACTTCCATTACGTAAAAATGCAAACTTTAATTACAGTAAACTTTTGGGACACAGAGTGAGGACTGGAGAGAGTCTTCCTTTAATGTGCAACCTTCTTTCGTTACACATTAATGTAAAGGATAGTAAAAGATTAAAATACACGAAAGCCTATTGTTCCCGACCTGTGATCAGGCATAATCACCTGGCAGTGATAATCACCTCTGGTGAAAAAGTAATGACGTCAAGTTGCTTTTAAAGGGCCAGAGTGCTGGTGTGCCTCCAGGAGTGTTTCACTCCAGACCAGGTGCGTTTCTGAAACCAGTCTCCCAAACACATGCACTCATTGCACTTGGGTTCACAGTGGGATCAAACTGTGTCCCTTTCAGAGGATACTGAGCCTAAAAGCACACCACCCCACTGACGGACACTCAACATGTTGGACCAGACCTGAGCCTGGAGCAGCTCCCTCCCAGATGGGTTCCCAGGCCTCAGCACCCGCTGTTTCACCATTTTACTCCTTAATATAGACATAGGTTTTGGTGTCTGGAAAAGAGTCTAAGCAGACTTTTGGCAGAGTCAAAATTGAGATGTGAAATTCCTCCCTCCATTTTCTTGCCTCAAAAGGTCTCTAACTCTACTGGGTTGACCTTGGCCAGCTGCTAGATGCCCACCCAGCCTCTCTCTCACTCCCCCTACTCGGCAGAAGGAGAAAATAAGATGAAAAGACTTGTGGGTCGAGATAAGGACAGGGAGATTGCTTACTAATGATCATGATGGGCAAAATAAACTCAACTTGGGGAAAATTCATTTAATCTATTGCTAGATAATAACAAAGCAGGATAGTGAGAAATAGTGACAAAACTAAACACATCCTCCTCTCACTGCCCCTTCTTCCCAGGCTGAATTTCAATCCTTCATTCTCCCTCTACTCTCTCCCTCTCCTCCCCCACGTGGTACTGGGAGGATGTGGGTTGGGGTCACTTTGTAGTACTTCGCCTCTGCCGCTCCTTCCTCCTCATGCTATTCTCTTACTCCAGGGTGGGTCCCTCCCACAGGTTATAGCCCTTCATGATTTTCTCCAATGTAGGTCCTTCTCATGGGCTGCAGTTCTTCATGAACTGCTCCCACATGGATCCTTTCCATGGGCTAGAGTCCTTCAGGAACAAACTGCTCCAGTGTGGGTCCCCCACAGGGTCACAGGTCCTGCCAGAAAACCTGCTCCTGTATGAGTTAATCTCCATGGGCTGGGTTTCTCTCCACGGGCTGCAGGTCCTGCCAGGAGCCTGCTCCTGCATGGGGTGTCTGTGGGGTCACAGCTCCCTTCAGGGCATGTCCACCTGCTCTGGTGTCGGGTCTTCCACAGGCTGCAGGTGGAGATCTGCTCCACCATGGACCTCCACGGGCTGCAGGGCACAGCTGCCTCACCAGAGTCTGCACCACAGGCTGCAGGGGAATCCTTGCTCTGGCACCTGGAGCACCTCCTCCCTCTCCTTCTTCACTGACCTGGGTGGCTGCAGAGCTGTTTCTCTCACATTTTCTCACTCCTTTCTTCCAGCTGCTGTGCAGTGTTCTTGAACCTTTCTTAAATATGTTAGCACAGAAGTGCCACCAGCATCACTGATGGGCTCAGCCTTGGGCAGCGGCAGGTCTATTGGAGCCCTCTGGAACCAGGTGTATGTCATGGGAGCAGTTCCAGGTGTCTTCTTACAGAGGCTGCTCCTGCAGCCTGCCCGTCACCAAAACCTTGCCACGTAAAGCCAATACACTAACATCTGCCTACACCCTGACTTAGATGTCTTACATGCTTCCTGGTTCTGGCCTGTAGCCTCCTCGGCAGAGTGAGAACAAAGGAAAATTACTTTCTTGGAACAAAGAAAAATGAGAATAAGGAGAGGGGAACAAAGACAGAGCTTCACTTAAGTAATGCCTTGCCTGAGGTTGAGTTATTTCCTTACAAAAGGCAGGAGGTTCTATTTACAGGTAATGAAATGACATTTAGACATTAAATTTTTAGACGAATACCACAGTACTTTTAAAGTGTTTGTATTAACATATTTATTAAGCTTTTCACAAATTAGATACTGTCAAGCTCCTGCTATAATCAGTTGCAACCCCATCCAGTCTATAGCTAATATATATATTTTGTACACTATTGTAACACACTCTTGTCAAACACTGTTTGGTTGGAAGCAGCTCTAATAGTTTGGTAAATATTATATAATTTAGAGAAGAGACCCTCGGAGAGGAAAAAACAGATTGAAATGTAGAAAAGCAGACAGGATATAAAAATAAATATTAGACCATAAGAAAGAAATGGCAAATGAAAAAAAAAAATAAAAAAAATAAAGAGAGGATGTTCCCATGCTCTATGGTTCTCCTTGAGGCATTGATGCAAGAATTTTTATATTTTTTCATGAGGCAAACATTTTTTAATGGCAAATTTACTGCATTTAAATTTTTTTTCATTATTTCATCAGAGTAAAGAGAACAACTAAGAGCTCTTGTAGCTATGTCTGACTGCATTTTCTGCAGGTTTGTGGAAAATTCTGAGATAAATGCATCACAGATGAAGTCAGGAGTACTATTAAAACATGCTGTAGCAATAGAAGTTGTTTTTATAACTAAGGATGGCAGTCTGTGGGGTGAGAAAGAGCACACTTCAGGTGTCTGTAGCATAAGTAGTAACATCTGAACTGCTCAGCTAAGTGCTCCCTATGGCAGACAGTGATCAATAGGCAGTTCAAGCCACAACTAACCCAGGCAACTTTAGGAATCTAGTTACATGCAGTAAAGCCCAGTGTTATCCTTCAGCTTCAAAGAAATGGAGTGAAAAATAGTTACTCACATGGGGTTTGGTTAAGCAACCACTCAGGCTGGTGAGCAGCTACGTGAATAACTGTTCTAAAGTTAGCGAAGCTTCTTTGTGACTCACTCTTCACCACTTAAGTGCAAGCAGACCTTATTTGGTTGTGCAGATTTTTAATGGTTGTATTGCTCTTTAATGGTGCCAAATTCAAAATCTGTCATGTTGGAAAACTCAGCATAACTTGCTTTGTGTGGAGCAGAGGCTGCAACTCTGACCAAGGAAGGAAATTTTTGGTGAAAGAACATCTCAGTGGTATAACCAAGTTCACCAGCAAGGTGATGTTACCATCTTTATACTCAGTTACTGGAAATCAGACAGAGGAATAGAAAAGGACCCATCCCACACCTGTCTGACCAGCAGTCAGCTTCCAGCCATGAATCAGTGCTGTGAATCAGGAATCATTTGAATAGAGACAATAACATGATCCTACTTGACAACTTCTAGGGGCGGGGGGGGGGGGGGGGGA
>NW_020799091.1:13832900-13848453 GCF_003259725.1 Athene cunicularia | reverse complement strand
GAAGTATAAATTCTTTTTTTATCTATGAGTTCACATATGTCTCATTTCAGGTTTTTGCAATCCTCCTAGCTGAATCTCAGCTCTCTCTAATATACATGAGGTAAATCAAGCTTCTGCATTGGTCTCATGTTGACTCTGATCAAGTTCAATCTCACACCTTTTATACCAGCCCAAAAAACCTTGGTGGCAAATCTGTAATTCCTCTGGAATTGCATTATTGTGTGTCAGATTACAATGAAGTCTCTCTACTCTCTGGTGTTTCAGGGCTGTTTGTTGGGTTTTTTTGATAGAAATAGCATTTTGCAAATCAGGCTAAATGCGAAATTTTGGTTTACATTATTTATACTCCCAAAGACCTATACAAGTTCACGAGGCTCAGCAGAAGTAAAGGCACAAGGTAGTCTTGCTGCATTTAACCCTGCCTTTCAAACCCTGGACTCCATCATCACTGAAGACCAAACTCACCATGCTGTCCCAGAAAGTATGGACATGTGCAGATCCTCAGGATGAGTCAGGAGAAGCTTCAGACATTGACTGTTTCTTAGTTTGGGTTACATTGAGCATGGACAAGTGGAGCACAGCATGGTACCCGTGAGGTCACAGTGACTCTGCCTGCCCTTGCAATGCCATCACATGATCAGTCTGGTTTAGGTGGGACTCTGCTGCTTATCACAGAGATTTGCTGCAGGATTATAGGCAGTCTGAGGTTGCCTTAGTCCAAATAATAAGTTAAAGGTTTCTTACATGAAGGGATATTGTTTTGTCAAGACAAGATGTACACAGAACTTTAGATTCCATCTTGACTCAGTCCTTTAAAGACAGTGTTGAGCCAGACTTACCAATGGATGGGGTCAGCCAGCTATAAAAAGGGAATTCACAAATGAAAGGTGACTGTAGGAGATTAGATCACTGCTCCTACCCAGCAAAGTTCGGATTCACACTGCAGCTGACTGCCATCCTGCCCTCTTCCCTTCCACGTCCTGTACATGTGCTGCTGGAGGAAGGAAAGAATGTGTGCACCTAAAGGTTATATCTTACAACTTCAATTTAAATTGAATAAGGCAAATTATTATATGGAAAATTTTGAGAAGTTTGCATGTGTCTGTTAGCTGGAGGAAAGAGAGACTCCTGATCATTGACCAAAGGAGCAGATGAATTTAAAAATGGAGGATGTCAGAACTAACACAGGTAGGTAACATTTACAGGAATGACATTTCCCTTGTGGTTTAATGTTCAAGATTATTATTATAAAAACTTATTTCTATTTACATTTTTCTCCCACACAATTAAACTGTTCTAAGTACAACGTAATTAAATGCAAAGCAATTATAAGTACTGTAAGAAGATAAGTAAACCCATAAGTTGAGATATGTTAAGTCTGATTGCTTAAGTATTAGTAACTTAGATGTGTTCGTTCTTGTCACACTGTGTTGAACCTGAACACCTAATCACTTCCTTGGGTCTTTCTTTCCCTGAAGCAGTGAAATGATCTCACCAAGCAATAGCTCAATACACCTTGATCCAGGCAAACAGGAGGGAAGGACTGGATTGTCTCTCTCCAGGTATGGGCTGATGCAGTGCCAAGGGGCCCTGACAGGACCTCAGTGCCCAGGCTGGATATCTGAAGGTTTTTACCCTTACATAGCCTGCAAAAGGGATACATAGCCCAGGATGTGCCAAGGTGTCAAGGGATTCCTTTGAAGAGAGCCTCCTCAGGGGTAAAATCTATGGAAATGGAGTGCAGAAGCCATGGAGATGTGCCTCCCTCCACAGTCTAGCCCCCCCCCCAGCCAAGAAAAACAGCCCATAACAACCATAAGGGGACTTCAAATTTGTGTTGCTCAGAAGACATTTTGCATCCAAATAGAGTGTGCCACATGAAGCTGAGACAAGGAGGAGGCATTTTGTGGAAAAATACCAGGAAAAGTTCTGGAGCAGGCTGTGACTCACTGGTCTTAGCCTCAAGAAATTGCAATGCAAATAATTTTACTCTGCAGAAATATTTGCCATGTTTGAATTTTACTTTTTGTTAGTCAAATTGAATAACCAGGTAACAGAACAAATCAAATCCTGTGTCCTGGTGACCTTAAGAATCCAGGTCTACTCAATTTGGTAGGACCATAAATACAATACTGCATAATTCACAAGTGACCCAAAAAAATATTTCCCAGGAACTTTTGGCCATTCTATTTGCTTGATATTCACTGTAGTAGGTAGACACAATCACCCACATCATAGCTGCTCACTCCCTCCCTGTGCACAGTGGGATGCGTGAGAGATTAAGAATAGCAAGAGATGGAAAACTCATAGATTGCGATACAGACAGTTTAGTAAGTGAAAGAAAGGGGGGGAAGTGATCCAGAGGCTCACCACCTCCTGCAAGCAGATGGATGTCCAGCCAGTCTCCAGGCAATGACTACCTTGGAAGATAACCCTCACTCCACCTTCTTCTGCTGGCCCAGTTTTGTTGCTAATCATGACATTATCTCATATGGAATATCCCTTTGGAGAATTTGGGTCAGCTATCCCAGCTGTGTTGCCTCCAAACCTCTTTTCCACTCAGCCTCTTCCATACACTGTGGGGGCAAGAGTGTGAAACAGAGAAAGCCTTGATGCTGTGCAAACACTGTTCACCAATACCCAAAACACTGGGTAAAACCCAAGCCACAAATCCAAACACAGCACCATACAGGGTGCTACGAAGAAAGTTAACTCCATCCCAGCTATACATATAACATTCACAAAGACATTTGAGCTCTTGCATTGACTCCCCTGTTGGCTGCGTTTTGTTGGGCAGAATCATGCTGAGCCTCTTGTCCAAGTCAAATGACCAAGGAACAGTGATCATTTACCACTGACTCATGCAGTACTACTTCACTTTTTCATCCCACTGTTGTCCAAAGGAAGCTCAGGTCTTAGTTTCTATATATGTATTTTTCTCCAAACCTCAAAAACTCTGATGCCCATCAATGAGCAATGTAGGACAGTTTCATGAAGCACCCTTGTTCACAGCAGGGTTACTTACCTCAGCGAATGCCACAGTATAGACATTTCAGTGGCAATATTGTGAGGTTTCTTAATAGAATTTTCCATTATGGAACACTTTTATTATCAGCAACTTCTATTATTACATGTCTCTAACAGCATTTCTTCTGATCTCCTTCAATTTTCTCTACACAGGCCACACTCTCTGGCATAGGCACAGGTCCTCTGCTGCATGTAAATGGTATGGCTATGATGTTTGGGCAGGAAATTATTTTTCTTGACATCAGTTTTTGTCATTTAAGATCAAGACAAAGAGAAAGAAGTCTGTAAAATTCACACAACTAAATCTAGAAATCAGCATCTGTTTCCTTTTGATATTGATCTTAATAGAACTAGATGGATTCCTGCTGATTTTAAGCCCAGAAAAATGAAAATTATTTTCACAGAAAGTTTTTTACTTCAAGCCTAGTGTTCATCGAAACCCTCTTTTTGAAAAACAAAATAAATAAATAAAAGGAGGGGATTTAACAAATTTCCAGCAGAAAATAAAATGGAACATGACACCTGTCCTTTCTCAACAAGCTCTTGTGTTTAAACTCATCTTTCCAGTTTTGCCCATGGCCTAGTTAAAGATATATGTGAGTTGCTCAATAGTCTGTCAACTGGAATGGGGCTCTGGGAGGCTCTCAAATTCCTCTTGTGCATATAAGGAAATAATCAGTACCACAGAGCAGAGTCATGGAGTTCAAAGTGCTTTAAACACATCCTCATCTCCTGCCACCCAGACCCTGGTCCAGATCCTACTTCACTGCCACAGTCAGACATAAAGTCAGTTGTTGAGGAAGAAAAAGATGAACCTGCTCCTAACAATAAACCAGCTTTTTTTCATCAAGCTTTAAAGTTTTGACATTGAGAGAGTTCCTGTAAGCCTACCAAATTGTACAGAAATGATCACATTGAAGTTATCTGGGCTGTTTTCAGTGTCAGGTGGAAGCATTGTTCCTTCAGCAACTGTTGCAGACATCAGGTGTAATGTAGTCCTCTACTACATAACTCAGCAGTGTTTCAGTAGAGATCATCTTTCTCTGAAATCAAAGTCTTTCTTGTCATGTCAGTCAGAAGTACATTGGACTTAAGCTAGTAACCCACAGACCCTTCCATACATGTTCAGCTATACCCATATAAGATGTCCTGTTGTGAGAGACAGCAATTGTCTTTTCCCATTTGTGCGCCTTTCCCTGCAGATTAGAGGTAATATGGTCACAAAACTGCACAGCCTGAAAAAAATCACAAGCCAGCCTGTGGACTGGTGTTTCCAGTCCTCAAAAAACTATCACTGAAAGTTGTGGAGTGAATCTGAGACCAGTGCTGGTATCAAGGCACCAGGAAGGTTGTGGCTGCCCTGCTCAGCTTTGGTTTTCTCTGCCAGTGCTTCATGGATCTCCGTTAGATTGCACTGGTACAGCTGGAGGTGGAAGATAGCTCCACATTTCTTAGGGTAAGCTCTCCACTTTTTTCCTAAGGACTTTCACCCATTCTTGAAAATTATATTTTATATCTAGTTCTCCAATGTAAAGAGACTCTCCTGAAAGGCCATCTCATTTGGGAGGAAAAGGACGAAGAATCCACAGCCTCCTATTTCTAGAGGTCATATTTAAAGAGCTCTCTTCTGATCTCTGTAGAAATAGCAGACACCTCTTTAACTTCACTGAACTGGATTTCCTGCAGCATAGCCTACCTCACAAGATAATTTGAATCAGAAAAATTACCTAGACAGTGTTGTCCATGCTTCCTAGGAAATGCCAGTAGTTTCATTGACACAGCACTCCCATCCATCTCATCTGTGCCTCTGCATCCACCAAAAGGTGGTTGAGTTGCAAAACACTTTTGTGTATAAGGAACTGGGGGAAGCGCAGTAAGAAGTGATTATACAGTAACTGGACTGATGAAGTTACAGAAAGTGAACTTCCCTATGACCCTGTGGTTTCACTACTGGAATAATGTGAAAAGAGAGAGCCAAAGCTGGCTACTAGCCGTGACATGACATCAACAGGGAAGTCAAAGGGAAGATTTGTTTAACATGCTTTCATTTACTTCTTAGAATAGTGACGACACTACATTAACACCACCAAAAAAATGATTCACATATGTAATTGCCTCTTGGAGCTATCAGGATCTATATAAGCATTTCAGCTGTGGTCTTGGGAGACAGAAGCTCAAACCCTTTCTGGCGTAGCAAGGCTCCTTGTCAAGCTGGGCACTATGCAATACCTCCTACTTTGTGCTGCCATCCTCCTCCTACCTGAGAGTCTTGCTTTACCAGTACAATTTAAACCAGAATCATGGAGCAACACAGACTTAGAGAAAGTAAAGGTATGTTACCAGGGGGACAATGTAACTGTATTATGAATAACATGATCTTTGATTCAGCTTCTACATTCCTTTCCTATCTGTTTATATGATCTTATCTTACAATACCACAACAGTTTTTGCAGAGGTGATATAAAACAATTTAAACTTGCTGATCAGCTTAGACACTCTAAGTCTAATTTACAAAAGAGACCAAGTTCCAACTGGTAAATAAATGGGAGCATGTCATTTTTAAAACATCTCAAAAATATTATGTAGACTACGTAGGAAGGCTGCAGATTTGAATGCTCAGTAGATCGTGTTTACTTAAAAGGATTGCTTGCCTACAGTGTTTCACAGCTATTGCAATACTTTTTATATATGCTGATCTATATTACCAAAAAACCCCACATTTGGTAAACTGAAATAGGAATTAAAAATACATCTAAAACTATCCATGACTACAGGATGATGAAACAATTCAGTTAAATGTAAAATGCAATTACCAAAATATCACAGATATATGTATTAATTTTTATTTTCCTTTTCTTCTTCCAGGCATATCTTGATAAATTCTATCCAGTTTCTACAAAACAAAAAAGCCTAACCTTAGAAGAGAGGATTAAAGAAATGCAGAAGTTTTTCCACCTGACTGTAACTGGGAAATTAAATGCAGAAACAGAAGAAATGATGAAACAGCCCAGATGCGGAGTCCCTGATATAGCAGAGTACAACACATTTCCTGGAAATCCAAGATGGAGAAAGACACATTTGACTTACAAGTTAGTGATGACTCGGGTTTTATGGGGAAAGGGGTTGCTTTGCATTTAACAATGTGGGTTTCCTTCACACTCTAAATCACATTAATCTGTTTCCTTTTGCTGCTAGGATTGTCAATTACACACCTGATCTACCCCAAAAGAAAGTGGATGATGCAATTAGAAGGGCTTTTATGGTATGGAGTGATGTGACTCCACTGCAGTTCCAAAGAGTATTCAATAGACCTGCAGACATTGTGATTGCATTTGCACGTCGTGGTGAGAATACCTGTCGTTTTTAAAATACAATGGTCCATATTTGACTCAAAGCATGTATTTTTATAACCACAGCTTTAAGAAAGAACAAATAGTTTGGAATTATTCTGAAGTCTGCATAGATTTTATCTTTTCTTTATTATACCACCAAATGTATATGTTATGATTCAGTTTTACTCCTATGAAACCATTAGAAAATCCTTTCACAGTTGCAGCTGTGAAATGGAGGGATAATTCAGCTCCAGAATGAAACACCTAAATTTAGATCTTCAAGGCTCTGTCTGCCTTGACAAATAGTGCAAACTAACGGGAACAGATCTGTAGAGCAAAGCAGCTGGTTCTGGAGATCCAGCCTCCACAGGCTGGATTCCAGCATCTTCAGGCAGGTTTACTTTGGTCTAGATCTAGTCTGGTTCCCTGGGCTAAACAGTCTTTGGCAGCTAGGGTGCATAAGGTTTAGCCATGGAGAGTATCTTCTGGACGATTTTCTTCTAGAAAGAATCCTATTGGTGCACTCCAAGATTGCACCAAGGTGCAGTGGTAAACGTAGATGACCAGTAGAGTCACTTCAGAAGCTCACTTGTGATCCAGACTAATACATGAATGTAGCCATACCTTTAACTTGTGCCTAGCACCTAAACTAACTCAACCTAGCCAAACTAAATGCCTAATTTAAGCTTAACTGACTTGTTTTCTAGATCCATTGACAATATTTACGAGATCTCCATTGAATATACATAAAGATTAGACATCTGGCTTACAAGTAGAAGATAGCATATAAACACCAAAATATCCCAAGCTCAGGCTTCACTGATGGGAAGCATATTATATTGCCATGAAGAGTTGACTAATGTGCTAGTCAAAGTGAGAAAGGATCTTGAAAGCTGGAATGGTTTTTAATCCTTTGTCACACACCAGGACTATACGTCTCTTCTGCCTGTGTTAGCCCTGCCCCAAGGTCCATCCACATGGTCTGGGGGAAAGCTCACAGAATGTCGTTTGAGTCCCCAAATACTCCTCTGTCAAGCCGGAGGTTCACTAAGGGGTAGGGGGGAATTTTCAGAGTTGGTACAAATATACCATCCTGTCAACTCTTGCACTCAAGCTGGGAAACAGTAGCATTCCACTTGCACTGTGGCAGAAGTAGGTACCTCAAGGCTGGGAGCAAATGAACTTAACTCTTCAGGAACATGGTTATATATCCCAAACCATTGTCTTCCACTAAAATTGGTACAGATGAAGATGTCTACAACTAATGTTGCCTGGCATTTTCCAACACTGAAAACATTCAAGTGCTTATAATGTTGTCAAGCATTAAGTATTCATTCTGAAATAATCCCTGATTGCTGCCTCAGAACCACAATCCTGACAAAGGCTTATAAAAGATGTTCAGCTTTTTCTGAAACATGCAGCAGCCTGAATTATCAAATACAAGTTTTGAATTTAAGTCATGAATTTGGAGAGTGTTTCCTAAGCCTTGCTGCTATTGTAGGATATTTTTTTAAGGATTGGTAATGAACAATACTATCAGAAACAAGCAACATGCTTTAATCTGATGAATTTAAACATTACAGCCAATGCCATCTGATGACATTTATTTCTTTTCAAATGCAGAGCATGGTGATGGATACCCTTTTGATGGAAGAGGCAACACACTAGCTCATGCATTTGCACCTGGAGAAGGACTTGGTGGAGATGCTCATTTTGATGATGATGAAAGGTGGTCAGAGTTCAATAGAGGTAAAACCCACATGTTTGTATGAAGAGGAAAGGCAAATATTGTACATTTTAGAAGACAGCCGTAGGAAATGCTTTCCATAACTCCTCATGCTTCAATGCCATTTCAGTACCAACATTTCTGTTCTTTTCAACTACTTTTCTAAGTACTTGTGCTTCATCATCATTAACAGCTACATAATTCCCATTCTATCCATATTTTAAAGCATTTTTCACAGGCTGAACAAGGACTATGACCATCTGTTTTCTACATAAATTACAAAGAGGTACAATGACTTGCTTATAGGAATAAGGTTGACTAAAAGCAGAGTTGGAAAGAGACTCAGGGTCTTTAGATGCATATGCAAGGGATCAGTAATGTTTTTATTAAAATATTATAGTTCCAAAAGAAAGCTCAGTAGTAACTGATCAAAACTCTGAGGTTTCATTTCAGGGGAATGAAAGTGATACATTCTTCTGCTACTTCAATTATTTGTATGCTAAAAAGAAATGCCATACCTTTAACATACTTTTCTATGTTTATGTGCTGCAGAAGTTAATTTGTTCCTTGTTGCTGCTCATGAATTTGGCCATTCTTTGGGACTTGGTCATTCAAATGTCCCTGAAGCTCTGATGTACCCTGTCTACTCATATGTGAACCCAGCAACCTTCAGACTGTCAGCAGATGATAAGCGAGGAATTTGGAAGTTATATGGTAAATTCATGATGAGATTTGATTTTCAAGATAAAACATACTGGGGTGCAGGTTTCACTACTCTCCCTGATTGCAAGGGCCTTTACATATTACCAAAAAGAAAGAAGGGGAACAAACTTGGGAAAAGCACAGTATATTCCATCCACTATAGTCCTTCTGTAGCATGTGCCCACTTCAACCAAGAGGTGACAGAGCAGCAGCAATGGCCTGGTGCACCATCTTCCTGCACACCTACATACTGCCGAACAAATCGTGAGAACCTTGTTCTGCAAATGACCTGTTTCAGTGAGTGGGGCTACTGGCAGGGAAATGAGAGACTGTGCCACCTACCAATGGAACAGTTCAGTGAAGGCAGAAACTACTCAGCAGTAAGAGTGGAGCACAATCAGAATTGGCTCCACAGGGTAAACTTTGCTAGGTTTGCTTTTCTTTAGACATCACCTTCCTCAGGGCATTCTAGAGAAACAATAAGAATAAAATTGTCTGCATTGACCATCTCCAGTACACATAACAGTCTATGTTTTGTCCTTCTTTCCTACAGGGAGAAAATCATCAAACTCTTAAAGAAAGTGCTTCAAAAAGACCAAAGAATTCTGAACATCTGATTGTTCTGATGTTCCAAAACAACTTTATTCTGTAGCTAATTAAAGTGGTAAACTCCTGGACTGCATATTCCCAGAATTTTTACACTGATTTATTTGCACTTTATTAATTTCACTTGACAATTAAAAAAACTCCAAACTTGTATACTCTGTTGTCTAATGTTTGGCTTTTCTTCTGGCATTTCACTGGGGAATTAAATAACTCCTGCATCTGTGATAGACAGACAATTATCTTTCTGAATAGAGGTCTAGTCACCTAAAGAGCCTGTGCGCATTTACTGCTGGAGTTGCAAATCCTGTTCATGGATTTATTTCTGTTCCTATACATGTCCTGGCCCTTCCCAGTATCTACATCTGCCTCCTCAGAATCACAGCATGCTTCTCATGTACCTCACACCTAGAGGAGAAGGTCTCCACAGTGCTTCCTTCAGCATGGGGTGGGATGCTTTCCCAAAGGGAGCAGCTTTCCAACATTATGTCCTCCTTTGCTTGCCAGAGAAGCAGATTGGGAAGCAGTGGTGTAGAATTCCCATTGTCCACTGTGTTATTCAAACATCTCTCAGGTATTTTGAAATTAAAAACAAACAAACAAAAAAAACAAACAAAAAAAACCAAAACCCAAACCAAACCCAAAACAAAGCAGGAATTCTTCCTTCCTTTGAAAGACTACTCCCACATTGCCAGAAAACAAAACCAAGCACAGGCAGGTATAACCCTGGAAACACTAGGGTGACCTCCTGGTTGCTGGAGCTGGCCAGTTGTCCTGAGGGTCTGAGCTACTCTCCCCTGCAGGGTGAGATGTCTGTCTTCCTGCCATAACGGAAGAGCTGAAATGAAATGGGTAAATGCATCCATGACTTTCAGTCCCGGGAAAAAATGGCCATGACTTTCTGGCTCCCTGAACAAAGCATCACCTGAAAAACTTCAAAGCCTCCACTGGGCTCAGTCCTTGGAGAGGTTGAGAAGGATGTGATGAGAATAGATTACTATGAACACAGGCATTTGATTACAAACACTGGAGATTTTTTGTGTATTTAGCCGGATAAACTCTTATGGGACCAGTGGTTTCTCCATTAGGAGGTTTTTATGCTCCCTGATGGGGACAGAAGTCTTCTTCTACCTCAACACATTTTCCAAATGTGCACAAAGGTCTAGTCTCTCAAAAGTCAAAAGCTAGTCAGCATTTCCCAGCCTTTATGCAAAAGCCTTTTCCAGTTCAAAAGTTGCTGCCTGGTGATGCAAGAGCTCTGAATCCACATACAACTGTGAAAAAGTTTTGCTCAGCCCCACGTTTAGGGCAGGACACCTGAGAGAAGGAAGTCTGGTCATGGGCAATGTGGGACACAAGAAAGTGGTGGCATCTTTTGCAATTCAAAGGCCAGGTGGAAAGAAGGAGAGGCAATTTTAATATACCTATACTTGGAAGACTCATATCTTGCTCTCTCAGCCACCAAACATAAACATTTCTGAGGATAGCATCTAAACGTTAATACACTTCCCAAGGTAGGCCTAATTCCCAGTCATGTTTCTGAGTACCAACTGACCTCTGGGGTTTGCTCCTCTTGACTCCTTGGAGCTGGAAGGGATGTGAAACACACCATACTCTTCATTGAACTCAAGTCACTCACTAGTGCTTCTTAAAGAGAAAACAGACATGGAAGGCAGACATCATCAGAGGAAACACTGCAGAAAGAACCGTTCCTAAGGACACATGGGACAATCAATGCACCATGCTGGAGGAGGCACTGTACTGACAAATGAGGAAGGCATGAGAACAAATACTTGGCTGAAATTAGCAGATCTCTTTCCCATTGTACAATTAATTTCTGTATGAACTGAGAAGAATGGAATAAAACTCCAGATATGTATTCCTAGGAAGACTGTCCTGACAATGGGACATATCTGGGAGAGAGCTTCTGGCAAGCACATTGAGCTGACTGGCCTGCAGCAGGGCCAGCACAAGGTGGGAGTGAGGCACCCTTGTGTCTTGAAGGCATCTCTGAGAGGCAGCAGCACTCATCTAGCATCTCCACAGCACGTGAAATAAAGTAGGAGCCAGGATTTTTGTCCTCAGAGAGAGCAAAGGTACACTGTTGAGCTGTCAGTAGCATCTTACCTCTTGCTGTGCTCCTGTTGCACTGCCACTCGCATACAGGACCTCTCCTTTGGGGAAAAAGGCTGCCTCTGGCACACCTCACCCTGCTTACTACATGTGGACTATGCAGTATCTGCCTCCATCTAGTGGTACAGCTTGGCAAACTGCACTGTCTTTACATCCTGTTGTAAAGTGCGTTTTACCTGTCCACAAGCCCACAGCAGTGACTATCCTGGAATCTGGGAAATCAAGGACAAGAGCAAATTTAGCAAGGGTGCTGCTGCCTCTCCCTTCTTCTTCACTTTATTCTACTGCCTTCTGTGTCAGTTTTTACATGTTCTAGCTAGTACGTATCTGGGGTCATCTAGTGCATTATATCAATTAAACAGCATCTGCTCCCTCCTCTTCCATACAGAAGAAAAAATGGGTAATCACATAGTATTTTGTTTTGGTAGAGCTTTGAATTTTTGTTTGCTTGTACTACTGTTCTTTTAAGTAAAAATGTATTTAAATACAGTTTTGCTGGTCCAGATAGTACAAAGAACAGCAAATGAACTCTCAAATGTGTTAACATTTCTGATGGGTCCTTCACCCACCCACATGTAGAGGATAAGCTTTACTCTTGTTTTAAAAATGTCATGGTTACTATCCTAGAGAAGCTATTACTAGGATTTACCCAGTCATTCAGGTATCCTGAGCCTACTCCATCAAACATTGAGGGATATTCTGAGAGGGCAAAGTCGATATATGTGTGATAGAAATGTGCACAAGAGGTGCACAGGACCTGTAGGAAAATATTGGTTTTAATTCACACTACACTATTGATTCTACTTCATCTGCTGTCTAATAAAATTTTAAGATAAAATACACATTCAGATAATTTTAATTATACCATTCATTATCCTTTCTTTTATGAAGTGCTTTTAAATACAATTGTCATATAAATTTATCTGTCCATATAGATGTATGTGGAGATTAGATTTGATTAGTATAAACTGAAACAGGATCACAGGGTAGCTATTTTATTCATCTGAATAAAACCCCAATGTTATGCTCTAGCTTTTTTTTATTATCTAGATATTAAATATTTTTTATAAGGTTTTGAAGCAATTTATATCTGAAGACATTAAAAAAAGTGATGAAGCTTGATGTTTCCTGAGCCATCAGAAATACTGCAGGAAGAGTCCTTGTCTCTTCTCATCTGCCTTTGCCAAATACAGCAGAAACAGCATTTTACACAAAGCACTAGCAATTTCTACCATTTAAATACATACCATTTTGAGGTGAGCAGGGGAGATTTACCAACCACACTTTTGTAGTCTTAAACCACTGCTTTTTGCTTTCACGTTAATCTCTTTACATAACATCCTTCTTTCTTTTTAGATATTTTTTTTAATTACTGTGTCTGGATTGTCTCCTCATTGATGATTGTAACAGTGTTTGGTCATGCTGGGGTAATGCACATTCAAACAAGACCTCAGTCCTTTCTTTCAGTCTACCATTTCCCCTACCTAATGAGGGAGAACCACCTTTAATCCAGAGCTTCTCTGTGAAATGCACGGCATGATGTCTTTGGGATTAGTTTCTTCTGGAATCCTGGAAATGGAAACATTTAATTATACAAAGAAAGCCAGGTTATACTGGGCATAAAGACACTTTCTTTTATCTTGTAATTTATTCATTTCCCCAATGCACAGCCTTCCAAAGAGAGAAACAATAGCAAAAACTTATAAAACCAGGAATGAAGTGAGATGGCTAATTTGACATTGCAAGGATGGACAAAAGTACTAGAAAAACATCTAAAGGTAAGAAATACACGTCTATTTCAAGTACTCAGCTTCAGGAAAATGGTCAACACATGAAATGGCAGTAAGTCCAGCTCTAGTTTATATAGCAGCCTCTAATTCTTCATTTTCTGTATCTCCATGTCTGAGATGAAAGAAATAAACAATAGAGGTCATCCTCCCGAGCTCTGTTGTTTTGCAGTGAGGTATTTTTTTCCTGCACACAGTGTTAAAGGCGACATTCAGTGGAGCTTGTCTGATTTCACCACATGTGAATCCACTCCTGATGCTGTAGTATTCCTAACACTTTGCTTCCAAAAGGGCCATCATTCCTGAAGAAATTCCTTTTGTTTTATAATCTGAGCACTTTATGTGGTTCAACTACTGTTTGGACAAATTCATGGTGAAAAAAAAAAATTCATTAGATGATTCCTCATGAGTTCCTACCTCCTGGACTTCCTGACCTACAAATTAATAAAAGCTGATATGTTTTTCTTGGGAATTACTACTGTATGTTTGTCCTATTATTATATTCTTGTCTAGGTGGTCCTTATGGTGAACCAAACACTGAGTTAGTTACACAGCTATACTTTTCGGATCCAGTATAGTCATCCTTATATTTGACTTTTTTTTTTTCTTTCTAGAGATTAGATCCTTAAACCAAACCTGCTTTTACAAGATTTGCAACCTGCTCAAGTGCTCTCTCTTGCACTTTTTTTATAAGGTTATTTTGCCAACCTTACCTTATATAAATCTGGCTATTTAATAACTGTCTATATCACTGCTTTCTGAATATTTCTCTGTTTTCTTTCTCATTTATATACAGTTCCATCCAGGGCCCTTTTTCCTTCTCAGATGAATAATAAGAAAAAAAAAAATATTTGCCTTTATTGGCTGCACTTCCTAAGAGAAACAAGGGTACTGCCCTTGGCAGCCTGTTGCCTGTGATGCTTTCAGATCCAGGGAAAACCCTGCCATCAGGGCTCATCAGCTGAGCTCTCACTCCAGCTCTGTGCAGGAACTGGCCTTAGCACAAAGACTCCCCTTGTTTCATCTTTTAATTCTATAATGGGGCTTAAATGCTACATACTCTAGATGAGGGCCAACAAAAACTGGTATTAACAGGGGAATAAGATCTCTGGTGAATAAATTTAATGACATCAGCAGCAATTCCAGCCTTAGCAATAAATATTAAAGCTACCACAGGTAGAAAGCTCACAGATATGTGATGGGAAAGAGATGATGAGCAGTAAAAGTATGAAGTATGGCCTGTCACAGTACCATTCTCTTGAATTTTCCTTGATAGTGTTAACTGGAAATTTAATCTAATTTGAAGATTATTTTTTTTTCTGTTTTTATAAAATTACATCTTCAACAAAACCCGCCTCAAACAGGATGTTCTTAATAGACTAATTATGTTTTCAGTTTCAGAAATGTCAATCTGAAATATCTGCATTGACGTCAATGGAATTATTTGGGATTTATCTGTAAGAGTAAAAATGTTAGCAAAGAACTAGAGAAAATATTATCTGTTTTGATTATTGTTACAGCAGGAACCACCATGAGCCAGAGAACTACAGATAATCACTGTTGGAAAACACTGAGGAAAATTATTTGGGGGTGGAATTTGTTAACTGTTTTCTGTCAGCCCTAAAAATAAAGTTCACAGGCAATAAAACAAGAAGTGTAGAGAAAAGCAGCAGGCTGCTCAGGGATATACGAAAACATGGAAGCCCATCCATATCAGAAAAGCAGAAAACACTAGAGGTCTTCAGCTTGGCCACATGAAGGGATCTGACAGAGCTGATATACTGAGTATAGTGAGATATTCATCATTTCTTGTAACTCAAAAAGTAAAGCACTCCCAATTAAATGTTATGGGAGATTTTAAGCAAAGAAGGATGTACTTATTTTATGGAGAAAATAACTCAGTTGTGGAATTAACTAACATAGTATCCATAGTATCCTTGACTGACAGCAGAGACCCAAATTCATAAATGGAGTCTGGAAGGTTTAGATATATTTATGTAGCCTAACAGTTATTAAACACAAGGGCATGGTGGCAAATTGTGGCTCCCTATCTTGCTGAATACCGAAGGATCAATCTAAATTTACCCAGTTTTGCTAACACTGCGAATCTTGCTGTAGACAAAAGGAAACACCTTCTCTTCAAAGCCAGGAATTATTAATTTAGCAGTTTAATCAAAGAATCACTGTTATTCCAGATGTAATTAGTCTAAAAAAAAAAAAAAAAAAAAAAAAAAAAAAAAAAA
>NW_020799091.1:13820624-13832850 GCF_003259725.1 Athene cunicularia | reverse complement strand
AGAAAGAAAGAAAGAAAGAAAGAAAGAAAGAAAGAAAGAAAGAAAGAAAGAAAGAAAGAAAGAAAGAAAGAAAGAAAGAAAGAAAGAGAAAGAAAGAAAGAAAGAAAGAAAGAAAGAGTGAGTCTCAATGATATAGCTGAAATAGTTAGTACACATCCCACTATTTACCCCTTTCTCTGCTGCTGTGTTCACCCTTCCCCAGCACCACTGCATCCTACACTTCTCAGCACCAGTGTTCCCAGTCCTTCCCAGGACTTGATGATGCTGCTGATGGTTTCTCTCCCTTCACTCTAGAGCTCACTTTTTGTTACACTAAACAAAATAAATTCTATTTTTAATAAACGTTTTGGTTTTCTACTCAATCTGCTGAGTCCTCTCCCATTTGTCAACACCCTTTTTAACTTGTAGGCCCTGGAAATGGATATATTCCAGCAGTCATTTATAATGTCAAATAAAAGGCTGAAAAAAAACCCAGAAAAGCTCTATCAAATCCTCCTGCTCCTTTCTCAGACATCCTTATATATTTACCTAAGGATTGCATTAAACATTTTAGTTAGTGCCTCATACTGGAGGGTCATGTGCCAATTAGTTATCTACAAAGACTTATAAAATCTTTTCAAAATCACTGTCCCGCCATCTAGCCACATCCTACCCAAGAGGCCATGTCAGGGTGAAAGGGATCTGTGGTACTACTATGGGCTTTTTCTAGATGGAGCTTTGCACTCAAAGCAAAGAAGTAAGGAGGTGCCAAAAAAAAGTTAGCATTCAACACCAATCTACCCAGTTTGAGCATGAATCACAGAATACGGTATATAGCCAGAGCATGTGCCCACTCCACTAATTGCTGTTTGCTCAAAAAATCTGAAGATTAATTGAAGTCTCTAATGTTAAGTATCTTTTATTCTCAATTACAGGACAGTGTCATGGTGGCATTCTTAATTACATACTAGTCACAAATAATTCCCTCAGAGTTCAACCATTACTCTGTAATCAACGGTTCCCCAATAAAGAAACAATTTATTCTTTGTGAAAATGTGCTTTGCAAAAGATCAGACACAATGTTGTTGTCATTTGTGACTGGATGTGGGATCAGGAAGAGCCTGAAACAGGACTGGCCCATCTTCCCTTGAAGGGAATCAGCCAAATGACACAAACATTTTGACATCACTAGAGATAGGCTTTAACACAAAAATAGTAAATTAGAATAAATAAAGGCTGCATTTAAAGAATGCGACCAAGGATGGATGCATTCTGTCTCTACTTGTACTTTCAGGAGCAGTTAATCTCATCCTAACGCAGAGGTCCAGCAGAAATCAAAACACAATATCCTAAAATATCCATTTCTCTCCATTGGCTAGGAAGACAATTCTCTTTGCCTTGAGCTAAGATGTAGATCTCTTCAGTGATTCCTGATGTCTAGAAACAGTTGAAATGAATTCCACCCTTCCAGTCTGGCTTAGTTTCAGCTGGGATAAAGTTAATTTTCTTCATAGTAACTGGTATAGTGCTGTATTTTGGATTTAGGTTGAGAACAATGCTGATGACACACTGATGTTTTAGTTGTTGATAGATAGTGTTTACAGTAAGCCAAGGCCTTTTCTGCTTCTCACCCCACCCCACCAGCAAGGAGGCTGCAGGTGTACAAGAAGCTGAGAGGGGACACAGCTGGGACAGCTGACCCCAACTGACCAGAGGGACAGCTCACACCATATAGCATTATGCTCAGCAACAAGGGGGAGAACAAGGAAGGGGGAGACATTCAGAGTGATGGCATTTGTCTTCCCAAGTAACCATTAAGACATGATGGAGCCCTGCTTTCCTGGAGATGGCTGAACACCTGCCTTTGTACCACATCCTAGAGCTAATGAGTGCCGGTAATACAAAATCTTGTTCATTGTATTAGACAAGGAAGCTCAGAAACCCTGACCCTGCTAAGTGTCAGGTGGGAGATCCTACAGCTAGACAGAAAAAAAGAAAATAAGCTGCTGCTGAAAACATACATTCACAGTTTTTTCATTATAATCAGTCTTTATGACTAGAAGAGCCTTTCTTTCTCATGATGTAAACAACAACTCAAAGCAGTTAAGGATGAAAGGGAAAATTACTGCAAAATACATTAAGAGACCACCTAGTGTTACTTTAATGCTCCCAGTGCTGTTCTATTTTTTTAGTACTTGGGTGAAAATGCAGTATGAACTGACATTGCTTCAAAAAAATAACAGTAGTAGAGTATACAGGAATGGTGCTTTTGTTGGTAATTGAGCTTATCAGAAATATTTTTGCCTCAAACTTCCTTTAATATTTTCCAGTGGTTCTGAATGTTCACATTTCCTTTCAAGGAAAGATTGGTAGAAGTGGGAAAGAATCATAATGTGGTAAAGAAATGGTGTAACTTTTCCTCTCTAGTCATATTATTTTCTTCATTCCTACCTTCAGTGCCAGAAATAGGAAAGAGGATTGATTCTTTGCATAAAATCATTTAAGCTGGTACCTCTCAGGAATGAGAAGTTAGGTAATAATTCGAGCAAAAGTCAAAATGCTGGGACAGCACTAATACCAGCACAATACTTTTAAATGCACCTTAGCTTAGCAAACAAAACTCAACCATTTAGAGTTCTCCTTGAGATAATTTTCCAAACCATTAGATGTTTACCTAGTCCTGATGTAAAAAGATCCAATTTTTATTCATCAGTGAGTAGAATATCTTATGATACTAAGGAAAATATTAGTTTTTATAAGAAGCCAGAATGATCAAGGGAGAAATCACTTCTCTTACTTCTGTTTGCTACAGCTGCAAAGCAGAATGCTGGTATCATATCACTAGCAGGCTAGTTCAAACAGCTCAGACTTCACAAACATTGCAAATCCTGTTCAAGACGATAGATAAATGATGGTCAGTACTTTTCACTGAGCTATTTACTGCCACAGTACAATGTCTACAACATAGAAACACTTTGAATGTGGGATACTGTCTGCATATTTTGGCTTAACATTGGGTTCTGAGAAAAGCACTCCACAGTGCTTAGGGATCCAGCATACCTATCACTTAATTTACTAACCTTAACCTTTGCATGCTGTCTTCCTGAGATTTTAATGGCCCTCTTACCTCTTAGCTTTAATTTGTGTTGTAAATCTTTCAGTTGTTAACAGTATTTTCATCACATTTATACAGTATCTCAAATGATGGGCTCTCAGTTCTGTTTGTTTGGCCTCTTTGTTATTACAGAAGAGGTAGCAGTATAAAATAATGTTCTCCTCTCTCCTCCAAATTAACTACATGCTAGAATTTGGGAATGCTTACATAAGTGGTAATCAGATTTCTGCTTATATCTCAGTTACAAATGTTACAGACCTTACATGTCTTAACCAAAGTTCTGATGTGTAGCAATCACTAGCAATCTAGAATGACAGCCAAGAAGCTGTCCTAGGCAGTACTTTGGCACTAGTTCATTTAACAACCTAAAAAGTCACCTAGCTGGAAATTCAGTGTGAATATCCTGGAACTGTCAAATCAGTCCAAACACATTGTTTTTGTTCAAAGAGGATCGTGTGTCTAGAGCATTTTTGCCAATCTGATATTCCTTCAGTCAGCTCTAGCTTCTGCACTTCACTTGTAAAATGTTGCCACTAATTTTCTTTAAATAAATCACAGTAAAATCTACTTATTTATTCTGAGAATACCACAGTTCTTTCACACCTTCAGTCCTACTTGTCATATTATGCACTCTTGAGATCAAAGTTTTCTTTTCCTAAGTAAACTATGCAAAGAGCCTGCATAAAAGTAAATAGCAGTTTTATAAATCAAACCTTAAGTGCTTAAATGCATTTTTATTTCAAGCAGTAATTTAAAGAGTTAAAGGAGAAACATCATCTTTGCAGCCATTATAATTCAAACACTGAAACCTGTAAACCTTTTCTTATAGCCCATTTTCAAAATGCCTATGCTTAGTGTAAGGAAGCTATTTCTACACATGGTAATCTGTGCTATCAGAGAGGTACAGTGAATGTAACGTTATTCCCTGTCAGTACTTTCCTTCTAGGCTATGTCTATAAAACAGAAAAAATACCATTTTTGTAATTACTTCAAATTTAATTTCAAGTATCATGTGGTATAAATTAGCTATCCCTAAATCTTTTCCACTTGAGTGTGCATTCGCAAGGTGATGTGCACTCATGCACAGCCACGGATGCTTGGAGACGTACCTTCTCCAGTGTGGACTTATCCTTGGGCCACAATCCCTTCAGAGGCATATGTGCTGCAGCACAGACATAACCACGGCCGCAGATGCTTCGAGGTGTACCTGCTCTGCTGTGGGCTCATTCAGAGCCGCAGACACTCCGGGGTGTCCTGCTCCCACGTGGACTCATCCCCAGGCCACAGTCCCCTCGACTCGAGCTCACGCTGCCCTTCCAGCCTGCCCAGTGCAGCAGCACAGGGACAGCAGCGATGCCCTGGGCATCTGCCAGCCCAGGCACATGGCCATGGCTGTTATCAGACTGTTCCCAGGCACAGCAGAGTCAGATGATAAGCAGCACAGTAGCACAGAAAAGCAGCGAAAGCAAAAAGCAGCCGCTAACGACCACTAGACTCTAATATACAGCAAGGCAAGCGAGCCCCGTGGCAAGCTGAGAGCCTGCCAGTTAACAGCTAAACAGCAACAACAGCTATAAATCTGATCTGGCACATTCCAGTCAAATCCTTCGAGTCCCACGTTGGGTGCCAAAAAGACAGTTCCAGTTTAACACCAGAGGATTCCCAGGAATTTGTGTCAGCAAATGACTAAATGAAAAACATCAAATTAAGAGAAGATGGATGTACAGGCAACCACAGTGAGAAGTCCAGATATCTGTAAAAGCCTTCTCAAGGTACCAAGAGTTACTGACAGAAAACAGTTCTGTGATACCAGTTTTTGCCTTCTTGAGTCCTGCAACAAATTTTTTCAGTTCAGGATCAAAGTCTGATACTACAATTTTACCTTAACTGATTTATGAGAATGTGCTTTCCAGCTACATTATGACATTGTTATAGCATTGGCTCATGCGCACCAGTATCGTGCTGCTAACAATTAGCAGTATATCAAAACCTCATCTGACTTTGCAGCTCACAAACCCAAAAGGTGACCCAATCTCCTAAAATGACCACCTGATCTAACTAACTCCGGCATAACTATTTCATCTTACTATTGAGGTAGATTTTATTAGAAAGAGAAGCAGAATCCTTTGGAATCTGAAACATTTACAAAATAAAGACTTACCTTCCTGCATATTGCAGCACTGACCCAGTTTTCTTCCATTTTTATAGCAACTACAGACATTTAATTAGTCTTTGTTTAAAAGGTATTAATGATAACTACTACCTGGAAACAGTATCAGTTAAAGTGGGTAAAAGCATTTTAAGTCCATTAATAGTGAAAGCATGGAGCTATACAACAGACATCATTTACAGGACTTTCAGCTGCTAAATCACAAACAGTATTTCTTGCTTTTAGAAGGGGTTGGGTTTGGGGTCACTTGCCTTGACTGTTTTTCATCAACAGAGATAAGAATATACAAGAACATATATGCATCGTACTAGAAAACTCATCATATTTCAGGACACTCAATAACATTAAATTTAAAAAAAAATAAAACTTAGCAGTCCTGACTGACTGAATTAGACTGCTGAACACTATCTTCATTACAATGCAGTCACAGAGTGCTAGGCTCTAAATTAGTGAAGTCTGAAGACAAGAATTCTTTGCAACTGATAGAGAAACTTGTCTATTTAAAACCAGAAACAATTACATAATAAATTTGAAAATGTTTTTAAAAGAAGCAAAAGTACTGCAAAGCAAGCTTATTAGATAGGGCTGCAAACAATGTAATGGATGAACAAAAAAACCTGAGGATTTGTTATTCTTTTCAGATAGAATGTCTCCAAAAAAGATGAGAAATTTTTGTCACTCATGTTTCTAAATGCATTACATAGAAAACCACATGTACTCTCCAACAAATAATCTGCCTGCTAGGGGACACTCCATCTTTCTCTGTACACCATGTGATTTCTGTAAAAAAACTCTAATTGTTACATCAGAAGATCATCCACAGCTGCTTTGAAAATGAATGGTATGATTGTATGATGTCTTTAAAATAAGCAATTTTAATTATTCTTATTACCTCAGTTGATGCAGTTTTTATTTCAATTGATCTCTGGAAACTTTAAATCAGATAAGGCAACTGTGATGCAATAAAAGCAAACATTTGAATTCAAATCTGAACAAATTTTAGATAGGCCTTAAATCTCTACCACTTTAAAATAATTACAATTGCTCCCAAATAATTTTGGGATCATTTTATAGGCTAGTTTGATGTCTTTCTAACGGGTTTTTGTAAAACAAGTTTCTCTACATGTCTGAAATACACTTTGTTTAAATCAGGTGGAGGATTACACTCTGGATAGTTTTCCAAGTGTCTCTTCTTTTTGTAGTCTCTCTTATGTAAGTATTTTCCTCAGGGCCATATATGTACACAGGTTACGGTCATATGTTCAAGGCTTCTTTGTCACAAATTTAGAAGTGTATATGAATGTTGTTATTCACATGCCAGAAAAACAACCCTGAAGAACAGCCTTTCTGTCTCACATACTGCCAAGCATGTTGCTGGTTAAACACTGATACTGTCCAGAATCCTGCCTGTGAAATGGGGTGGCTGATGATCAAACCTCCTCCTGTGAAACTGCATCGATCATCACTTTCAGTGTTGATTTCAGTTCCATTTCAAAGCCATCTTAGGGAAAAAGAAATTCCTTGAGACATTTATGGCCAAAGGAAGGCACCAAGCTTACTGTACAGAACCTGACAGCCCTGGCTTTTACTAAGGAGGACAGATACTCAAAGATGCCCTCTGCAGAAAGCTATTACTTTGGCAAAGCTTTAGGTGGAAATGTTCCACAAGGCATGCCTGACAAAAGCCAAGCTTTGTTGAATAAAGCAACTCAGGGCAGATCTTTGGCCTCTGAGGAGAAAGCATATTCATCACTTTACCTATGCTGAATTAAAATCATCACCTTTTTTTGCAAAACTACCAACTGTGCTTGTGATAATCAAAGTTTCAGTTCATGTTTTGTCATCAAAGCCTTGGGCCCAGATGACCTTCACATTCATAGAGCTGAGTCTGCACTGCATGAGAGCAAGGAACATTTCTTCTCCATTATTTCAGCATTGGTTCTTCTGGGCCCAAGAAAGGAAAAAACCTGATTTAAATACAGAAAGCGGAAGAACAAGGCCTGTGAAAAGCAGGGAGATAGATTGATGGACATAGCCTGTTCTGAAATAAAGGATGTTGGCAATGAACAAAGGCAAAAAAATATCAGCTGGGCCAGCATACAAGAAATTCAGAGAAATAATGGTCCAGGGAAGAGCAGAATCAGCTGGTAGCTAGTCAAGGATAACATCTGGCCGCTACCAGGTAACTGGCAGCTCAGATCAGATGAGGCGAATCAGATGAGGAGTTGGCAGAAGGACTACTAAGTTTCAGAGGTGTTTGGGAGTGAAATGAGAAGGCTGAATGGTAGAGACAAGGATGGGAGTGAAGATAAAGTGGAACAAGACAGGCTTGTTCCTCACTTTGGGAATTTTTGAGTGCTTTAAGGGTGGTGGTTTTTTCATGTAACTGTTTTTCAAAAGAAATGTTGTACTGTGCTGGGCTCTGCATCAGCCCTGCTCCTCCCAGTGATTTCACAATGAACAGAATGTTGGTGGTGGCCTTGTTGCCGGGGGTTGGTGACATGGCCACCCAGAACACATCTAGAGAGGGCTGTGCAGTGAGACAGCCCAGACCCGAGGCGAGCAGGTGGGTGAGCAAGGGCTGAGGTGAGAGGGCAGGGAGGCAGGGGCTGCCCATGGCACTTTGGACAGACGGTGGCTGCTCCTCCTTTGCCTTGCAGAGCCAGAGGCTCACCCAAGGACAGGACCAGACCGTGGCACCTGGCACAAGGACATGACCAGAACAGGACCTCAGCTACAGACCCAGAGAGATTTTCTAACTTCTACAAGGATGCTGAGACAAAGGTAAGGAAACAAGACCCTGGCAGAGCCCTGGGCAGGGGATGCCCATTAGGAGCCAGCAGGGCTGTTTCCTTTGTTTGTTGATATGATCCTGCCTTTTGGAGCTGCAGGCTCAGACAGTGACAGGACCAGACCGTGGCGCCCTCCAGTCCTCAGCCACACAGCTGGAGATATTTGGTACCTTCTATAAGTTAAGGAATCAAAAATGACACCAGCTCTTGGCACACACCTAGTGATGCAGAGGCACTGCCAGAGTGGGTGGTTGATGGGTGGTGGCCCACGCCACCATGGGATGGGTGTCTCCTGGCTGCCAGGGAGAAGTGGGACTGACAGCCTTGGCCTCAGGCTGGCAGAGTCCTGGGCAGGGGATGCCCATGGTTCAGCCAGGGTGGCTGTTTCCTTTGTTTGTTGATATTACGCTGCCTTCTGCAGCCACAGGACCAGAGAGGGACAGGATGAGACCATGGTGCACTCCCGTCCCCTCCCTCCACAGCCACTCAGCCAGAGATGTCTTCAGCTTTCAACAAAGACCTTGGGACAGGACACTGACCTAAGGACAAGGAAGCACCCGCAGCCCCAGTCTGGACAGCGCCATGGTCCCACAGGCAGCTGGAGGCTCCCCACAGCCATGGACCAGGGGAGCTCTGTGCCACCCACCCTGTCTGAAACTCACCTTGAAATAAAATGTTCTGATTCATGAGCCATCGGCTGGGTCTTCTGCTTTCTGTGGTCTTTTGGGGGAAACCTCCTCAGCCTTTTCCTTATTGTCCTTACTGCACTAAATGTCTAGATCTTTATATACATCTATAGATAATAAGATAGACTTCTTTATACACAGTCCTGTGGAAAGTGTACCTGTACCTTCCTTAGGGGAAGGAAGTGAAGTGCCAAGTCAGAGGCTGCTCTGAGACTCATCATGTGGGTATGACACTTTCAAAACATGGAAAACAGCCATCCCAGAGCAGTGTGAATGCACGCGGGGTGTGAGGCAAAAGCCATGTCCTTGAGTGAGTGGGATGAGGCAGGAGGCAGAGGTCAGCCTGTGGTACATGGGCTCCACGCAGACCTCACCACAAGGTCAGTTGTTGTCAAGTGCACAGCTGGGATGTTCTGTGATCTGTCTCTGGGAAGTTTCACCTCACGCCATCACAGGAAAACATTTCACTGTCTCTGGTGCTTTGACGTTGGCTAAATGCCAGGTACCCACCAAGTTGCTCTATCATTTCCCCCCCCTTTCCCCTTGTTTTCTCAACAGGGCCAACAGGGGAAAGAAAATAAGATAGACCAGCCCTTGTGGGTAAAACAGAAGTAGTTTGAATAGAAGCAAAGCGAAGCAAAGGTCCTCACACAGAAGCAAAAATAAGCAAACAGATTTATTCTCCCCTTGCCATGGAGAGGCGCTGTCGGGCCCTCTCAGGAGCAGGGCTCCCATACCGGAGTGGTTGCCTCGGAGGACCAAGGGTGACCCCAGCTCCTTCCTCCTTTCCCCAGCTTTATACTGAGCAGACGTCATGTGGTATGGAATACCCCGTGGGTCAGTTCGGGTCAGCTGTCCTGGCTGTGTTTCCCCCACTGCAGGGGGAAATGTCGGGAAGAGCCTTGGTGCTGTGTAAGCACCACTCAGCAGCAGCCACAGCCCCAGGGTGCTACCAACACCCTGCAGCTCCCGACATAAAACACAGCACCGTGAGGGCTGCCACAGGGGAAAACCAATTCCGGCTCAGCCAGACCCTGTACACTGTCTTACCTGTGTTCTCCTAGAAAATATCCATTAGTCATGGAATTCTCTACAGATTCACATAAAGATGTAGATGGCTGATATTCTGAATTTATTGATTGTAATATTAACATATAATGCATCAAATCCAGGGCAGACTTTATTACTAAAGATTTTTTCCCCAACATTCATTACAGATTTTTAAAACTCTCAGATTCTCAGAAAATACTAAATCTGAGTCAAATGAAGATAAGACAATATTGGTATCCTAAGAATATCTTGGTAACTTCCGCAAGCCACGATATCTAAGTTTTGCCAAAGTATTTAAGCCAATTCTGTATTTGGAGGTCTCTGGGGTAGGCTTCTCCAGAGTATGCCACCTATAGAAATGTAAAGAAATCGTTTTTATTGATGAGTCTTCTGCACTCTCTTCCTGTCTCTACTTCAAACTATTTTCTGTTTCAGTTTCAATCCTGTCATTTCTACTCAGTAAATGTCCTCGATGGCATTCATTTTCTAGTAGGTTTGCTATAAGGTCAGATTAGTGTCTCTGGAACCAGCATCTCTTCAGATGTTCAGTTCTATATGGTGATCATACTTTCTGGAACATTGGTTTCACAAAAATTAACACAGCAACAACAGCGTGTTCATAATGGGCCTGCATGACTGTGTAACAGAAACAAGGAGAGCACTAGGATCCTCCTCCTTCCTGAACACAAGAGAAGAAGCCAAAAATCAGTCAGTGAGCAGAAGCAGGCCCCCCTGCGTGCCGGCAGCCGCAGCCACAGCCACAGTACAAGAGAGGGAAGTACTTATTGCAGGAGTAGCAGTTACAAAACAGTAAGAAAATGTTGGAAGTATAATGCATGCACCTATTTTCACTGAATGCAAATAATGGGGCCTAGAATAAATTAGGCTAGAATAAAAAAAAAATATTCAGCATTTTAGTTTATCATCACTCGCTGAGCCTTACAGAGCAAATGTGTGTAAAAGGTTAATTAGTGAACTAGTTTTCACACAGTACACGATTACAGTTTCCCTGCCTGCCAGTGCTCTCTCAGGCCACTCACTTTCCCTCTCTGTCCCAAATGTGTCGCTTGACATGGAAACATCATCGCACTGCAGTGAACATAAACATATGTGTTAAATATTCTACGGCAGCTTTGGTGAGAATCCTACAATTATCCACATTAAAGGTATTTTTCTCTAACTTATCAGAATGGAACTCGTAGAAGCATGGAGTTTCCTTTGATAAATAATTTTCAAGTTGTTTTCACTCTTAAGAATAATAAATTCCCTTTGAAAAATAAATTTCTAACATCAACTTTATGTTAGGAGTACACAAGAAAAAGTTGCAAGAATTGAACCTGGTTACCTTGCACT
The DNA here is from genome assembly GCF_003259725.1 of Athene cunicularia. NCBI lineage: Eukaryota > Metazoa > Chordata > Aves > Strigiformes > Strigidae > Athene > Athene cunicularia. Next base: position 13,821,705 of record NW_020799091.1, on the reverse strand, counting down.
TTTCCCTATCACCTTTCTAGTTGGTTTCACAATTTTCTAAGTACATAGGGAAATTTGAAAATATCTGCACGGGATTAGCTCCAGTGATTTAACAGCATAAACTCAGCCCCATTTAAACAGCCTGTGAGCAGAATGGCAGTTACCGCCTCCAGCGTCCCCTCACGGAGATGCGCATGGTGAGCCGCAGATGGAGAATACTGACAGCCGGGTGCTCCTCAGATCAATGTTATCAGCACGGAGGATAAATCATAGAATCACAGAATTGTTCAGGTTGGAAAAGACCATTAGGATCATCAAGCCCAACCATAAACTTAGCACAGCCAAGTCCAGCACTTAACCATGTCCTCAAGTGCTACATCTACACATCTTTTAAAAACCTCAGGGATGATGATTCAACCACTTCCCTGTGCAGCTTGTTCCAGCGTTGGACAACCCTTTCAGTGAAGAAATTTTCCCTAATATCCAATCTAAACCTCCCCTGGTACAACTCCAGGCCATTTCCTCTAGTCGTATTGCTCATTACTTGGGAAAAGAGATGACCTCACTACAACCTCCTTACAGAGAGCTGTAGAGACCGAAGGGTCTCCCCTGAGCCTCTTTTTTCTCCAGACTAAACCCCCCCAGTTCCCTCAGCCGCTCCCCGTACGACCTGTGCTCCAGACCCTGCACCAGCTCCGTTGCCCTTCTCTGGACACGCTCGAGTCATTCAATGTCCTTTTTGTAGTGAGGGGCCCGAAACTGAACCCAGGAATCGAGGGGCGGCCTCACCAGTGCCGAGTACAGGGGTCAGATCCCTTCCCTGTCCCTGCTGGCCACACTAGTGCTGACACAAGCCAGGATGCCATTGGCCTTCTTGGCCCCCTGGGCACACTGCTGACTCCTGTTCAGCCGGCTGTGAATCCTCACCGGGTAGGCTCTGCGGGGGGACATCAACACGGTACCCAGAGTAAGGAGCGGCTCAGAGGAGCCATGGCGAGCGCTGCCCGCCCCCCCAGCGCCCGCCCCCCTTCCCGCGGGTGCTCGGTGTGGACGCACGCTGCGCGGACCGCTCTGCGCTGGCCAGTCTCTCCTCACGGCCAGC
>NW_020799091.1:13786630-13820574 GCF_003259725.1 Athene cunicularia | reverse complement strand
CGGAGCGGGGACCTGCCCGCGGAGGGTGCCCGGACGAGCGGGTCCCGGAGGAGCCGGGAGCCCGCGGCGCCCCAGGCAGGGCTGGGCTGGAAGGAAAGGCTTTCCTTGCCCTTGCCGCTGCTGGTCCCAGAGGCGTGCTGTAACTGGCGAGTGGCTCGGCGTGGCTTTGCTGTTAGGACAGAGGTGGTGTGTTTGCTGCGTTTCTGTCAGGAGTGCCTCTTCTTAATGGCCGATTCTAACAAATAGACAGCGTCCTGTTTTCTTTCTCGTGCTTTTTAACTCCGGTGGTAGAAGTCCAGATTCAGGAGTTGTTTGTCGACATACAAACTCGAATAAAATGAGAGATACAAAAGTCTGAGCTGCCGGAGTTGCCTTTTTAGAAGACTGAAATGCCCCGAACAATGCCCCCCAATTTTTCCAAGTTAAGAAGCCAAAAGATAGGCACCAAAATTAACCTGTCAAATAATGTTGAGGAATATCAGTCAATCCAGCAGTGTTAATATGCTGTTGTTTAATCTGGTGAAGCTATAACACAAATATGCCAAAAAAGTAAAATGAGGAACATAAACAGCTTTATAAATGCAAAAAAAGCAAGATTTTTTTGAAGAGGTTACCAGTAACCTGATTATTGCTTTGCTAAGATCTTAGGGCTTCAATTTTACAGTGATAGACTGTCATTTCATTTGATATAAGATTGGCTTGTTCTGGCTTTTATCATGCTGCCTTCTGAGTGCATATGCTGGTTTAACTCAGTGTACACAGTCAGTGCTGTCTCCTGGGTCAGGGATGATCTCATCTAACTTTTGCCAGTCAAATGTCCTTCCTCTATCTGCGAATCTGTTGTCTAGACTCCCATTTACAATATGTTGAGAGAAGTTCTGCCATTTTAAAGCGCAATTTAATGTATCTATTGAAGTGTCTTTTTTTTTTCTGCTCACTTACTCAGAAATTTCCAGAAGCTACTCCTGACGTTTGTGTTGGTTTCAGCAAAAGTTTGTGATTCACTAATGGACACTACCAGAGAACACGTGAAACCTGTCAGATACTGTGATTTGCAAAAGTGAAAGTGGCAATGGATTTGTCCTCCCTACAGTTAAGATTTTTGGGCAGGTTGTTTATTGCAATATAATGCTGTTCTTTTACCCTGCTGGAAAGTTTATTTCTGTGTGTCAGTCAAGTCAGTGGAAGAAACATCGCCAAAATCTTATGGGTTAGGAAAAATCTTTCTCACTCTTATGTAAAATCCAGCTGGCTTCCTGATATCTGAGTAAGTAAGGAGAATCCACATGCTGTGGCAGGAAGGTGTCCCCACCTCCTTCCTGCTCTGTTCAGTAAAGATAGCTAGCAACATCTTCCGAGAGTTTACCTGTATACAAAACTGCTCGCAGTACAGAAAGTGAGCAGCAGCCTCCAGACCTGAAAACAGGCATGTCATTTTGATTTTAGTGTACCTCCTTCTCATAGATTCTTGGGCAACAGCAGATGATGAGGGTTTTTTGGTCTCAAATTGACCAGGGTTGAAAATCAGTTACTTAAGTCTGTGTTGTTTCCTTAAGCGTCTGTGCAATCGTGTAACGCTTTCCTTTGCAAGGCTGAGGTATTTCACAATGTTAAGGCATGAGGACCTGTCCAAAAATTTGCTGAGATAATCCTGCCTGACCTCTCTGTTGGGATGATTTACCTTCTTGGTAGGTCAAGAATGACACTTCAAAAATAGGTACTAGAAGACCTTGTTGAGTCAAAGGAGAAAGAAATACAAAGTTTCCAGATAGCAGGGATTTGCACTTACGGTTTATCAAAGTTGCCTTGTAGATGTTACAACAGATTTGGGGTCAGGGGCTTGTTTTTGTTTTAATCTCCAGAATTTGAGTTTCATCCATTTCAGCTGAGAAGAATGAGTACCCTGATGGTGGAGATTATCTGTTCATGTTGCTGCTTTAACCATTCCAGCACCTCAGCTGTTACTCATTTGGATTGCTTAGAGGTTACTGTGCATTCTCAGTGCCACTGAACTTTTTAAACCAACAAAAGTGAAATGGCTTGGACGTAAAACTCTCCTACTTACCTGCTGTGCATCAAACCCGAAAAGTGAAAATGCCCAGATGGAACTTACATGACTTTTGAAGTGTCCCCAAAATGAATGTGTAAAATCATGCTTAGTACGAATGTCAGTTTATATACCTACATCTTTCTGCAGCATGAGGTTTTGTTAGACTAGACATAAAGTCTGTGAGTCCTTAGAAACATGTTTATCTTAAATGTGAATGTGGGAATGGGCAAATTGACATCTACAGAGAATAGTAATTCGGTACGTGCCTGAGCTGGAGAGTATGGATTTCTGATGTTAAAGGTTCATGGGTGTTACCCATGGTGTTGATTTTTGCAGGATCTGACAAAATCACATCCGTTAAAAATCTTGTCCTGTTAGTTTTCAACAAGTATTGGAGCCATCCCTATCACTTACCCTGCATCTACCTATGTGTTTAGCACAAGCACGGATCATCAGCTGCATCTGAATGCCACTTCTAGAAGCTGAATTTAAGCTATAAAGCTGAAAGAACGGGCCTGATTTTGCCCTTTTGAAAGTTTGCTTATCCAGGTTGTCTCCAACTCATGACTTCTTACGAACTAGAGCAACAAAACCACAAGAGGCCCTGGAAGCGCTCAGCGTACCAAGCTGTGCTGGAGCGTTTCACAGGAAGCACGCTTGCCTTCAGATACACCCTGACCAGCCACGAGTGGTTACGTTTTGAGCTGCATCTGCGCCTGACCTTAAACAGAGGAAAACAAAATTGTCTGACAAAAATGTTGATCCCTTTTCCCTGTCCCTTTCCAGTATGTGGTGCTTTGGTGCGTTTTCAGTTTGGTATTTCCTTGGTTCAGTTCTGTTTCATCATGAAAAATGAACATGGAGATCCTTCTTTTCCCCTGTCTCCCCCCTCCCCAGATCATGGTGGAACAAGCATCAGCACAGAGTTTTTCAACTCAAGATTTGTAGGCCCAGTATTGCAACTAATCCTGTGGCCCAAGGAGCTTTACCTCTGCTTGTGTGCAGGACCTGCCATGCTGCAGCTGGCTGCTGGCTTTCTCCCCACTTCCTTCCTGTACTCATGCCTGCACATGTACACCTGGGCCAGTGCAGACTTCTAACCCTTGCACTTCTGCTCCTGGAGAAGGCCAGAAAGTCTTGCTGTTTCGTTTTGGGCTTGTTGCACTATGCAGTCTGTGGTCTTGAATTAGAGTCTCCTGTTGTTGTTAGAACCATCACTGTGTAAAAGTGTGTGCTGCTTTTCCCTTTGCCTTAACCCAGGAATCCTTCCTGCCTTCCTTGTTGGGGTCTCCTGCTGTCGCTTCAGTGACACACACAGCTTCAAATCCAAAACCACAGTCTGACGATAGAGAACAGTTTGGCAATAGTGTCATTTTTAAGATTTTCTCACCTGTCCCATTCACTGCCATGTGTTCTGATGTGGCCTATGCTTATGTAGTACCCCATATCAAGATGTACTTCTATTCTGGAGCAACTGCTTCTGATCCAAATTAAGAAACTTATCATTGTTTGGGCTTTTTTTTGAGGAGGGAAAAAAAAAAAAGTTGTATCTTTTAAGCTGGTTAAGTGACTTGTATTTCAAAGTGTGCAGTCCAAGCTGATCTGAGCTAGGACTAACACAGTTGTGTCGTCCCTTCCATCTCTGGTTTCTGCCCCTCTCTCATCTAATCCTACAGAGAGCCCATACTGCTGTTTGAGGCAGCAAAAAAACATTGTGCGTTGTTGGGGAGGCAGTTAATGTCAGTTTTCTGTTGGCTTAATTTCCTCAATCAGATCATTGTTAAATGCGGGGGGACTAGCTCTGATGTAGACCACTTTACACGGGATTGAGTCCTTCCTGGGAAAGCGTAGTTTAGCTGTGTCCCATTCTTCTGGTTTTATTTGTTCTCCTTAAGTTCCCTAACTAAACAGGCTAACATGTCTTTCAGTGCTGCCCTCAATCTTGGTATTGTAAAGGGTAAGATAAAATGAGTGGTTTGCCATTTATATTTGCAAACCTTACCATTCTGAGATCTTCACTAAAGTTTTGTAACTACTAAGAAAATGCCCTATCTCTGTGACAGTTCAGGTTATTTGTTTGCCTTTAGCACAATATTGTTATAAGTGATCAAAACTAAGCTCTGCTTGGCAAAGGCAGAATCCACAACTGATCCTCTTACATGTGAATGCCAGACTTTCATTGTGTGGTTTATCTTTAAACGTAACCAGTTGTTTGTAGACCGGGCCTGAAGACAGAGTAATCAGGCCTCAATTAGTCTTTAGAGTATGATGATATTTCACCTGAGGTGTGATCCTTCTCTATCCCACTTCCCATCTGCCAAACGTGCAGTGGGTGCATTAACTTTCTGTTAGTCCCCAAACTAAGCAATGCAACTTTGTAGTGGAGCTTATTGTCTTACCATGCTGTCCAGGTGCCCATCTCCTTGCAAAGACCTTACAGACTTTATACGAGAAGATTTATGCGAGAAGTTGTTTTCATTCTGCTGTAGGTGATACAGGTCGTATGTTATTACTGAAGGAAGGTGCCTGATTTTCTATCTCTTACTTCTTTCAGTCTCCTTTCATCTCAAGGAAGAAGAGAACTTGGGATGGTGATGATGGGGAAGATAAAACTGAGGATGGGAAGGAGTTCCAGTTCATTTGATGGTTGGGTAGTGCACATGTTGTCATTTTTAATGTACGAAGAGCAGGCTGTTGTGGTACCATGCTTTTGTATCATCATTATACCTAACTCCTGTCCATGGTAGTTTAGTCATTTATATGCCCAAAGCAAATGACAGATGCTGTACTAACTTTTTTTTTTTTTCATTTCTTAGTAGTAAAGCACCTAAAACTATATTATTCTTGGTTTTTATGTAGGAAATGCAGAGATTAACAACTCCAGCAGTACTACACCCTTTACTGTGACTCCATACCGTAAGTTGCAATGTAATACTCTTCGCATTTCTGTTTCTGTTCCTCAGTAGCATTGAGAAAAGCAATATGTATATCTTAAACTGTCCTGTAATAGTTTGCCCTTTATTTTATTTTACTGAATTGTGAACAGCTGTAGGGCAGGAAGGAGGTACTCCTAATTGTCGCATCTGTTCCAGGATAACTAAAGGTATATAAGAGGAACAGTAGTACACAACACAATCCTCATATCCTTATGTATCCCAGAGCAACAGAGAGGGGAGAGAAGTAAAATGGGAAAAATTTGTGTATGGTACTAGAAGTACCTGCCAACATTAATTTATAGTTAAAAGGAGAACCACCAGCTCAAGAAGTCTGCTAGGCTAGAATTCAGTGCTCTTGAGAAAAGGCAAGGCACTTTTTCATTTAATTTTTTTTTAATGCCAGAATGGATTCTAGGTCCATTGTGCTTGAGTTCATTGATAAAGTACACGTTTATTTCATGGTGTAATCTCATTTTGACTCTGTTAAGCTGTACACCTTTAAGCACATGCCATGCAAATGGCATATTCCTTGAGTCATTTTTGCCCTGTACTACTTTGCTCATCTCATTTGCTGTTAGCCAGGTGGGATGTATAGCCAATACTCTGTTCATTGACTCACTCTATCTTGTGTTGATTGTATCACTGACTCACACCCAAATTCCAGGCAGTGTACGTGCCTGTTTTTCACCCGTATGAGCATGCAGTCTACATCCAGGCACGTTCCCAGGGTTGCAGAAGTAAGCACTCAGAACTTGGGGGAAACCCAAAGCTGTGTTCTGGTTACAATATTGGGCCAGCGTGGGAAAGGTTTAGCCCCAGGCATATCCGTGGCTTACACTGGTATAAAAGTCAACATAACCAAGAAAGAATGTGTTTGTAGTAGTATAATCACAGACTGTTTCTCAAAAGCAATTAAATCTGCAACTTAATATCCCAGGTATGTCAGTATAAGGGTTGTGTGTACAGTATGCAGTGATGGTGCTAGCTGAGCTGGCTGACACTGGACTTTTGCAGTGGTAAGAACAGCCAATCCATTCAAAGGAAACAGACCTGCTTCTTGATTCTGGTAGCTGTGTTGCTGTTCTCGTCATCTCTGAGGTTATGCGTTTTGTTTTCCAGCCGTGCTGAAAAGCAGTAGAGCTGCTGCAAGGCGCATAGCAATAGCAATGTGGGAGGATGCTGTAAAAGATCTGTTACTTCAGAGAAAAGAATAGTCGCAGAATGGGTGTAGACAACAGTGTAGAGTGAAGGGAGGGAAGTATAGGCAGGGATGCTTCCAGGAACGGGAGCTACCAAACAGCCCAGTAGATCTTTGCCAGAAGGAAGAGACCGTTAACCTGTAAGAAACATGGAAGAGGGATGCAGCAATGAGGACAGTAGTGAGAGCAGGAGAGTGCCTGAGAACCTAGAAGTTACATGAGTAGGAAGAGGCACAAAAAGAGAACTGGAAGAGTAGAATTGAAAGAAAGGAGGGAAGGACAAAACCATTAAGACTTAAACATGGTTTATATTTTAAGTCTTTGGAAACATACATTCTTAGGACCATTTTTGTGTAGAGAGAGCTTAAGCCCACAGAAAGATGTTTCACAGGGTGTTGGTCTGTTCCTACTTGACACCACTACAGCATGTTCCTCGCATGATCCCAGTTTGTAACAGAGATGCAGCAAAAAAGATTGAGGGACAGGAGAAGGCACTGAAATAGAGGAAAAAAACTAGTAAAAAAAAATATCCCACAGTGCTTAAGTAGGTCAAGAGAGTCAGCATGACACAGAAGTTGAAGAGAGCAAAAAGAGGAGATGTAGAGATTTCACACACAGACTATTTGGACACTAATGTGTCACTGAGATCTGAAAGCATTTTACAGAAGGATAAAACCATCTGCTTTGCAATGGAATATTCGCTGCACTATTCTTACTTGTAGCCTGGAAACGCAGATACCCTGAGGAGAGTATTGTGTTGTGGGTACTTTAATTATAGTATGTTAAAATGGAAATTAATAATATTTCTTTTCTTGTTCTGTTTTTTCCTTGAAGACAATAGCAGTTTGTCCAATCTCACATCATCCACGCAATCTACAGCAACATCTGCAGTAGGTATGTATCTGTTCTTCTGTTCATTACTATGAACCCAGAAACTAGCTCCAAAGCTACCCCAGATCATATCAAATTCTAAAGAAATATCAGTCAAAAGTGGGTATTTGAGAGAGGCATTATCATTTTAGGGCTGAGAGGTAACGTGTAAAACAACTCTGACATGTAGCTATACTGTTTCTCAAGTTTAGGTAGCATTCTTCTTCGGTAGAAGCAATGACATCTGTGGTGCCATTGAAAAACAGGAACTAAAATGAAACTGCAAGGAAGAACTGAAAGAAGTTGATCTTTTTAATGCTCATTCTTTGCTTCTAAGCAAACATCTTCCATTTTTCATGGAGTAAAGATGAGTGGGTTGTTGTGCAAACAGTACATACCTGTTTAATGTTGTTTCACTTTGGGTATACAGCTTTGGGTATAACAAAGTCCTGGGGCCTTGAGTTTCATGAGTAAGACTCCATTTCCTTTTAGGTAAGACTCATGGTACCTTATACCATGGAAAATAGTCCTTATAGAGCTCATAGCACAAAACAGTGGAGTTCAAGTGGGACACGAGTGGCAAATCTGGGACAATCTGTCATGGGTACTTTTGCATTGTTCTAGCACTACCATCTTCCCTTCACAACTTGTCAGAAGAACTGTTAAGAATGATTTCCCAAGGGAGCAGTGTTGCAGTCATGATGCTCCAACATAATGAATGTGTTTACAAAACACATCTTTATAGAAAGAAGAAATAGCTGTATCAGATCAATTAGTAAAGTTTGAAAGCGGATATTTAACCTGGGAGACAAAGAGTTCATCCACTTATAATTGCAGTGTTCCAACTGCTGGCTGTGTTAATGTGAGATTATTAAAAAGGAAATTAAAAAAAATTATATTCTTTGGGTCCCCTTTGTGCTAAACCATGTGAAAGCAGGGCAGAAATACTGTGCCTACCCTAAGATACTTTGTGTATATGTGGAGTTTTATGCTGATCATAAGGTCCCAGTTATGTAATTCCATTTCCAGTACAACTCTCACTTTATGTCTCTCTAGTCTTCAGATAACCTCTGAGCTACCACACTCTGAAGTTGCTTGTTAGTCATTTAAGAATAAAATACTCACTAGGAAAAAAAATATCTCTGCAAAGACCTTCCTTTTGACAGCAAGGAAGTGGTGCAGTGTCTCATTCCATTGCGGGCAGGGTACCTGTTTAAGCATGTCTAATTGGGAAAGGGGAGAGATTTTTGTAATCCACTTGTTGCCTTAGGGCCTTCCCCTGTATAAAGCCATTGTTAAGCACAGGTGTTTAACCTGCCCTGTGCTTCAACCCTGACTATGGGCTTATGGCAGAGGTCTCAGCTTTACTGGTTGGATAGTAATAGTAAAAAGAGGCCTGAGCCCTTTGCTGTTAGGCATAGTACAAATTTAAAAGACAGCTGTGCCTTGCTTCACATGCTTTATGATTCACATCCTTCTCTTTTGCTTCTTTTTTTTTTTTTTTTTTTTTTTTTTTGTTAGAAACTTCATAGATTTTAAGACAGTGTTCATCCATTTTGATTATCTGTCTTGACCTCTTCAGAACAAAGACTGCTGAGTATATGTACTTAATTTTGCTTAAAGTCTCTGCCTTTTTTTTCTTTTTTTTGGAAGCTTTTCATGTCAGAAGCAGAAGTCTGTTTCATTCAATCATTTTTCATACTCAAGGAGAGTATTTTAGGAAGCACATTCAATAATTATTATTTTTGTGTTAGCACAGTGCTTGTGCAGTTTGAGTTACTGTGTTTACTATTGAGTTAGAACACTAAGGGAGTGGTGCATGCTGCTAAGAATTCTTGTCTTTACACTATATAGAGAGTTTGATTGATGGATATAGCATAGCTATTTAATGTTTAAACACAGGTAACATACAAAGTAAAATACCTCTTTTAAAGATAAAGCATCATAAACCTGAAGTATGTTACTGGCATGCATTCTTTTGAAATAATAAAAATTAACTCAAGACAGTATAGGTTTGTTTAATGTGATGCTCAATGAAGCCTAGCTGGTCTTTTGGGGGAAAAGCAATTAGGGAAATAAAAGATAAAAGGACAGATACTGCTAGCAAATGTTGTTTAATCTTAACTCCATTGGCAAAATAGTATGGGTAGGATTTTTCAAAGACACAGAAGAAGAGATTGGTGCCCAATTCATTACAGGTTCCCAAATTCTCAGATAGCCTCCCACTGATGTTTTGAAATGACTGATGCTAAATACATCATGAAAGATAAGTCTGTAGGGGATTAACCAGATTTTACTCCTAATGTTACATTACCAAGTTCTGCAATCTTGATAAAGTAAGAAAAAATGATTACTAGCAGGGAAGAGAGGGGGGAAAAATTTAATGTGCAAATTTGTTGTCATTCTTCATGATAGCTCCTTGGATATTTTTTGTGTTGGCTCAGATTTTTTAACGCCTATGGAATAAGTACCATCTTTGAGTAACATCATTTAATAATGTTACACATGGAACAATTAGCCATTATATTTCTCAGAAACACAAGCCAGTTTGACACTCAGAAATCATAACTCAGAAAAAAAAAAAGAAAAACCCAAAAAAACAGAGAAAACCGACTGGTTGACGCGTGCATTCAGATTTGCTTTTTGGTATCTTTTGTATTAGGAATGCAGTTACCAGGTGTGGTTTCGTATCATGTAACTGTAGATGGTTTCCATGTAGACATTTCCTTGCTTATTTCCTACAATGAGGAACCATTTGATATTTATAGATCATTGTGCCTTTGGGGAGTTTACCTGTCAGTATTAAAATGTACCCTGAATTTTATCTGATGTATTTCACACATGCTTCATAGAGGAACTGACTTTCCTAATTGTAACAAGGTAAGCACATGAATATAGTACTCCAACTGTTCCATCTCAATGAATGCTCATTTCAAAGTGTTTCCTAGGGTTATGGCACAATACACTTAGAACATCAAAGAAGAGGAAAATAAATAACATTTACTATGGGGACTGTGCTGGGCTGTTTCAGTAGTTTTAATGTTAAATGTCTCGGAAAAGTGTTGTGTAGGCCAGTTCCTTTCTGAATGCTTACATTGTCGTATTGTTTGGCTTTCTTAAGTTTTTGATGTTCACATCTGTACTGGAAGCAGCAATACTTAAGTCTGCTTAAAGATGCTGTTCTCTGTGTAGCTAATGACATTTTAAACCACACTTACAGGAAGATTGTTCTATAGAAGCATTTTAGATCCTGTATAAAAAAAAGCAGAAATTCAGTATCAAGTTTTCTGTGGAAGTGAGATGAAACTACCTGTTCTTCAGTTGTTTTAGTTTTAGAGAATTTCAAGAAAACATGGGTATAATTACACATTTGAATGTTCATAATGAAAAGCATTTGTGGTGTTTAAAATGAACCCAGCTTGTGTGAGGTTATAGAAATAATACAGAAATAAACAGCTGCAAAGGGATCTTTTTCTCCTTAAAATTCCTTCATACATAAAAGCTATTTGCCTTATATTGTCTGCTTAGAGAAATGTTAGTTGCATAACAGGCTCATGTCTCTTTATAGTTCCTTCTTAGAAAAATAAGTAATTATTCTTAAGATCATTCCAGCTTCTGCCTTTTACCAAGGTTCTAAGGATTTTGCTATAAATGTCAATCTATTCTTGAATTTTGCTTCATGATATTTTTATTCCTAACAGTTCATTACTGCTTTCTGACGAGGGAAGGGAAAGCATTAGGTAAAAGCAGAGTAAAAGTTAAAGGTGTTAGGTGTCAATTAAACTTGCAAAACAGCATTGTAGTCTTTGTTTTAACCTTGGCAAGACAGCTCACCACTAAATAAATGATACAAGCTAGCAGATTTACTGTGGTCAAACTTTTACCATGTGTGGAGAACCTTTTGTACCTTAAGTTTAACATACATACAGAATTCTCTCTGGTATGCACCCTTAGTAAAGCCAGTGTTTCATTCAAAAGCAAACTAAAGATTAAATTATTACTAAAATTGGCGGGGGGGAGGAGGGTGTTTTCATGAAAAATCCATTCTTACCAGAAAAGTTACTTATCTGAAAAGTTGAGTACTTCAAATGGAAAGGTACTCTTGATCCAGAATTTTATCACATTTTAAAATACTGTAAATTAGGTGTGATTCTATCCTATGGAATTGGATAGCGTTACCCAAAAAACATTGACCTTTCTAAAAGTTATCAGATATTATCCAGATTTTCTTTACAGCCTTTCCTTTAAACCATTCCTGACCTTGAGCTTCAGTAATCAGGAATTGGGTCTCTCCAGACGACATGCATAGGGGAAGAGTCTGTATGCAAGCTTGGGTATACATGCAGTGGCACTTTGATTGTTACTCTGTCATTCTGTTTGGGCACAATAAACTGTATACTCACTGATTAAGATAGCATTTATTATTTTTATGTATTTTTCTGCGTGATATCACAAACAAAAATTTCCCAGGTACTTCCACCAGTACTACTCATCTGACCACTACCAGTCAGCCCACCAGTGCCACTATGTCTGTCACCTTGATGACTCAGACGACCAAAACCAGCCAGACAACAAGATCCACCACAGCTCCATCGGTCACATCATCACAACTCAATATTACAGTGATGACCGCTTCCAAGATTTCTTTCACTTCTGTAACAGGTGAGTTCACATTTCAAAAAGTTCATGAAGGCTTGTATACATGTTGAGGTGTGTCGTAAAATTAACCATTCTACAATTGTACAGTAGTATAACAAAGAAGGTATTTGCATGCTGAAAAACAAGAGTGAGGTGGAGTTTTATTAGTAAGTTGGCTACAATAGTGTTGCTCTGAGCACTGCACTTTCCTAAATAAGGCTTCACTTAACCTGAGAGACATGACATATTTAGGGGAAAAAAAAATAAAATGCAAGTGGTCTGAACCAGGAGGCACCCAGCAAGGACATGAGCAATGTTAGGAGAAAGGCTGGCTTTTAAATACAACTTGGTATTTGTTCAGCTCTCCCTTCTACAGCTTACTCGAACTCATCTCTAATATTTCCTTTTTCACAGCTGATCTGTGGCTCAAAATATCCTACTGGCTTGGTAAAAAGACTGAGTTCTGTCAGTGACATCTGTAGCAATGTAATGAATTTTATCCCTAATGGAGGATAGAGTGTGGCTATGAATGAGTCATACTTTATGTAGAAGTTGTCAAATACAGCTTGACAGTAGCCTTTAATACAAAACCAGTAAGTGTAGAATTCAGTATTTCCTTGCAGTTAGCTGCTTGCTTGCACCACTTCATGCTTACAGATTGGGGCTGCTCACATACCAGTGAAGCGTTATCGGTAGGTGAAGCTGTCATCAGCAAAACTTCTAGCTGGCCACGTAAGACTCCCTGTGGCAAGTACAAATGAAGGTGGGCACAGACAGGGTCTTTTGGTGGGAGTTTGTAGTAGACAAAACTAGTTTTCATGTGGAAACTGCTACAGCTTATCTGAGGTCATGTTATGTATGTCAATATTTGTGTTGGGCTGCAGAGCTGATCTCACCTGGAGAGTGAGGGTACAGTTCCGTGAGACAAGGTAAAGCAGTCCAACAGCTCATTGCCACCAAAAGCATTTTACTCCAACCACGTTGGAGTAACTATGCTGACTTGGTGGTTGTTGGACCCCTCTGCAGGCTTACTCAATACGCTCATCTGACTAAAAGCAACTTCCTTTTCTGCTTGAGTTCATTTCAGGCCAGCTTAGTGAATTAAATTGGCTTATGGACAGTATGAAAAACACTAGAATTGGCCTGAGAAGGGCAGGAGCTGCATGTGTGGAAGGAGGAGAGAGCAGGTTGAAAAAAGGCAGGGGAAAGAGGGAGGTGGAGAGGAGAAGGAGCAGTCAGTGAGACAGCAAGCAGTTGGATCAGCTGCTCCTGCATCACCAGAATCTGGCGCTTAAAAACAGAGCTCTGTGTTTTGAGTGTGCTTAGCTGGTATCTTGCCAGCTGATCTATATATCAATTTTGTCTAATTGGGTCTTTATGTGTCAGTGGGGAGAACAGAATATTGAGGAGTCCCTCAAAACACAATTTTGCAGGCTCAGTAAAAAGTGCCTTTTGTTTTCTTCTTTTCAGCTGCATCAACAACTGAGGCTGTCATAGCCAAAACCTCCAGATTTGATGTGGGCAGTTTTGTAGGTGGCATTGTGCTGACACTTGGAGTCCTTGTCATTCTCTACATCGGATGCAAAACCTATCATGCTAGAAGAGGCATTCAGTACAGAACCATGTAAGGTCCCAAGGGATTGTCCCTTGTCAGTTTACTACTTTCTTGAGGGGAACAAAGGCAAACAAAACAAGGAGATTAAACTCTGATACATACATTTGTTTAATGTACATTATATTAATAAGAGATTTAACTGTGATATTCTTTCACCACTTCAGCTATTCTTCATTATTATTATGCCTCTCTTCTGTGTGGGTTTATTCTCTGGTCTGTTATATAAAAGCATCTTGTTTTTTTAGCTCTTCCATGAATAGCTAACATTTCCTTGATTACATTTCCTTTAAATGTTTGCTGCAATTTGCAAGACTTCTGGCTCTTCCTGACACATTCTCCTAGACTCTATTTGTCTAATAGAGTGAATCACTCTGACATATTTTTGACCCTTGCCATTAATTTTTTTGTAGTAGCTCTGTTTTCTGTTACCTATATGATGTTTTGTTGGAACTCTGTTACCATCTCTCTTTTGTATCACCTTTTATGTACCTCCAAGTCTAGTTTGAGCAGTCAGTTTTAAAGTCAGACATCTTATATTCCACATTCTTAAGCCACCACTGTTGAACTGATCAATTTATTTATTGTCACAGAAAACATTCAAAGGCAATATGGCCATTATTCACACTTTTGAAAGCACAGTATTTGATTATTGTCAATATGTGAACTCAGACTTTTGCCCCTGCTTGCAAGATAGGCAGGCCAACTGGTTGATTTCTAATATTTAGTTTTTGTGTTATCTTGTTCTTAACTTCAGAAAACTGTCCATAAAATTGTATGCCCTGAACCTGCTTTAAGTACTTTTCACAAGTCCGTGAAATGAGAAGTGGAATTCATTTAGCTGAATAGAGGCATTGGCATCTGAACTACTCATTTCATATCATTCATATTACCCTGGTAGTGGGGTAAATCTGTCAATCAGCCTATCCATGCATTTTTGTGTTCACTTACGATGAGGGCAGCTAAGAGTCTTAGATAAAGAACTCTGTGCTATGGATATTGAAAGGTATAGGCTGGATCCCACTAAAGTCACTTGTTTATGTACACCAGTGATTTTCAACCTTCTTTGAGCTGCACGCTGCTGCTGTTTTCCCTGCAGAGCGTAGGTGCTGTTCAGAAAACAGAAGCTTATTGAGAGTAAGGTTGTTTTTCTGTTATCTTTTCAAGACCCTTTAGAAGTTGTCTGTGGGCTTCAGTCTGTAGACAAGTTGAAAAACACTGATTTAAACAGATTCTCTGCCACCAACTTCAAGGCAACTTCTTCCTTCCACTGACATCAGTGTTCAAAGAGGCATCCTCGTCCCCCTCAACCCCCTCCCAGGTTCCCCTTCTTAAATACTTATTGCAGAGGTGCAGCCACCATCACTAACTGGCTTGGCCCTGGTGCAGAGGCAGGTCTGGCTTGGAGCTGGGGGAGCCTTCAAGAAGATTCTCACAGGTGCCACCGCTGTAGACCCCTCCCCTGTTCCCAAAACCCTGCCACAAAAACCCAGCACAGGATTCTTAAAACCAGGTTGCTTTTCTTCTTCCTATTCAGTTTCATCCATCTCAGTTAAGAAGTTCGTTTTAAGTGAGGTGATGTCATTAGACTTGTTGGGATGCTAGTGTTTAGGCCTTGTGTTTTCTCTCCATCTTGATTCCTGCTTGCTGGTTATGAAATTCAACCAGTGCCTGCTGCCCATGTTTACCCAATGGTATTGTAGAATTCAGAATTCAGATCAACAGTATTTTTAAAATGAAGGAAACCTGTCACTGAGCTTGTAAACTGACTTTGATTAGTTTGTTACTATTGAATATAGTTAAGATAGGCTAAAAATGCCAGAGTAACAGCTAATCTAAAAATATCTACTTGTGTGAAACACGAAAGCCAAAACGTTAATAAGGCTAATGAAGCTGGAGGACTGTTGGCAAAATGAAATTGTTCCGTTAACTTCAAGTTTGGCTCGGAGAGGACTGTAACTCCCAGATGAATGTGCGCTTAGCCCTTCCAGCAACGTGGCCTCTGTTCACAAAATAACCTTCTTAGCAGCAGCTGGATGGCTGATTCTTTGTTGACTGTTGCTTGTACTGCAGAACATTAATTACTGTGTTTCTGTTACAGTGATGAACACGATGCCATCATTTAAAGAGACTTCAGGGAAGACAGTGGTGGAAACCCATCCTATCACAGCTGTTGTAACTTCTGAAAGAGTTCCCTTCATAAAAATGATCACAGTCTCTAAACCTGTCCTGGGTGTGATCCTGCAAAATGTTGAGAAGCTCTTTAAACATGCTGATATTTTTTACATTGGCTTTCATAAGAAGAGGAACTCTGCACTTTGTAGAGACAGTATTTTCTTTTTCCAGTATTTGTAACCAAATTTAAAGAAACACACATATTAAGTCATTTTAAAGTACACACACAAGTCTCTAAAACAGCTAATTACTAGCACGGTGGATCTCATCATTGCAATTGTGAGTTCAATTAATTCTCACATATTGTGTAAATCCAGTGTGTTCCATAATGGATATAGTAGGTTAAGTAGGATACCTTTGAGACCAAGCATAGGCTTTTGCAAGTAAAATGTTTTTTTTCCTAATATTTTGTATTAAACTGTATTTATTTTGAAGTTTGATGTGAACTTTAGTTTAGAAATTTTGAACAATTCAGTTAATTTTTATTAGGCTATAAAGCGACATGGTTTGCTAACTGTATAGAGGGTGATAATGAGTACTTTAAACTTCAGTCACTTGCGGAGACTTTCCTTAACAGGCTACAGAGTGAGACTACCAGCCGGAAGCACGGACAGACTGGAGATAGCCATCCACAACCCTTTTCTCTGAATGGGTCCTTGTAAGAAAACAGGCTGTGCAATCCATAGCTGCTTTTTTCTAGCATGTCCTAATGAAGCATGTGCAATTACAGATAAAATAAAAATGGGGAAAAGTATCCTTATAAATATGATATGAGAATTGCTTCTAAAAATTGGCTTTTAAGTTGAATGTAGCAATCACTTCAATCTTGGTTTTATTACTATGAAGATGTATGCAGTGTTTTCTCAGCGTTTGATAAGCATTGCAAGTTACACAAAGAATCTCTGTAAGATAGTGTTTTAGAAAAATATAATCCGCATTTTTACAACTATTTTTAGAGCTTGGTACTGCTGCACACGTGTACAGAGGTCTGGTCAAAGCCCACTGAAGGCAACAGGGCATCTTTCAGAAGGCCTTTCAATTAAGGCCCAAATACACTGGAGATCCTGTGCAGGGTGGCTGATGCTGCTTCTATATCACACTGTGGTGAACCTGCTGACTTCAGTAGATGGGCTCCTGATTTACACTGGTGTAAGGAAGACTAGAGCAAGGATCAAGAAACACAGGCCTGCATCTGCTTATGTCACTGAATAATTGTTCAGTCCTGCTCAGGCTCCACTTGTAGATTTCTCCCTGGTGAAGACAGTTGATACGGTGGGACTTGACCTATCCTGAGTTGCTGTATGAATGCTTTTTTACCTTTTTCACACATGTCCAAGGCACAGCTGACTCCAGCAAACCATGGCTAATGAGTAGTCAATAGCACCAGCCATGCACCTGAAATGGGAGTAGCAGGACTTTTTCATTTTTTACTGAGATTGAGATACAGGGGAAAGAGTGATTTGAAGTAACTTTTGTGAGGTAAGAGTTTGGAAACAATTCTGCCATAGAACTGTACCTCATTAGTTTGTAGAAATTAAGACAAGTGCAACTCAGTTACTGGGCTTGTCTCATTTCTGTTGTACAGATGAATAAATAAAATGAAATCTTTGGAGCTACTGTATCAATTTCAGTGGGATTTTTATTTTATTAGATGGTTTCATAATTCCATCAACCCTTTCCACAGTCATAACTACTGAATAAGAAGTGTTCACTATATATACTTCTACATGCTAAATACCAGACCTACTGCATTTCTGCCCAGCTCAATAATTTGTAATGTATTTTTTATCTCTTTACTACAATAAAGCAAAATTACATGACTAAGATTTCAGAGGTGTCAGTAAAAATAAAAAACTTAACCTCCTTTCAGGTGTTTGTCTAGTATCCAAAGTGAGGTGCAATTGATAAATCTTACCTTTAACTTTACATTAAATTACACATGTGTAAAGTGGGATGAACAGGACAACTTTTCTATCATACCACAACTAAGTACACATTCAGGCCTCAGTCCTGGAGGTTGCTCTACAGCATTGGAAAGAGCAGTGGACCTGAATTTAGCTGTGCTCTACATGTGTAGAGGGGTTGACTAATTATTAAATAACTGAAAAAGTAATTTGGCATTCAAAATTCTTGATTATGTTAACTGAAGATTGGCATTAGTTTCTGTAAGGAAAGAGTATTTTAGATCAGTATGATGTATAAAGCTGAAGTAGGAGTGAAAGACAGAAAAAGGACTTTTGTCTCATGGACTTAAGTCTGCTACTATCCCATGCAATGGTAATAGAGTATAGAATAGTTGGAAGGGCCCTACAATGATCAGCTAGTCGAACTGCCTGACCAACTGAGGGCTGACCAAGTTAAAGCATGTTTTAAGGGCATTGTCCGAATGCATCTTAAACACTGACAAGCCCCAGGCACCAACCATGTCTCCAGGAAGCCTGTTGCAGTGTTTGACCACCCTCTTGGCAAAGAAATGCTTCCTAAATATAATCCCTTTCTCATGGAAGCCTCTTCCCACTCACTTCTCTGGTGATTAGTTATTCTAAATTGAAGTTTATGATCTGTTTATATTAATTATATGCAACAAAACAGCATTAATAGCTCCTCCCCTTCTCTAGGTATGCTTATGCTACAGTCAGTCCTTCAGCTGTTCCTTAACTGAGTTTATTAATATTGTAAAGATGATTCGACTGTTTATAGTTCATCCTCTGAACAGAACTGCCTATTTTCTTACTAGTACTGATGGCTGACCAATGCAGTTCATAGTTCTGTCTTGATTAGGAACCCCTCTAGTGACACATCACAGAACTGCATTTACAGTATCGTTTGAAGGCCATCACCAGCATTCACTTGATTGTTAGAGCTCTTTCACACAACCCCTGTACTTATTTTTAATCCTTAAAATTCACGGGTTTGTGCTTCATATTAAAATTTATTTCACTTAATACTACAGGCTTGGGCAGTCATCCAGTGTAGCCCTCTTAGGTCAGACATGAATGTTACTTTTGCCCTTCCAACATACCAAGATCAACCCTATGAGCACATGTGGGGACTGCAGCATTCCGCCTTCCTCCCACAGGTCTTTCCTTTTTATTCAACTCTCCTTTAGCCCATTTTCTAATACCAAATCATAGCCTTTCCAGCTTACTTGTTTTGATGGCGCCCTGCATCAAAGGCAGTCCAGAAATTCTGCAGTGCTGTATTTGGTTTTTTATTAAAAAGTCTATTAAAGCAAGATCATGTTACTATGGTAATAGTCAGTAACTTGAATATTATCCCTTTGTAAATCTACTTTCATACCTTTCCTTTTTGTTCAGAGACTGTTAAAGCTCTTGCATACTCATGCCACTCTGGTTTTGCCCTGAAGACATAAATAGCATTCTTAACATGCTTTACTGAAAAAGATATAAGCAACAAAATGACAATATGGCCAAAAGCAAAGTGGAAAGACTGAAAATTGCCTGGATAAGAGGTTAAGAATTTAGCTGTTATATGGAACTGGACAGAATGAGACTGGACCCTGTGCAGATTGTAAACATGTTCTCTAGACAACACTGAAGGAGTCCTGATTGGTGTACGACAGATAGCAATCTTAAAAAACAGGAAAGTTAAAAGAATTTAAGAATCTGCATTTGACATTTCTCACAAACAGCACAGACACGGGGACTGCCAATTCCTGGTTCTGATCCTGCAGTGTCTAAGCTTTAGCTTGCATTAGAATTTAATGTTTGCTTCATTATAAGAACATTACTTTGAGGATTGGATCAATGATTAATTTTACCATTCAGTGTCAGGTCACCCCTATACTTCAAAACATCCAATTCAGGAACTCTGAAAATTGAAAGAATAAAAGGGACTCCCCAGTTCTGAAGGCTCTTATGTGTTCTTTTAGAATGCCAAGAGGAAATAGATTCTCACTCTGACACTCAAAATTTTGAGTTTATCTATTGTTTGTTCTGATCTTCTCCACATCAAATTTAAAGCAGTTTGGAAACCAAGGTATTGCACCTGGCCAGCACTGAGGTGTAGGGTGATTCTAAAATGTTAGACAAAAGACTATATGTAACTCAGTTTCCTGGACAGGATCTGTGAAGCAGCGAGTTCTGTACAAATAGGGTGCTTTCTTATTTTTACTGTTGCTTATATGACTTGGTCTTTTCTAAAAACTTTATTCATCCCTTAGACTTGAAGCTATCTTCCAGTGGGCAAATCTCAACCCCAACTCCTATCCTTTACTTCATAAGTACCGGGTATTTCATGTCTTCAACTGCCAAAAGAACTGAGCATCATTAAGTTAAGCTATACAGATCTAACACACGAGCTTAGAAACCTTTGGCAAGTTCTCCAGCTTTTCCATAAAAAAATTTCACCAGCCAAAACTAAATGTGAAGGCTACTGCTAGGACATTGCTTACTGTGCAAACAATTTCCTGCTATGTTCCAGCATATTTTGATCTCTTCAAAGAGAAAAAAAATAACTCACCTTTCTTTTTTGAAAGCAGCACAGCAGGATCTGCTGTTCAGCCGTCAGTGAGGAAGCTGTGTTGGAGCATCAGTAACTCATTTGCTCAATTAAAAACAGAAACAAAGGACTGGTGATTTAGTATTGTCTCAGGAAGTTTACTCCCTGCACTAGTAACCTCCAGAGCAAGAGTGACAAATTGCAGATTAAGTAGTTCAACAGAACAGAGCATACCTCTTTGTGTCCAGAATACATCTCCTGCCTGGATTCACATACCTGAGGTGGGCTTAACAGCAAAGAAAACTGCAAGTTCAGTCCATCTGCAACATCAACCATGATACTGCATACCCCAGCCTCACTACACTACCATTGCCACAACGCAGAATTAAAGGCAGATGAATACACTGTCTGCAATTTCAGGTGCTTCTCTTTTTCTGATGTTTTGTGAGGAATCCAAGTTCTGAAAGCATGGTGCTGAGGAGTTACTATACAACCACTAACTTGGTCACAAAAAAGCAGCAATATAAATATTTTTCTTTAATATGCTAATGGAGTTCCTAGATATTTCGTATGTGGTCACTCATTTCAGCATATAAGAGCAGTGCTCTGTTATAATGACTGGTCGGACCACTTGTGGATACTAGGACTGCATGCTGTCTTCAGTTGGAAGAGTGCTGGGCTTTCTGGTCAATGCTCAAAAGCAAACAGAACAGGAAGGTACACATTCAGTTAAAAAAGAACACACACACACACACACACACAAAAAAAAAAACCCAACATGCAGGAAACTGCTAAAGAATTACAATAACACTTCATGGCACTTGCTTCACAAAACATAAAGCTGCTACTTGGAAAACTACTGTATCTTGCAGTATTTCAAACCAGTATCAGCAACTGCAACTGCTCTAGGCTAGGTCCTTTGTAGATAAGCTAAGCTTCGTTCAAATAAAGAAATTGCTCATTTATAGAAGCTGTGAATTTTGCCTTCTATCATCTTCCTTTCAAGTCTCACCACTGAGCTCCAATGATACTGAAGTTCCCACCCTCTACACCCCCTAAGCCACACCAACACACTGCCAGCTCAAGACCAGCTATAGACCTGGAACACTGACTTCCAAGAACTCGACCTGCTTCATCAGCAGAGCTGCACAGGAAGCTGGGGGGCGAGTTTAATGCAGTCACAGCTCTGGAAAATGCTTTCAAAAAGGAAGTGGACACAGAACAAAGTGTGAACATGGTCAGTTTCTTCACAAGGAACAGACATCACTTGATCCTCTCCAAACCCTATGCAGACAGACTTCACGGTTTAACATTTTGCTAGGTTTCTGTTGGCAGTGTGCTACAGACAACTAGTTTCATTATAGCTTTCTTGGAATAGTACTGAGGGGAGTGTAACTGCTCACATGTACAGCACACATGATCACGGCAACAACAGTCACTATAGTGGGGAGCAGTGGAAAGCCATAACCTAGATCAGTCTTCCTGCCAAAACTAGGTCAAAGAATTTTACCCAGCAGTTTCTAGATCAAGTTCTTCCATTTCTCAGAAAGCCATTCAGGGGCTTAGATGCAGGCAGCCAATGCTGTTCGAAGTTGCCCAGGACATTCAAAACACTCAGGAACCAGAGCCGACAGGTATGTTGCAAGTCCTGAGGTACCCTCAGGCATCACAAATGACACCGAACACCCAAAACACTCAGTTTTTAAAGCCCTGTATACCCTGTTATCTGAACTACACAAAGTAACTGCAGTATTTGAAAAACTAACCCCATATGGTTCTAAAGGAAAATGCATTGCTTAAAACGTCTGCCTGCTGCTGTATTTTTCCCTGTCCTCTTCCCGGCTTAGAAACAAGGCTTACATATTAACAATTCCACATTCTTCAGGTGAGCCTGACCTCTCCAGCTCCCCCTGCAGACTCATCTGTAGAAAGTATACTTGGCTCTAATATTTGTCATTTCTGGGTCTGAACATCAAATTTCAAGTCATGCACTTTATTTCTTAACAAGCTTTCATGATCTTTTTAAGTTGCTACACAAAAGAGCATTTAGAAACATTTCAAAACCAGAAAAGCAGAAGTATGTGAAGCTGTTTAAAACAACACACTATGTTTGAAACATTTTAATTTTCATGTTAAAAAATAGGAAAGGAAGATCTATATATAACAAAGTTAGACAAAAGTCTGTATTTAAAAGAATTACAGCAAGTCAGTCTACAGATGAAGAATCCTAGTAGTGCAAGGAATGTGTACCAAAGCATTAAAACAATGATGGTGCCAGCTAACGCACAGCATTAAATGCTGCTGAAGAAATTATGAAGAATGGATTAAGAAAAAACGCTGAAACATCACTGTTTAAAGACAAACCAGTCCAGATTCTTACACCTCTCCCCTAACCACCCAGACAGCAAAGCAAGCCTTCAAGATTAGTAACTCCAGCATTATTTTGAAAGGGACTCCAGCCCACGAGGTACCGCTTAGAAATACAGGGCAAAGACAAACCGACGGTAAGTAGAATGTATTTGTATCTTCCTTTGCACAATTGTCCTTGCTAAATTTAGTAATCAGTACTACTGATGGAAACATCATGAATCTGCTAACAAATCAGTCTCAATCACATAATTAACAAGTAAAAGTACTTGGTTTAGCCCTTTTTAGCTAGCCAAAACTTTGAATCAATGCTGTGACTACAATTATGCTAGAAATATACTGTTAACTCCACGCACAGTCTAAATTCCAAACTCAGTGCACAGATTTCCCAAATTTGCAGGTGATTATAGATGGAGACCCAGAGGTTTCTTTCAGACTTGGAGTGGGACTTTTGACTAACTTACAACTCTGATGTACAACAGGAAAGATACATACAAATGCTAAACATAAGCATGTTAATTACCAATGGAAATTTATTTGCTAGTGGCAAACATCTCCCCCACTTAATACAAGCCTTGCTCTAAACACTAGGCAACCATTACCCAGGGTAAGTCACTGAGTCATAGGTTACACAGCTCACACAAGCTTTTTTTAATGTATACACTTTACTACTTTCATACATATGGGGTGCTCTCTCCAGCAGAGATAACACATGTATAGCTAACGCCACATATGAAGTGATGGAAGCCAGTTACATGCACACAACTTGCAAAACTGGAATCCTGAAAATTCAATAAATGGTATTTTCACCTCACACTACAGAGCATAAGACACCAAAGTCCTGTTAAAAATATCTTATTGCTGGCAGGTCTGAACATTAAGAGGTCCACACTTAGGCATTAAGACATGGCTGAAAATGACTGACTTAGAGCCAAACTGACACCACCACTGCAGGATCTGATGCTCTTATGGTGGCAGTATTCTTCCACTGTTTGACATGAAATCCTTGTGAAATACTTATCACTTTCCCTCTGTGGGTATCTACAAGGCAAGTCTGGGGATGGAAAGCTGAAAAGGCTAAGAGTCAACAAATAAGGAAACAGGACTCCCTAAACTACCAGCTTACAAAACAAGACCCAAGACTTCAGAAGGGGCTCGAAGATCCTACTATTTAATAGCACAATCACTATAAAGTTCCAAACACAGAGAAGTAGCTTTTACATTTTAATCCCTAGCATAAAGGCTATATTACTGTACAGCTACCCTCTGTGTCATCTCTAAGGTCATGAGGACCACTCCCAGCCAGGATTTCTATCCTTTGAAAAATCAGACAAAAGGAAGTACCAGATGCTGTTAGGGTTTTTATTTGGGGGGGGGGGGGTGTTTTTCAAAAAAGGATTAAAATCTGAACCCCCTACATTACCAGAGGCAATCACCAAACTGTATAGAAGCTCACTTTCCTGTTCAAAAATGAAACAGACACAGAATTAACTTTTATGGTACTACTGCAGGCAAACCCCCCCAAATTTTGGTCAGGAGAAGACAGCCTTCTAGCCACTGCAGTCTACAGAGAAAAGCCAACAAAAGGAACAGAGTAAACAAGCACTCATTTGAGAAGCAGAAGTATTTTAATTCAGTCTTTGTATAAACTATTAATAATACATATTACACAAGTCATGAACAAGACATGAACAGAACTTAAAAAAATGTCCTGCTGTTCCTGCAACAGTCAGCCTCTTTCCTCCTCAAGTCCATAAGAAAGGCAAAACATAACCAAAACAGTAGCTGAAGTTAACAGCAACCTTCATGTATTTCCTCACAGCCACACGGGGGAAACTCATGACAAGAGTTATGCCAAGTTCTATTTTAGGAACTCAACCACAAAGGGTTTTTTATTCAAAATGGCATTCTAGTGAAACTGCTTTCCTTACTCAGAGAGGAAAGCTGCAGAAATCTCACCTTAGTATTGAGTTAGTTTTATTAACAGAAATAGGCTTTGGCAAGGAAGACATAGCATATTCATAATGATGATACAGTTTACTATTACATAATGGTGTTAGGGAGTTGATTAATCATCTTCTATATCACAGTTTTCCATTCTTAAGACAGTGTGGCTTAAGCTTCAGCAACTGGAGGATGACAGGAGCAAAGACATTTTGCAAGCTCCCCTCTTTATGAAAGAAATGTACGAACTGTACCCTTTATTGTCCCCCTGCAAATAGGGCATTTTCTAAGGGACGGTGCACATTCTTTGCACACCACTAAGTGACCACATGGAATAAAAACAATAGAAACTTCTTTGTCCATGCAAACTTTACATGTTCTTTCCTCTTGCAGTCTTCTTAATTGTTCTTCCATAGGTAAACCTGGAAAAAATTATTTCCTTTTTTAAGAAGCCTGAATATATATGTGCATTTTAATTAGAATAGAGCCATGTTACATTTCACCCTTTATGTCCCTACCTGTATTCACTAAATCTAGATGGCAGTGAGAAAATAAGTACATTTTCCAGAGATCAGAAAGTGGTATGCAAAGAACTAGTTTGTACTTTCCACTTCTGTGAGACAACAAACAGCTTGGGAATTGGTGGCCGACTGTAGTTCTTCAAACCAATCAATGTTTACATTTTAGCAAATGCTGTACTTTACTTGCTTGGGTATTAGAAGCATAGAGCACAGCCTGGCTGGTGGAAGTGAGCTATATTCAGGCTTGTATACTTCTCTGCAGTCTATCAACATATTAAACTACAGGCCTAAGAATCAGAGAAAACTCAATCTCATGTCTGACAAACTTTTATCTAGCCAGCTGTTGGTCAAGCTAGATCTTAGGACACCTATAACCCACTCTGGAAAAGCAGAGATCACGATACCTGCAGTGAAATGCTAATCTACTATTCACAGTCCAGTCTTTACTAAACGCCTGAACGACAGCTTGTACCGGGATCAAATCCAGCACATGCTTGAATTGTTGAGCTCCAGAAAGCTCGGCCTCCTACAGTGCAAAAGCACATGTAATGCACAGATACAGCTTGTAGCAGATAGACGTGAGACTTGCTTGCAAGTCTGTGCATGCACTTCACTTTTTCAGGTAAATGCATCTTACCAAAACAGAATTACAGAGTGCAAACCATAGAATCTATTTCTTAACCAAGGTCATTTTCTTTTTTATGATGTTAACTATTTGTCTCACAGTACCCTTTAAAGTAAGAAGGTAGAGTTTAAGGTACCTGAAACATCTTCAGTGGGAACATACTTCATGTTCTTCTCCACTAAAATAAGAAGAAAAAAAGATCCTAATCATTTGACTAATCTATATTCAAAGCATCTGATTTTTTTTTATTTTTTTTTTTTTTATTTTTTTTTTTTTTAATATTTAGGTTGCTATGACAGCACTGGTTGCTTCTATAGACTTAACGTACTTAAAAAAAATACAAACCAACAAAAACCAGACATACCAAATAAATCTTTGTACAGTACAGGGTCACAGTCTCGTAGACAGTTTCTGAATATGCTGGCTGCTTCATTTCCTTTCACTAAAACTGTATCTATCAGTTCCCTTGCTTGCAATGGTGTCTGAGTCTTTTGCTTAATAACATCATGCTCAAGTTCTGTTATCACTTTGGCTGACAGTAAACTCCCGAGGATTGGAAGTACACATGTCAAACGCTGGAATAAAGCCATTCGATTCTTCCGGATTAAGGACAAATCATCTGGAATGCAAAGGGGATCAGATGTTTGTTAGGAATACACCATTCCAAGTTGCATTTCTGCTTAACAAGAATGAATATATTCTTTAAACTTTACTTGAAACGTTCACTTACTACACATCATTTATAGATACCTCAGTGAATTTTTGTGATATTCACATAAAGAACAGACTTAAGAAAACCACACACAAGCAACTTCCGAGCTGAAGACTTTTCACTAATGGAATCTCCCGCTCCCATCTCCAGGTTAAGCTATCTGAGGGGATCTTGTCTAACTTCACACTAGTAAAAGTTAATGTTCTCTGCAGAATCACAAAGAAAAAACAGCACCTCTGCATAACACCAGCACTAACTCACCGACTACCAACAGGTTAACTCTAATCAGCAGCAGTCAAAATCATGGCTGAGATGTAGACAGAATCAAGCTTTTCTAAGAGGTGTTCAACAAAATTATGTGCAAGAAAACCCAGTCAGACCCAGGAGATGATTTTTTTAAAGATAGTCTATCAAACAACAACATAATAATAATTTCCATTAAGATTTAATGGCTGAATCTGTCTATACTTTTTTGATAGAACATGCAAGTAGGAAAGAAGCAGTCTTAATTTATAATTGAGAAGTTTCATTACTGCTTCACTGACTCAAAAAGAGTAGGGGTTTTTAGGCTTCAAAACTTACACACTATTAAAACAAGGAATGGTAAAGACACATCAAATAAACACTGTTAAATAGCTGACCTACATGGTGTAGTCAGACATAGATAAACAGACCTTTGTGCACCTTACAGAATCTGTTTGTAAACGTTCATGGCCTCTTCTAGGAGGTGGATATGATGGCTCACTGATTCACATAGCTTAAAAAGAGTAGGCAAATTTGGAAAAAAATTACTAGAGGGCGCCAAGGAAAGTGTTTTGATTCCATTTATTTTAATAACAGCAATATAAAGGCACACAAATTTTAAAAAGTATGGCTTTGTTCCTGTGCAGAGAATCATGTGATTCCAAACCCTTGGCACCTGTATGAACCATCCTCCTGAAAAGGAATGAGAATTTCCAAACTGCTAGTTCCATACAGATATCCTGACAATGCTTTTACAGAAGTTGATCCTAATAGCAATTAAACTAAATCACTTAGTGAATAAAAACAATATGCAATACAAACCACTTCTGCTTTCACCTTTACTCGAGCCTTATGCATACCTGATGCCACTTCTTCAAATTGTCTCTCTTTCTCTTCTTCCCTCTTCTCATCTTCAGCAGTCAGCAGATCAGACACAAGATCATTAACAGTCTTGTAGTTTTCTCCAGTGGCCAAGATTTTACTTTGCACTGTTTGCTTTATGAGCCTTCTACTGAATCCCATCTCCAAGGCAGCTTTAACCACAGGCGTGTTCATCATGATTGCATCTTCTGAAGGACATTCTCCAGGTTCAAAATGAATAACTGATCAAAGAGGAAGATCACCATGTATAATATAAAGAATAAGATACCTATACAACCCAGAAGTCAGACACATCAACATTGCCTACATACATGGTTATATACATGAATATCTAGCATTAAAAAGTTTCAATGCTTAAACGAACTCTTCTTAAGTAGTTAAAAATGGAAGCCAGTTACTGAGATGTAATTGGATCGAATCTGTGATAAACGTCATCCCGTGTAAGGCCTACACTGAAGTCTAGGATAATCCAGAGAAACCACAGAGAATTCCATTGTGTCTCAGCAGCTTTTTTATACTTGGTCATTTAGAAGTTCAGCCTTGAAAAATATCTTGGGGGGCAGGAAAGAAATGAAAATTTCAAGTTTATAGTACAAACAATTGCTCTGTTCCAGCTCTTGATCAGAATTTTCCACTCAACTTACTAAGCACCAGACATGTGGGACTCTGACTCATTGTCCTCAGCCAGGAGGGGTTATGATAGTATAACCCACTCGCCCTCTGGGAAGGGCTTATTTCCACCATAACCAGAGTCCAGCACAGAAAGACTTCACTTTATCAGCTTGTCCTACCTTATCCTTGACCACCACTGGTCAATTCAAAGCATTTACCTAGCTATGTGCCTAAAAATGGAGTTGCATAACTGCACAGTCATGACTCCCTCCAGCAACTGTTCCACCAAGTTCAATACCATGGGTCAGTTTAACAAATATCGAATTGTCATGTTCTGTTTAACCAAACCACTGAAATTAAAAACCACAAATACAGCAGATGCCAAGCATTTAAACATAAAAAATCTTAATGTGATCTGCTAGTATAAAAATAAGGAAAATGAAAGATAAAAGTCCCTTAAAGGTTCTTCCTTTAAGTTCTGTCCATATACCATTGTCTATACACCACTGAAGCTACCTAACTTTTATCATCAGTCAGAAAATCCTTGCAAAACTGTTTCCAAGAAAATCTAAGAATTGTTAAGCAAGTTAGCTCTGGATAGCCAATTATTAAGTTTGCAAAACGATAAGGAAATTTAAAAACATGCTTTAATATACGTACTTGGGGGATCAATGTTTTCATCTACAGGCGTATCAGAGGTCGACAAGAGCTGTGGAACACAACAGAACTGCGTTAGTACCAAAGTACTGCTTTTTCCCCCTACACACCCTCCTAACACATCTCTCATTAACTTGATAAGCTCTTTATCTGAATGGTACCTGTTAAGTACTTGGTTACACAAGTCTGCAAATCTTTGCAGCTATATAATCAATATAAAGTTAGTGCTGACCACTTCCGTGAAGGGAAGTTCGGCTTACCCTTGCCAGAAGAGTTATGGATAGAAATAATTCAGGCTGTCCTAGTACTACTGACCTGCATTATTTACTGAAACTAACATCATCAGAATTTCCCTCTCCTGACACCGAAGAGCTCACTGCCTCGTTAACACTTTCCATAAGTACACTGTACAGGTTAAACTCTACCTATCCATGCCCATTAGCCATGGTTCAGCACTGGTTTCATCTTTGTGCTCATGAAGAGCATTTATTGTGTTAGAAACCAATTAGAAATATATGCAGAAATAAGGCAGAAGGATGGACCAAACTCCCCCAAAAACCACAGCACTCTTCAACAAGGGAAAACCAAAATTACAGAACAGTAAAATTTACCTGTTCAAGAAGATGGGGGAACCTGGCCTGAATTTGACTTACAAACTCTCCTCCTTTTACACGAAGCAGATACTCACACCTGAAATTTGACAAAAGTGTATTGAATTATACTTTATACTTGTCAAAGGAAAAAAAAAAACAGAATAATTAAAGCGTTTACAGTAACATAGTATAACTTAAATACACGTTTCTTTTCCTTCAGAAGGGAAAGAGTTCTCTTGGAAGCCAGGTGACACTTGGATAAAGCTTTTCCATGATGTTCAGCAGTCAGTAGGCTTGTGTGTGTGTGTGTGTGTGTATGTATATAGATATATATATAGATAGATATAGATATAGATATATATATATATATATGCAGCAGCTTTACATTCTGCTACCACTTCTAATGGTGTGTCATGAGAAATGATACCATGTCAGTGTCACTACAAGGTGCAGTGATAAACTGTTTCTATCTCATATCTCACCATTCTTCTCTCCTACTCAAATCACTCAAAAGAAGTTAACAAAATGTAACATCCCTATCAAAGCCAGATCTGCTTCACTAATGCAGAGCTGTATCTCTTAAGTACATTTACTGACAGGCATAACACTGAAGGAAAGAAAGGTGTCATCTAACTCTCCATACATCATGTGGTCCAACAGTAGCTGGTAAATTGCCCATGAAAGGCTAGTTGGAGATCTAAGATGTGAAGAATTATTATTAGCCTTCCTGACACTAAATGCAGCTATTTCTATCACTAATGTATGTAGAGATATCAATTAGGTATGCAATTGCCACTTAATTATGGCAGACATTAAAAAGTTGTTTCTGTCATTTTTTCAATAGTGACATATTAAACAGCCACTGAAACCTTTTTCACAAGCCTTTCCACACCTAAGAAACTAAACCACGTGAGCTGAAAAACTGGTTCAAGAGCATTCATCATGGGCACAGAACTAGACCAAGGGAGCTGGATGTTCCTTCCAATTCATTTCTCTACTTGCACTCTCCTTAGTCTGCTTTCTGACTGTTTCCCTTTTAGCTAAGTATGCTCATTAACAATGCAGCCTCACTTGCTAATAGTGATTTGGGGATGCTTTTAGTTATGAAGTGGAAAGCATCACATACCATGCTTAATGAATAAATGTTTTATTTAAGGCCACCTTAGCACTTCAGAGCTTTTAAATAGAGGTACATGAAATACATCCAAATGAAAGAATGAGTTTGCACATCATAAGGTCAAGTTAAACAAAACTATTAAGTGCAGTATATATCTGACAAAAAATATTTCAGGATGTGAACAAATTATGGTTAAAAACTTTGCCAGTTACCTTGGAAACCACTTTGCATGCTCAATCCATGGATCATCTCCAGATTCCCAGCACCTTAACCCGCCATCACAGCAAAAACATTTGACATCATCATTGCGGCCTTTAAAAAAAACAAGGCAAAATATCTAGCAACATTCACACAATTCAAAGTAAGCGCTGACATAGCAATACAAATAAAATAGGACACATCATTTTTTCTTACCTACGTAGTAAAAGCCAGCATCTGCAAGCTGTTCAGGCTGAACCGGAATTCTAGTTGGCCAGTTTATGAATGTTTTAACACGTGCCTCATGAGTTTGCATGCTCACATTTGACACATTGAAACTTGGCAGGTCTCGGGTAACGTTCTCCACAAAAGGGCAGTTAGGAAAGTGTCTCCGATGCTCTGACATAGCATTATCTTTTGGTTCCCAGTTACTCAGCTGACCACCACAGGTGAAACACGCAACTTTGTCAGCTGTCCCCAAGTAATAAAGTCCAGCCTTAGCCAGATCAGTGGGTGAGAGAAACGTCAGCGGCCATGAGTGAAAAGTGCGTAGTCTAGCATCTTCTGTACTCATAGATGGATTGTGAAGTTTAGGTCTCAAAAATGAAAGGTCTTCAACTGCTCTAGTAGTTATCGGGTCTTGTGGAAAACTGGAAAAAGAGCCACTGAAATATCCAACTTGTTCTAAACTTGGAGAAAGTGTTATGGAATGTAGAGATGGTGAGAGACTATTTGCAACCAGAGGTGAAAAGGCAGAACGAGAACACAGTCCGAGGTTGTTAGCTGAAAGCATGCTTTGAACAAAACTGCAGCTAGGATACTGCTGTTTATGTTTTTCCATAGCATTATCTCCTGGTTGCCAGTTGTCCAGTGTTAAGCCACAATTGAAGCACTTAACTTTATCTTGCACACCTGTGTAATAAAACCCAGCCCGAGCAAGACTCCGTTCTGACACTGGTACATTCATGGGGAAAGTAGAAAAGGTCGACATTCTGTAGAGTTCACAAGATAAGTCATACTTCAGTTCACCACACAAAGCACTCTGCTTCATGATGCTAGCCAAGAAAGGGCTATTTTCCATTATGTTCATAATGGATTACTTTTGGAAGAATGGGACAAGTCTTCCTCTGGGAGGTAGTTGTGTGCATTAAAGGCAATTTGGAATAACCCCTGCCTGTACAAAGGTAGGAACCTGAAAATACTTCAATGTGCAATTTTGAATGCGTATGGGAATAGAATTAGCTTCACAATTAACAGCCTTAAAACACTAGGGAAGCTCTTATACTTCAGTTTACACAACTGCTTTCAGTGCAAAAGCTGTCCCACCCCATTCTGACAATTAAAGCAAGCACGTCAAAAAGGACCCTCCCTTGAATCATATCAGCGTCATGTGCTTTCCTTGTACTGTGTTATCTGGGAGAGCATTATCAATCTGTCAGGCTAGTGGAGGTGGGATACAGGCAGGGGCAGGGGGAACAACCTCAAATGGGGTTATCAAAACCCTTTGTCAATAAAGAAACTAAAATGGGGGGCAACTAAAATAACATAATTTTTAACCAGAACATATGTTAAGTGATTTAAGAACTATTTCATCCTAGACAGCTGATAAATATGCATGTAAAGATTTTCGGGTTTAAACCTCATAGGGAGGCTGAAAATAACGGTTTATCAAGCTGAAAAGGCATACAAAAAGGGAGCCCCTGAACTCATCTCGTATATTTGCTACTACTAAGCTTCTAAAAAACCCCTCAACTTCTGCATATTGTTGTAGTACTTGTTAAGACCAAAGAAGTTAGTTTATACTCAACTTCACATATATTGAATATTCAGCTATGAGATAAAACAAATCCTATACGCTGTCCCTGACAAGGATGAACTGTCTTAAACTGGAATAGCCCCAGACTTTTCTGTCTATAACATTGTCAGCACAGACTGAACAGAGCATATCAGTTTTAACCTGGTGCCTTAGTTACAAGTATAGAGTTATCACATTTAACATAAATTAATTGGCTTGTGTCGGGACATTCTAATGCTTTATACTGTTGAATTAAGTTTTTTCTGTATGCCATGTTTATGGCATACAGAAACAAACAGAATCCTCAGATTAAAAAAAAAAATTTGAACCCTTAGTTTCTTTATTTGTGCACAGAACTACCTCCCAGAGTTCAGACTGAAGTCCCTTCTAAGGTGCCTACGCCTCCATATTGATATTGATTGTTCACAAGATGAAACTGGAAGTATCTATAGTTTCAATCATTTAATTCTTTTGGGCAGAACAAAACCTGTAAGGAAGAAAGAGAGGAGTGTTTCAGAATATACAAAATGAGGCGCATGTAATGTCTGTACAAACAGAAACACTGAAATCTCAATGTAAGCTTTTCTGTAATATTAGCTAGAAAGTTGCAGGGAGTCAAGTTCATATACTGACATATGAAGTGTATTTTACACACTTAATTTCCCTGTTACTGACACATTTGCAAAACTTTAATCCACAAGCATAACTTTTTGGGCAGATGGATGAAATCAGGCTGCTTGATCACAAGCTGTATAACTAAGGGTAAGATCTTGTACTAAAGAAGTTGTATCCATTTAAACTGGTTTAAGCCTGTGAATTTTCAAACAATGAAGAACCAGTTTTATTACAGTGACTTAAATAAGGAGTACTGGAACCTCTTCTTTAGGTAAATCTGACGATAGCTGAAGCACAGCACAACAGCAAAACTGAACTTGACCAAAAAATTCAGGTAAGAGACAAAGTTCAGAAGTTTTTTAGCATATCATTTTATATTTAGTCATGTATACACATGCAGAAGTCTGGTTTATAGTATCAGTTCCTAAAAAGTTCTTCCAGGAAAGAGACAAAACCAGAACCTCTTGTCATGATGACACAGCCCTAGAAAAATCACCTACTGGAAAACAGCAAAGCATTTCCTACTCATCTCAAGAGCTCTTAGATTTGTTCTTAATATGGTCACACTATTTACTAGCTTCTTAATCACTGAGGAAATGAGTTACAAATGCCTTCCGTCAAACCCCTTCTTTAACACAGACTGTAGGACCAAGGTATCAACATACATGAACGACACCAGTCCAAGAGGTTAAGCCAGTTTCTGTACTGAAGAAAGTCAGATAACTCAGAGTAAATGCTAGAAATATCAGAGCTGAGACCCTGATAAACCTAAAACGTTTCGGATCACTTAAACCTGAGATCCTGTGGACCTTTTCTGCCGAACGCTCTTCTAACATTAGAAGACGCTCCTCTACTATAGCCCTGAGCATCCTTGATTTTCAGTCACCCAACTGCTCTGATTCTTACTGGTTTTTTTTCCTTCCATTACTCTGCAACGACACCGGGAAACTATTTAAGTCCAGAGCAGCGATATTCAAAGCACAGTAACCTCAAAACTCAGTTCAATATTATTCTGCTCTTGTGTCAGGAAGCAGGCAAAACAACTTCACCTTCTACGCACCCTTCGCTAAATCCTACAGACCATGGGCGCCGCAATCCCCCCGGCGGGGTCTGTGCGCGGCC
>NW_020799091.1:13780557-13786580 GCF_003259725.1 Athene cunicularia | reverse complement strand
GGCACCGCTCCCCCCCGGCCGCCGGCTGCGGGCACAGCCCCCTCGCACGGCTTCGCGGTGCCAAGGGGTGGCCAGGACGGGACTTGCCGCAAACCCCGCAGTTTGGCACCGGCCGAAAACAGTTGCTTGGCCGGATTTCCTACTCGAGGCAGCTCTGCTGACGGCAAGACGGGGAACAACATGACCGACGAAAAGACTTCAGTCATTGAAAGTCACGGGGGAAGAACAGGAGGAAGACAAAATAGAACATAAATTTCCACTGGGGGGGTGTAAGGCAGTATTTCTGCATACAGAAATCTGAAAAACTTCCACAGCAGGTACCAGGACACCGACCGAAGCTCAAAATCTCCCAGCACAGTCATGGTCTGGCATTTCCTATAAAGAAACAGCAGATACATGATTTTAAAAAGCCCCATTTTGTGATGACAGAACTGTAGTAGGGTGTTTACACAACTGAGAACTGAAGAGTAAAAATCAAGGAAGTGTGACTGAACAGAGCATTATGACACGAGCGGGTAATTTTCTGTAACAGTTCCAGTAAAATGAATTTGCAATAGACTCATTCATATAATTTCTAAAACTGTTTCAAATTTCCTGTCATATGTGATGACATTTATCATACATAACAATACTATGTGTCACATTTCCAACATCTAGCTGCAGTGACAGCTAGTGTAGTATAGCTACTACTGAAACACCATTTAACTTCACATAATTACAGACATAGAAACATTTGCTGTTTCAGCAGTTGCACCAAAAAAAAAAAAAAGGTTAAAAACTCCTTTTAGAAGTTTAAAATGGTTATCAGGTTACTGATGTGTCATTTTAAGGAAGCTGCTGACGTGGAGAAGACAGGGCTACAGGTTCAAAAACTGAGTCAGCTCTCCAAATACCGTACCTGAAGACTGATGGGGATGTCAGTTTTATTGCACATAGGGAACTGTTCAATGTCACATAAGGAACTGAGCTCTGTATATGTACGTGTGTGTGGCTTTTCTTGTAACTGGTTTACTTTTGCAGAGCAAGCTGGGGATGCTCCCAGTTTAGGGACTTCAAGCAGGACTCCCCGGATGAAGTTGCACTGAGTCTGTTGTAACAGATGATTGATTTTTTACCATACATTCTCCCAAGGCTAATTAATCCAGTGTTCCTCCTTAACTCTCTGCAGCCTGCATCCCTCCCTCCCTCCCTTGTGCCACACCACCCCCAGCCACGTATCTGCCCTTTGCCCTTCTGTACCCTTCAGCCTCCTTCCAATCTGGCAATATAAACTGCTCTTTCCTCCCCTCCCAGGCCTCAAGGCGAGCAGTTTCAGGCCCTCCCTTTCTGCTTGGCAAGCCTCACGCAATGAGGAGGAAGGGAGGGGAGGAACAAAAAAAGCAGGCTAAAATGCTTGTATTAGCAGAAAAATAGGTGTAGCTGCCCTGAGCTACCAGGCTCTTTCTGCTTGCTTTGTCTCTTCGAGTCTAGTAGCAGTTCCCCCAGTTCTCCATTCCCAGCAATTCCTTTGCTCTTCAGAGAAAGAGATGAGGGAACTTTCCCCACCTACTTAGCTGCAATGATTGATAGTCCTTTCCCCAGATACATGAATGACTAACATAACTAAAGGCTTTTTCTTAGGACTGAAATTCCTGAGGAACAGTACATTATCATCAGCATCCTGAGTCTGGCTTCAACCTGGGACCGAGGTAATTCTCCAGAGGCAGAGAGGACACCAGTGGTGCTTAAGTCCTACCCAAGCTAAATGAGGGCTTCGGCTTTGGTTCTCAGGCTGTGGGACTGGTCCTTATTCCAGCCCTTTTCCCTGCTGCAGCAAGCTTCCAAGATCACAGTCTTGACCTAAAAATAGTAGGACAGATAAACTGAAACAAGGCACTCTGCTTTGCAGACTCTTAGCTCTGGAGAGGGGGGGAAGAAGGCTGCTTTCAGATAAAGCTGTCCTCAACCAGAGGAAACTTGCTTTCTTAAGGAGTCCCAGCTAATCACAGAGGTTGAAGTGCTAATAAAAGCATGGCTGCCACATTACCAGTGCTTATGAAAATCAA
The DNA here is from genome assembly GCF_003259725.1 of Athene cunicularia. Classification (NCBI taxonomy): domain Eukaryota; kingdom Metazoa; phylum Chordata; class Aves; order Strigiformes; family Strigidae; genus Athene; species Athene cunicularia. Next base: position 13,784,535 of record NW_020799091.1, on the reverse strand, counting down.
CCTAATGGCAATGTTAACTGAAACAGCAAAGGTGATACAGCAGATCTCTGGAGGTGGAATGCAGTGACCCTCCATGAGTGCATTATCTGGTGCATCATGGAGCACGGATGGCACTTGAATTACCTGATGTAACTGTATGTCCAGAAGTCTTCTCCGAGAAGCCTTATGCATGGCAGTCTCCCCATGCTGTCATCCTTCCCTGATGCCTTCTCCGGTTTACCATCTTCCACAGCATTAAAACATCTGGCTTTGATGGCGCCTCTGTAACACACCCCTAACATCTATGAAGGGGAGAGAGGGAGAAAAGGCACTGTTTACTTGCTTTTCCATTGCCACTGCTTTTCTCTCCCATAAATTACAGGAAGAATACTGTTACCTAGTTTCTCACCACCATAAGTGACTGCCAGACCATCTGGCTAGGATTTCAACCTTACCAATTATACAGGCACGACCTTAACAACCTGACATGCACAAATATTAACTGTGATTTTTATCTTAGATGTTTCTGGAGATACAACCAGCTCAAATTAGCAAATTCATCATGTCAGCACTACTGAGGATAAGATACAGCATAATCTGCAGTTTCAGTAATACTGCTGGGATCTTTAAACCTAGCCAAGAATGTAACCTGTAGTTGCTTCTTTGTCTTAGGGACAAGCATTCAGTTAGGTGAAGAAAAAGTACTCCCTCAAACATTAAATGTGTTACCTCAACTGTATCTATATCCTGTCTGACTGTTGATATATAGAAATAACAGAAATTATCTTAATCCCAAGCTGCTTTTAGGAGTGAGAAACAAGGCATTTCTCCAAGGCCTCACAAGGCTTCATCAAGGAGCCATGCAACTCAGCTAGTGAAGGAAGAGATGGAAGGAAACTCCTGTACCTACTCTTCCACAAATCTATACAATTAGTATTAAAAAATAAACACAGTTATCACTAGCTAGTGCCTACATTTTTCAGCTTCCCAAAGGTATCAAATGCTTCCATGGAACATGATCTACTTATTTTGAACTTTGGAAGGTGAGCTTCATTGTGAGCACCAACCCCTTTCCGGCAGTAAGGAGGTAGTCTGTTAAACTGATCTAAGATGGCAATTAGCATTCCACAAAACACTACTGACCAAATTTTCTTTGGAAGATGTGGCTAGTCAACTCCTTCAGGACATAAGAGGACGATAATGAGGAGATAAATAGGAAAAAAATAGATATTAAGGAAAACTCAGGAAAAGCCAGTCTGAGACAGAAGATACTAACTGTAGATAAAGTTTCACTATCTATTTAATTTACAAATAAAGCCAAGAGCAGAGTAGTTCTGTCATCCTATAAACATGAGATCAGACAAACTGTTTTGATAATCTAGGTGGATGCAAACTGCCCACTTTGTTTTGACTAAACACAGCAACAGGGCAGTTTAGACAAGCAATACGTCTAGACCAGCAGTAACTATTACTTTATTTTTTTTTTAATGAGACTTTTTTAGTTGCATTTGGGTATATAGCAAAAAAAATGGGTAAAAACCTCGCAAAGGACAAATATCATATTTAGGCATTAAGGGCATCCATGACTCATTGTAATAACCTCACATGTTCAAGAAAAAAAGCCCCAGAACCCAGAGCATACATCTTGCTACTCCCCTACTGAAGGTCAGTACAGTCACAATCTGGAAAGTTTCCATTCCCTTTGCACCTAGACAGTTTTGTGTTGCACATCCTCCTACACAAAGGATCTCAAGTACAAATGTTAAAGTTTATCTAAATCAGTTGTGGGTTTTCTTTTCTCACATTTAATGCTCAGATAAATTCTCCCATAAGCCATAAGCAGTCTCAAGAACATATTAAAGCCCCACTGAATAAGTTGAGGCTTTTCAAACAGAAAATCTCTTCTGTTGTTATTCACTTGGAGGATAAAAAAAGTTGGAATGAATTGCAGGAAAATCTTGTTGAATATTGAGTACAATTCCCTTTTTAGATTTGAGAATCTGCTCACTTTTCTAAGTTTTACTCTCTCCGTCTAGAAAGATAATCTCGTTCTCCTGATAGTATAATAAATATTAATTCAGCAGGAGATAGGAACTTGAAGAATGCCAAAACAGAGGTGATTAGACTAAAATAAGCCACATTTAGGTGGGAACATGACCACCTATGCATCAAGGAAATCAAAAGGCTACTCTTCAACAGCATCAATTTGTGTAAATTCAGAGCTCCACCTTTGTGGTTCTTCCAAAGGAGTTGTCTTTCTAAACAGCAGGTTGTCTACTTTGACTCCTTACTTTCTGCAGTCATAGTAAGAAAATTTCTCTAGAAATAGATCATTCCCCATCATCTCTCCGCAAATTTTAGATCCTTCCTAAGGTGGTTAATTTGCTTTAGTTGAACTAGCTGTTGCTATTCATGTTCTTGAGGAATCTTTTACTCCTTCAATTGAGAGAAAATCAGATGTGGCACTGTTTGTTTTCCTGAGGATTACACTGGAGGTTTATTACTAAGACTACTATTAGGTTCAGGAAGATACAAGTGGTTTGTGAAACACACTAAATGTGACTGCATGTGACTGTGTCATTGCTGTGATGAAATACTCTGTTTAAAAGGCCATCTACCTCAGAAATTAAATCATCCATTTAGAGGTTACAGCTACAAGGTGAAGTTTTCCAAAGTATCTGCATCACAGTTTCAAATGACACATAAGCACATGGGAATTGACTAACTTCCAAAAACCTGTGTGCAAAGAGGTGCTTAAGTCTTATGTTGCCACATGTGAAGTAAGGCCTTAATTCTGGAAGCAAAACCAGAAATCTGAGCTCTGTGCCTGAGTTCCCAATGTAGCTAAACGGGGAGCTGATCTGTGGCTTATAGCAAAACCAAAAGAAAAAAAAAAACCCTGTGCACAAACTGAACAAACCATAAATAAGCTCTACTTGAACAATGATGGCACAAACATTTGGAGCAGACACAGGATTCAATGACAGGAGCAGGGGCTGCTTTGGTTAATCCTGCTGCCAAATGGTAGTAAAACTGCAGCCTCAGAGAAGCTGAGCTTTTCCTTTTCGTATTCTGCTGTGCAATACTGTGTTTCTTAAGAATATTTTGAGAAATAAGAGGAATCATAGTTGTACTGAAAACCCTTTGTCTTTTTTGCACTTATGGGAGTAAATAAATGAAAAGTAATTTAATGGCACTGCTGAAAAAAAAAAAAAGTTTTCTTTAGACTTTGTGTTAAATTTCTAATATTTTCATGAGAGTATATTAGAAGGAAAAACATAGAGAAAACAGAAAGAAGGGTGATGAGCCTTTGGTAAGGGGTTAAGATAGGTTTTTTTGGCTAGCAGCTACAAATTTAATATTGGCCCACATACCAATGCCCATTGGATAAACCTAACAGTGGCAGGGGGGGTGGGGAGCCACAGACAAGTGCTAATCGAGTGAATATAAAAAGCTGTTTAGTGAAAAGATTAGAAGACAGGGTTTCCAGAGGCTGGAGTTTGCTGTCAAATTTTGACAAACTTGCTGTTAAATTGGTCAAACAATTGAGGAGTTATTGGGGTAGAGTGGACAGACACATACATTCTTATACAAAAAATGATTGCATAACAAGTTGCCGAAATTAGGCCAAAACCGCACACACTAAATGTCATGCTGAATACTCACTTCTTATCTTTTTGTGGAGTAGGAAGGAAAACTGCTCTGTTCCTGGTTATTCAGAAGGCCCACCTCAGAAAACAAAGAACATCCTGACAGGGCTTAATTTAGCATCAACCAGTGGCTGCATTGACCTAAAATCCATCTGTCCCAGTACCAGCCAGTACCAGACATCCCAGGTAGCAGATTATCTGTTTATGCAATGGACGCCACCTGGGCCTCTCATACAATAATCTGGATATATTCTCTGAAATTCAGTGACGCTAATTGTGATAATCCAAAACGTCACTCAAATCCTTATTTTATGAACAAAGTTTTGGTTTTGGTTTTTTTTTTTTTTTT
>NW_020799091.1:13775382-13780507 GCF_003259725.1 Athene cunicularia | reverse complement strand
GGGGGGTGGGGGTGGAGGGGGGGTGGAGTTTGCATCCAAATAGAGACATTCTTGGGCCAGAATTTCAGAGTGCCAGCGAGTGCAGCTGGCTCGGGGAGCGGGAGCTAGATGCTGAATTCATTACCCCACAGTGCTGCCAAGACAGAGCATACAGCAAAGGGTCATTTGTTTACTGTGTTATTTCAGCAGAGAGAGACCATTTTCAGCTGGAAAAGCACTGTCCTAAAGATTGATGGAATCAAAGAACATGAGGAGAAGGGACAAACTAAGATTCTCCTGTCCTGCCATTATGTGAGATTAAGGAAACAAAATACCCCATTGCTAACACACAAAAGCAATGAGAGCGTGTTTTCAACAAAAATGAAAACCTGGTGAAATATGCTTGTACAGCATCTGGAAAATGAAGCCCCAGCCTCTGGGGCTTTAAGAAATCATTACTTTAGAAAACATTAATGCCATAAGTCGACATGAGATGGATTTTATCCTGCTCTGAGAGTAAGGCGCATATTTAAAAAAAGGACAAAACCACCAGTCCTGAAATTAGAGGTGTTGTGGTCTCTTCAGGCTCTGGTAATAGTGGAGATTAAATGATCGTGTAAGAGCTGGCAAAGAAAAAGTCCACATATCTCAGTATCAAATGTTTCGAAGCCTTAAGCACACAGCATCATTTCTAGCACCACCTGCACACTGAGAAGTACAAATGAAAGAGCCTGAATAAAGTACCAACACCTTGGTGTTTGATACTGGCCTTCTTGCCACTTCCTTACGGCTTCCTTGGTTTTATTTTAGAGAAAGTTAACTTTTATCCTATCTCGAAGCTCTTCCTAATACAGTTTTGAATGGATATCTAACTATGAACCTGGTTTATGTCTGAGCTTTTTCAAACATATGCTGTAAGTCTCCAGAATACTGTCTCCTTCACTTGGCCCCTCAGTTATATGCATAAAATAAGCTACCGTGAGAACATATCCAAAATTAAGCAGGTTATCTTCCTCTGAAAGAATATACAGCAGTTTGGCATCAGCCCAGCACTGTAGAAGTTTCTCTGTTTTCTGCGGGTCTGTTTTTCTCACTTGGAAACAATAGTGGTATTCATGCCTAGGCAGTTCATGAGGTTACCACTTCTGAAGCTGCGTTTCCCAATATGCAGCAATCACTATAAAAGATGCAGCATACTTGAGACCTTAGCACGCTCACTGTTACCACAGTGATTTCCCTTCTGCTGGCTCCTATGGAGTACTTAAAAAATGAATTTGTTTTGAAGTGAAACACTGCATGTGCCTAAGAAACTGCTCAATCCTGCATCTAGATATGTAGACCTACGGGCCAAGGCTTTGTAGGTTGAAATACATATACATTGTGAATGCTGGTCTTTTGTTTCTGTCCTTTCAAATCTTTCTTTCCCCCTCCAGTCAGGTCCTTTCTAGCATTTCTGCACCCAGAAAATGAGCACATTTCTACAATATCCTGTTTTTCAAATGTAGTTTTGTCCCTTTAGTTAATACACACAAGTACTCTTCAGCTGACAAGTTGTCAGCTACATCATTTGCAGGTTGTCAGGCTTCCCACATTACAGTATATTTGCCCAGCCCCAGCAAGAAAGACTATGCCTTTTTCATAGACAAATATAAGGTACAAAATTAATGGTAAATCATTTTCTCCTGTTCAATAAATAGAACAAAAGACAAGCCTCTGCAAAGCAATACATGTTTGTCTTCTGTGATATAACACTATGACAGGCACCACAGAAAGCTATAGAAGGCAGGCGTGCTACAGCAGCTCTGAAGACAAAAAGAGCTGCTGACCGACAAAACTCTTAGGAACCACCAAAAAAGGCTGCAGAATTTGAGTGTCAGGCAAGAGAAGGACAAAGGTTACAATGATGCAATTAGCAAGAGAGAATCATCTAGTAAAATGTAGAAGAGCTGTAGGATAGATATATAGATATATATATAGATATATAGATATATAGATATATAGATATATAGATATATATATGCGCTGGTCAGTCTTTATAGTCAAATGAAAAGAAAGAGGTGCTTTTAGGATATGTTTTTCATTAAATCCTGAAATAGACATTTAAAATTGATTACATGCACCACCATGAATTGCTTTTCCTCTGTTGATTGCTAAGGAGGTGAGAGTGCAAAATCACTAGCAAGCCTGTTCCAAAGCTATTAGGACAGATAACAAAACCCAAATCTGTTTTTAATCTCACATTTTTGTAACATTATAGGAGGCTAACTTAACTAACATCAGTGGACGAGGGAAAATGATAAATGAGGCAATGGTTGCTCCAGATCTATATGCTTTTCAGTGTGTGGTTTATGCATCAAAGGCAGGAATCCAGCAGTTGTTCCCATGAACCAGACCTGTGATCTGTCTGCAGCACTCTGCTGCCGTTTCTAGGAGCAGCAGAAGGTACAAGAAATTCTACAGCAGGAAATTATGAGTAAACACAGCAGATCTTCAAATACCTTTGTCTTTTTGTTTTTGCCCGTTTTCACTTTTGTTTCATCAAGGACAGGTTTTGATAGAACTGCAAAGAAATGAAACTGGTATGTTCCCTTCTGAGGCAGGAGAACAGAACCTATGAGCTAGTTTGGATTTTTTTAAATACACTGCCTTGGGGTTTTTTTTTGGTTGTTTTTTGTTGGGTTTTTTTTTTTTTTTAAGAAGATAATCAGGAAAGGATCATTGTTTTACTGGAATAATTACACAGAATGAGCTATGACAATAACATACTCCTAGCAGGAGACTAAAAACTATCTGTAGATGTCCATTTGTCAGGCCTGAGCTCATAAAACACCAGCCCAGAAGGCCCAGGCTGGTCCCAAAGAGCATCTTCTAAGAAGTGAACACCTTTTCTTGGATTGGGCTGCTCCTCTCTGTGGCTCAGGGTATCACTGTCCCCACTGCCACTTCTGAGTGTGAAAATCCAGGTACCCACCAGTCATAGCAGCTCCATCTCATGCCTTAGCAGCACTATCTCATCCTCATTCTGTATGTCCAACAAGTAAAATGCAGTAGGTGACTGCTGTCTGGGTGGCCAGATGGGAAGAGAGGGCATAGTGATAAACTGCTCATCGGGAGGGCAGTCCTGCAGAAAAGCACAACAGTGTATTTCACATATCAGGATTTTAGAAAGCTGAACAGTCTACGAACAGGTTCAGACTCGTAGAAACTTTTAACTTTTGACACACTTACAAAGTGTGCTGTGGTGCCAGATTTCATCAAGACAAGTAGTCAAGCTAATCAAAATGATCTGGCTGTTCCCACCAAGGGCTGCGTTTTCCAGAGTATGATCTATCATGCGGCATGACAAAGGGATTTTATTGCCAAAGAGGCTTCAGTGGAATCCTCAGTGAGGTTTCAGATTGGTTTCAGAGGAACTAGCTTTCCGGGGAAGCAGGAAATTTGGCAGGATTACCCTCAAAGTTTGTGGGAATCATCTTTGACACTGAAGGGATGTGAGAGTTCACAGACTTGAGATGGATCTCCCCAGCCCATGGAGCCAAGGACTCAGAGGAGAGGCACACCACTGCTGCAAAGCCAGAGTTTTTCTGTGGTGAACATCTGCTTTTTCAGCAGAAGTGTATTTGGCAGGGAAAGTCCATCCCTAGGGTTCCTCAAGGTAGCTGCAGTCACCGTAAGCGCTACAGACCACACACCTCTACAAAAAGCTGCTTGTGAAGAGCGGGCAGTGACACAGCCAGACACTCCTTCGCCTTCCCCTTGGCATTCCCCTTACCCCAAAGCCCTCACACCATCACCTCCTGCACCCAGTCACCGCAGAGCCCACAAAGCCCTGCTTTCCCCACCTGTGCCCTAAAAGGGAACCACAACAGCCATCTCTGTCCCTGAAGGAGAAGTTGGAAGGTCTTGTTGACTTGCAGCACAAGGAGAAGACAGGATTCAGGTAAATCCATGTTTCCTGGGCAGCCTGTGAACTGGAAGAGGTCCAGCCCTGGCAGAACACAGGCACTGTCTGACTCAGAGTCACCCACATGTATCTGGCATGGCACCCAGTGCAGCGGACAACCCTCTTATGTCCCTGGCATGTGGCCACACTCCTGGAGCATGAGCTGGTTCCTGGGCTCTTCACACAGAATTTAAAGGTTAAGAGGTCTGTGCACATCAGCAGGTCATAAACTATAAATTAGGCCGTTAACCCTCAGCACTGCTCCTGGTCACAGGAAGTTAATAAGGTAAAAACTGGTATGAAGAGGGAGAACAAAGAACAGCGTTGCCTGCAAGAATTTAACCACCCGTGTGCTGGTGAGTGCTGGGAATGCCTGGAGTTTCTTCATGAAACCAGAGTTCAGAGATACTATTGCAATTGTCCACACAGTTACATTACAAGAATTAATACAATAAATGCAACCACTAGTAGGTTTTCCTCACTGATTTTAACTTCGGAGAATCCTCCTCTTCAGCCATACTGAGCCACTTGCCGTTTTGTGAGCGTTGACTCTGAGAATTAGAGTTAGGAAACATTTCTGGCTGTTCAAATGCTGATCTTTCTCACTGTGTGCAGCTCCACATGGGATGGACTCTGTTCTGGATGCTGAGGCTCGGGCTCACTCACTCACTAGTTTAAAAGTAATTGAACCTGAAGAGAGTTGTGTGTTGCAGATTAAACTTTGAGTTTTTCACCCATCTTTCTTGTATCAGTTGATTAACAGAAAAAAGTATTTTTCCAACAAACTTTGCCTAGCAGCATCAATTCTTCTCTGTCAAGTGTTTTTGAAAACAGAAGTAGTTTTGGTAGTTACTCCATTCGCTTTTTCTCTCAAAACAACACAGAATCAAAAATTAGTTAAATTATAATCAACAATGAAGATCAAGATGGTGGATTTGATAACCTCTTCTTATGTAATTAGCCATGATGAGTCTTTTGTGTTGCGTGTGTCTATTCCATTGGAAACGAAGGGTATGGAGCAGTGACCCAGGGAGCTAATTAGGTTTCCTGGCTATTGGATTCCCAGAGGTAGTTTTTTTAAAGCGGTGACTCGAACATCCCCAAGGAGTGCAAACACTCTGCCTGCCATACGGCAGTGAGAAAATGCCAGAAAAGGGCTGGTGTTGTTTTAGCACCACCACGTGGACAAAAAAAGAAAAAAAA
>NW_020799091.1:13657803-13775332 GCF_003259725.1 Athene cunicularia | reverse complement strand
AGTTAATTTTTGAGTAGATGTGCGGGTGTCCTGCAGGCAATGGTCCCACCATGGGGCTGGAGTCCCGAGGAGTCCCCCACCCTCACCCACCTTTTCTTCTTCTTCTTCTTCTTCTTCTTCTTCTTCTTCTTCTTCTTCTTCTTGGCAGGTATTTCGGGAAGCTTTCATACACCTCATCACCAAATCAGGCTTTTCTGTTACACTGCACAGGGTCCTGGAGTCCAGAAAGTGCTCCAGAAAACATTAAATCTGTAAATTCAAATGTAGTATCTCTAATAAATATACCTGTAACATAACAAACAAAATCTGTAATTTGTAAAATACAGAATTTCAGTTGCATCAGAAATAGCTCAGACACTTCTCAGTATTGTCTGCCAGTTCTGTGCCTCCCTTGAAATGAATGCCCCGTTAGGTAAATGAGTGGGCTGTTCCCTCAATCACAGGGAAAAAGCCCTTAACGTAATGTTTCAAAGTGTTCCTTCTACCCCATCTGTTCTGTGGGGCTTTTGGACAGTAACTCTTGTGGGAAGAGATTTTAATGCTGTTCACGGAAGATACATGAAGACACAGCAGCTGTACCTACGTAAGAGCTGCTTTCCCCTGGCACCAGATAAGATAGGATGTTGAATTAGATAAAAGTGCACTCAGCCCCTCACCTGTGTTCTCTATACTTTACTGGCACACTTCTGCCTAAAGCTTTGGCTCGCTCTGTCTCCTGTGACTTACCTGCTATGGATCTATTCTTTGTATTACACTCCAACCTGGAGAGCCCTTTATGTTATTCCACAAACGCACCCACTGCCTCTTTACTGAGGCATTTTGCGTTGGCTGGTTGGCTGAGATAAGCCAGGGAGAAAACGAAAGCACAGGCCACCTTTGCTTTTGCATCAGGACAGCCACAATGACCTGCACCGAGCCAGGGGTCCCGGTGTCCTCCCTCACCAAGCTGGTGGAAAGCAGGCAGAGAGGGCTCATTTCGAAGAAGGGATCTGTGTGCTGGTGTGGGACATAAGGAGGGGCAGCGCTCCTGGAATACATCCTATAAAAGGTTAACACTTGGACAACTGGTGAGTATCCTTTGGGATACCTGACCACACTGCTGCAGCCAGCAGAGCTCTCCTGGAACCAGCAAAGGGCAGACTAAGCAAACCCTTTCTGCAAATTCCACATTTAACAGCCTGTTCGCTGCTTGCTTATCACATACAGCCAGCTTAAAATAGAAGCATCAGAGAGACAGCTGATGTCTCAGGTCCTCTCAGTTTTGAATGAAGGAGAAAAAAATATCCCCTTCAGAGATTCAAAGGCTACAAATTCTAGCTATTGGTAACCTTTTGTCATGTACTTAATCATCCCACTCACACACCTCTGAAGGCCAAGTGAACACTCAGAGCCAGATGTGGCAGTAGATTTCTCAGCTGTTTATAAGACCTCAGAGCACTAAATCCAAAATAATAGAGCCAAAGACAACTAGTCATGGGTCTAAACAAAGCAAGAAGGAGCCTGACTACTCTTTTGCTTGTTAAGCTGATTTGGTGGAGTGAAATCCACCTCCTGCCTGCCACTCTCCCACACCAGAGGAGGCACTTGCATCTTCACCCCAGCACTCTATAATCCTTGGCTGCTCAATAGTCCAAGCATCTATAGGAAGATCAGCAAATCATAGCATTATTCCAAGTTATGTATAACCCAGACATGTTGGTTGTACTGCTTTAACCCTTCAAAGTAAGGAGGGAACGCACAACAGGTCCTCCACATCCTGGCCTTAAGAGCTGTGCAGCAGGCTACTAGGTCAGGTGGGCCAGCATGATAGCTCAGATGCCAGGGCTGGATCACCTTCTTCAGCTGATGGCACCAATTTGCAGCCACAAGAGCACAACTTCTTACCTGGTCATGGGCACTGCACAACTCATGGGACTGGAGACCTGGGCACATGGGGACACAGAAATTACTCAAAATCAGCAGGGATATGGAATAAGCATGTTAGATTCCATGCAATATGTCCTATCATAACAACTCAACCACCTTCTCTCTTCTAAAATAAGCTTAAGCCTTTCTTCCAGGAAAGAAAAGAATTGCAAAGATAGCTGAGCTCAAGGGAAGTCTCTGAGCTATCGACCCTAAGTAAAGCAAGGCAGTGAAAACCCTGAAAGGCAAAATTTTAATCTATGCTTGTCACTAGAACTTCTTGCTGGTTCATTACAAGTAGCTTCTGATAAAACAGCTGAATATCAGGTGGCTCTTGCTCTACATGTTGGCATTTTGGATCCCTTTGAGATCATCTGAGTGCTCCTAAATGTTGCATGCAGGGAAGGTGGGTGACCAACGCAGGGTCCAGCTTCCTTTCCACATGGGAAGCTCCTTAAAGTCCAGCTTTGCAATGTTCAATTTGTAAGCACATAAATCATCTGCTACATCTGGTTCTCAACATCTGGGAGATCTATTACTGAGCTTGTTTAGAAAGTATATTTGATCTTGGTTCTCGCTGGAGCGGAGCATCTGCGTTTTGTCTCTCCTCATTCTGCCTTGCCCAGCTGTTTGTGTACCAGCTTTTGGTGTAAACAAACCTGCTCCTGCCTGATTCATTCAGCAGTTTCACAAGCTGGCATCTGTGACCTTGCAATTCCCAGGCTTCCCTTGGAACAAGGCTGATTAAAGGAGAATTTATACTACCCCACAGCTGTCCCAGTACCTCACAGTAATGGGGAAAGCAATACAGAAACCTAGGACCACATATGCATTTGAATACAATGAAGATACTGTTCCAACTCGGCCAGCTGTGGCAATGACATTAAGGAAACCAAAGAGTTTGTGCGATGATTTTCATACTAGGAGTACGAAGGCTTTAAAAAGCACAGATACAGTATACTGCTCGGGCCTCTCTTACCCCTCTTGGCACCTGGCTTGCCCAAGCCCTCAGGCTGACTTACCTACTGCAGTGCTTTTCCGAGATGCATCAATGTGTTTCATTCCAGCTGGACCTCGATGGAAATGCAACCCAGAGAGCCAAACCCGGCTGGCTCAGCACTACCCAACCGTGTCCCTGCCCTTTCCCTGCCTCTGGGGACCGGCTTCTCCCCCAGTGCCCTCCTGACCCACTCCGGGCTCTGATCCTTCCCAGGAGGCACCAACGAGCAATTAACCGTTCTCCTTCTGAGCTCATCTCTTACAAGCACCATCCAGTAATTGGGTAACAGAAAACAGGCATGGAAAGGAAACAGGACAAGACCCATCTGACAGCTCCCCACACCAAAAGTGCATCACATCATCCTACCACACCACATCCCTCTAACCTGCAGTACCACCTACCAAACCACCCGATTACCTGTGCCTTCTTCAGAAGACAGTGAAGAAACCAGAAAGATAAAGCATGTAAAGAGAGTTTTGAATCATAAAACACATAAACAAATAAAAATGTGAATTTTCTGCAATTTTGATCATTCTTTCTCAGTCGTCTTTTTGATGATGTCTGCAAATATCTCCAGAGCAGGAATCAACATCTGTGCAAAGGCAAACACCTCCTCAGTGCAGTATCTCCCTTTGCTCCAAGTTAGTGGGAAAACAGATTTTCACTAATAGAAAACCCAGGTAATTGCATCGACTAGTAGACTGTAAATTAGTTTAACAGGATAGTATGTAAATGAGCCTGCTATTGAAATGTAATAGACTATTTTCAAATTAAATGTTCCTTTTAAACATCTGCAGTTGCTAGAACAGTTCTCATTCCAGGGAGGAAAATTCTTCCTGTTGGGTAACAGAGATGTCCACTAGTATGACCATGATTAAACTGCTGGTGTTACCTAGCAGCTGAGTAACTCCACATCACAGGGATTCATCACCATTAAGAGGGTGCCAACTATTTAGGTAACTTTTAAGTGCTCACAAGTTACACCCATAGTTAACCTGCAAGTATTACAGATGCAAAACCTGGGGGCTCATAATTGGGGGATCAGTGTGTGAAGTACCTAGAGCTACCATAAAATTGTGCCCGGGTATTGCTTTTTCAAGAAGATTATGGTCTAATTGAGTAAACATCAATCCCGGGAAGCCCCACAGCCAGTGTTACGCAAGATACCAGATTAGATAACAAACCTGTCTCCTGGGTTCATACTGTGAAACGGCTGAATCCTGCCTACAACTGACTAGGCAGAATTTTAACTGTCTGTGAACCCAAGCAAGACCTGGCCAAGCAAGTTGACCTGTGGTTAGTTTATCCAGTGTGGTGCGTGAGCAACATACTCTCCTAAGTATGCCACTCACATCTGTTAGCTTATTTTTAATCTTACATCTGAAGAGTATATAAATGAGATTCAAACAGAGTTCACAGATGGGGGTTACAGACTACCAGGTTTTTTAGTTGCCTTTATTTGAAGCTTATTCCTATGCTAAATTGTAAGTTAATGCTTCTTCCTTGCTTGGAGATTTTTTGCACCATCATCAGTTAAAAAAAAAACATTAAAAAACAGGCAGTGAGTGAAATGAAGTATATTAATATTTCTGATTTTGGGAATAGACTAGATTTTACTAAAGGTATTTTTTTAAGATGGAGTTAATCTAAGATGTTCATGGCTTTTCCCCACTGATTTTTTGCCTTCTTCTAATTTAAATAATGGTTCATGATCAGGAAATATCTTTACATAAATTGCCCAGGGAAAGTCAGTATCATAAATGTTAATGTATTCAGGATCACATGTATTGTAGATTTGCCTCCTTTTTATAATCTTTTTAAAACAAACCCCAAATATTCTGAGCTGAGTAAACCATTTCAGAGATGAAAATAAGCAAAATGAAAAGTAAGAGCAAAAGACAAGGGATCCCAGACACGTATTGAACTGAAATTAGAGAGTTGATAGAAGACTACGAGAATGCTGTTCCAGATGGCAAGGAGCTGCAGAGGAGGAAGAGCACGACGGCAAGAAGCAACAAAGGGAAGCTAATGATAGATGAAATAGGATAAGAAACAGACACTCCAAGGCGTGCATCCAATTCTTCAGGTTACGTAAAATTATCTTTACCGTTTATGCACTTCCCTCCTTTTCTGGGTGATGCACATTGCAGCCAGAGTTGGTAGCACTGCTTGTAATTACCACCGTCTGACAGTTCTCGTTATACACTCCTGCTTTCAGTTGCTGTAAGTTTGTTAGATGTTACTCACCCAGGCTGAAATGTCTTCTGCCAAGGCTTGGCCTCAGGCTGATTCTTTCCCCCTCCATTTTCTTTCAGGAGGAGGAAAGGGGAGGGCAGTTTCAGTAAAAATGGTTCTGTGGTTTTCAGGGCAAGATTAGGCAACCGTTTATTTGAGCAAGAGTTTGAAATTTGGCAAAAGAGGGGGAGGTCACCCTGATGCCAGAAGACATAGCCAAGTTATAAATGTGTTTTTAAAAAGTCTCAGCTCACGTACTTTAGCAGAGACTTGTCAGCTTGGCAGATGAATTCACAGAGGGTTGTGTCAGCACAGGGCCTCCTGCCAGCTCCCAGGCCCTGGCAGAGCTGTCCCCAGCAGGCAGCGGAGTGGGACCCTGCCTGCACCCCACGCTGCCGCTGGCCCAAGCAGGGTCAGCCAGCTGCCCAGGCTGCTGCTGCACCCCAAGGCTCAGGGCTGAAGGTGCATCAGAGCAGGGAAGTGGGGCTCAGGTGTCAAGGGGAAAAGGCACTTGATTACAAACCAGTAAGAATAAAACTGTGATGATACAAGGAACTGGAAAGGTAAATACTAGCACCTCAGCCTAGCAAGGAGTCCAGGACCTGAAGCAGGGTGACTGTCAGGACAAGAGGAGCAGAGTGGTCAGGAGGAGGGGGAGGAGGAAGAACAGAAGTGAGAGAGAAGAAAAACATCTTGGTGATAGCTGCCACGTCCTTTCCAGAGCCCAGAGCAGAGCTGAGATGACCCTATTCCTCTTTTGCCAGTGGAAATCTGGAAAACTGTCACAGCAGGTGTGGTTCTTCCTGCTTGCAGGGGCTTCCTGCGCTGGCTGAAAAACCTGTTACTCCTGTTCCTTGGTTAGGTCTAAAGCTTAAATTCTTTACCAGGGAGATGCATTAGTACTTCTCCTTGGAGCACCTCAGTTTGGGATCGTGGCAGACTTCTCTGCCATCTGTCACGCACGCTCTCCCCTAATGCTGCGGGGGGGATGAGCCGTGAGACGTGGTGCACAGCCAGACTAGCTGTCTGTGCTCCTTCCTTGCTGCTTGGGGGGGAAGAAAGAGCAGCTGTCGCCAGGCTGGGCTGCACAGAGATGATAAAAGGCCCTAATACCACGTGTTGCTGCAGTCCCTGAAGCATAACACAGAGTGGTTACAGAGGAAGAACTTGAAGAAAGGCGAGAAGCAATGGTCATTAACCATATCCTTACTCATATGTCCTAAGGATCTCTTTCTTCCCCAGCCAAGTCAACAGCCATTCTCCCCTCACACCCCCACCAGCTCCTCGCCCCAATATTTGCAATCCCTGTAAAACTAAACCTCTGCCTCAGTCATGCCAGCATGTCCTCATTCCCCACCTCAGCATCTTCCCAATACCATTGCCCCTAGTGACCGTTATCCCTCAGGCCTCTCAGCGCTGGTATCATCTGAATACCCCAGCATTCTCCTGGTAACTCAACCCCAGCAACAGCACCCTGGAGCCCCTCTAGTTCTTGCATTAAACCCTGTTAATCTATAGCTTCTACACCCTCATGCCTCTGTCATCCCCTGATCACATTCAGATCTATCCATATCATCCCAAGTGACTATTCCTACAACTCCCTCATCCCTGGTGCTGCCCAATCCAAGGTCTAGTTCCTAGTGTTACCCTGAACACCTTCTCCAGCTACCTCCTCCTCTCCATGCAAGGGGAGCTGGATGCAGAGACCTCACCAGCAAAATAGCAGAATGTTTTTCTTGTCTTTCCTAGATACAGTCAACTTAATCCCAAGGGTTGGGGTTCCTCACAGCTGACCTTAGACACCTGCATCCAATCAAGTGAGCTTCAGCTTCCTTTACAGTGAATGGAGATAATTGGACACTTTTAGGGCACCGTTGATCGTAACTCAGTTTAGACACTTATTCTGGCTCCCCCAAAAGCACCATTATCTCTCTGATCACTGTAAATGGAGACAAGGATTAGCTCAGTTTAGATATGTCCCCTGTTGTCTTACAAAGTTTGTTGAGATGATTGCACCCTGAACAACATTGCATATTTACCTTTATTTCTTAAATCATGCTCACTGATGTTCTTTATTTTCCTTCAAAACAGCATTTCAAGTTTCCAGTGGAGTGTCCTGAGCCATGAGCTTTCCCAGCAAGGGGTGGGTCAGCAGCAGCACTCTTCGTTGATCAAAGCCATCAGCACACAACCATACCACACCACGCCATGCCATGCCATGCCATACCACACCATACCATACCATTAATGGTAAGAGCTTAGATCTCAAAGCACAGTGTAGAAAAAAAATCATAACACAGTTGGGCACAGAAATGCCAGGGTGGTAAGCATTACTGAAAAGCAGGAATAAGGGAAAGTTCCAGGAATCATTTTTCCACCATTTTCATCCTCAATCCTATAAAGCACTATTCTCAGCTAGGCATTGTTTAGAATGCATTTAAGTGCTATCTTTTGCTAAGGTCAGTATGTTCCAGTCTGATCAGCTTGACCAGAATGGGTTGAAAGTTAAGAGACTGGAGAACAGAGGAGATGACAACATTAAGCACTGGAGAAATACAGGGTGGGTTCATGGCTGGAAATCTCTGGGAAGTATTCTCTATTGAAAATGGCAATGTAGAAAGACTCCAAGAAGGGCTACAAGGGCACAGAGGTTTGGGCCCAATTTCACACAGGGAGTACTTGAACAAGCTACAGGTTTTAATTTCAAATGCAGAGAGTACTAAGGAGAAAAAATGAAATAGGACGAAAGTGAACAGGAAACTACTCACCCTCTTCTTCTGTTACAAAAATCAGACACAAAATAAAATTAGCAGGGTTAAAGACACGTAAAATGCAATGGCTATTTGCACAACAGTTAATTAGGCAAAGAACTGTGTAACTCTCTGCCACATGGTGTAATGAATACCGAAATGCTTACCACCTGCCTGGAGAGCATTCAGGGCTCCTACACCAGATTCACAGAGTGCAGTCTGTGATAAATACTTCTATACTCTGGACTTCAAACAGATCTGTATATAAGTGGGCTTTCCTGTGCTTACAACCTCTCTGCTGTTGGCCATGGTTGGCAATGGGGTACCTGCCTCGACAGAGCTTTGCTCCAGGAAGTGAATATGTTCCTGAGGAAAAAAAATATGTGTTTAAATATGAAAGAAAATTCAGAAACAAAAACACAGTGTGCAAAGATATAAATAAATATATCTAAGATTTTTTTCCAGTTGATCTTGAACAGTTGTTTTTGAAGTTTTACAATAGAAAAACTAAAGATTTTTTTTTTTTAATTGTGCATTGAAACAAGAAAATCTAAAGTAACATTGTCTTTCAAAAATTAATCTTTGCTCCAAGCTCCTTTTACATAGTATAGGTTGGTTGCTCATTCACTGAATATTTTCATTATGTGCTTCTGTAGGGAAGATGATTTGTAGCCATATTTTTTGAAGACTATATTACAATGAATAAGCATAAATAATGTATATGAGAAGGCAGTGTAGGATTGCCTGGCAGCCTTCAATCTGTCATTCCCATGACTGCTAACTTGGCAATCTTAACATAGCTCTTTGTGTGGGACAAATTATAAACTAAATAATCCTGAGGTAAGGCTTTCATTGCCTACACGGTACTGAATGTATTTATTTTTCAATTCCATTCAAGTCCCAAGTGCTGTCAGAGCGCCAAAGTTTCAGTCAATACGATTTTTCATACCGCAAATCTTCTTTGTTTAGTTTAAAATGGAGCTGTCACATCTCTCAGGATGACTGGGGCAATGGTTCTTACAAAGATATCAAAAACTATTGAAATTTTTCAAGGTCTCCTGAGCATTTCCACAGGGAGACGAGGCTGTTGAGGTGTACTGAGTCACATCCAGCGTCTCTGGAGGCTGACAGAGGACTTTATCATCTCTTGAGCCTTTCTCTTTCAGTCTAGTGGTTGGTGACATAGTGCCCAACGAGAGCTTCAACGCGTAGCCAAGAGCCTGAAAGTCCCTGTGCAAAAGCATCACCTGAAAGCAGGAGTCTACAGGTTCCCCGCAGCATACATCTTCAGCAGCACCAAGCACGGGAACTTTTCATGACATCTCATCATTGTAATGGAGGAATATTACTCCTTAATGCACATCACCTGCCTTCCAGTGTGCTTTCAAAGGTCTTTTCTCCCCTTTGTGTATGGGCAGGCAGTGGTTTGCCTGGGAGTTGGGAGGGGAGCAGATCTCCTAATTGGCTCCAGCAGTTCATTCCCTCCTATTTTTCATATGCAAGTGAATAGGGGGAGGGAAAGAGGAACCTGAGCCCACTTCTAGGGATGCAGCAGCTGAAGATCCAGTTTAAGCTGCCAGAGAGATTTCTTTATTTACTGCTGCTTAACTAAATACAATTTCCAAGGATTTGGTTAATCTATCATAAAAAAATAAATTGATGTAAAAGGTTGATGCTTTTCTTTATATCACTGCAAATGACACATCCTTTTGCTGTTTCAACACAGGTGGCATGAAAGTTTTAACAATGAAAAAAAAAAAAAAAAAGCTGAAGTAACCACATTACATTTGTAAGTATGCACCGTGAACAAAATAAAAATAGCTTAGGATGCTAGAATTGTTCCAAAGCAAACACAACCTAAAAATAATGATGCTAAAGTTAAATCTAACAGAAAGTAAATATATTAAGATCCAGGAAATCTTAAGCTAAAAAAACCCTGCTCTGCTCTGACCCTTAAAAAAGTTATTTCAGGATCATAAACACTATTCACATTTATACTGAGCTGGGATGTCTTTTTGATGTCTTATCTATGTATTTTCTTCTGTTTGAGATTCTGGTCTTTACAAAAGTTTAACACTGGGCACTTGTGAAGTAATTAAGCATCTAGAAATGGTCGTTCCCAGATTACTATTATGGCTGGATTATTTTCTATGAGGCAAAGGATCGAGGACAAAGGAAATTCTTCACTGTAAGACATAATCAGTTCAGAAGTTGAGCACTGTTCTGCATAAGAGAATTTTGGTTGAATAATGGAATTTTTAAACAAACCCAAGAAATGCATACTGCCATTTACTTCACACGGTAAAAATATCATTCAAGCACACAATTAAATGTAATCTTCATTGAGAATATCTTCTGGTTTTCACAACAAAGGAAGAAGACATTCGGGTTGTACATTTTGGGTCCATGCTAATGTATTACCTTTTCAGAATTAGTGTGATCACTACCAATACTCCTCTGAAAAGTCCCAAAGTTTCTGAATTGCTGTTGAGATCGTCTTATTCACTGGGTGTCCGTAGTTTGTGGATACATTAGCTAACACTTCTGTGTAGGATACATTTCTTTTTTTTTTTTTTTATGTAAGCAGTTGGTGCAAACTCCATCGCTTTAAAAATTAGTTGTCAAGTATTTTCTTCTTTACACGGAGACAGTATTTATTTATCTCAGTTTTCCATAAAGGTGGGTTGAGGGAGCTGGTCTGTTTGGGAAAAGGAGGGAGAAGATTACTGCTTCAGATAGGACTGGCTGCCTCCATTTCAAATTCCTTTGGTTTGGAAAAAGTGACAGAATTAGGCCAGAAGAAAAAATGGGAAGGGCCAAAAAGCGCAAAAAAAATTTCAGTTGTAATTTATAGACTATTCATTTGTTGTGAAGGAGAAGAGATGAAGTCCTAGCTTTTTCTGTCTGTCACTGAGTAACTGAGATTATCTCAGCTGGTAACGCAGCAAAATTCACCCTGAGTGATGTTTATGAACTCTCTCCCCCAGACAGCCACGAACTTAAAAGCTGTTATTCACACAAATGCCACAAAACAACGAAAGTCAGATCCAGCTGGAGAGCAACTGCTCTGAGCCGATTTCAACAGCACTAGTGTCTTAGGGACCATCTCACCAGCAGGAGTTAGTTGATGGCTTCTCCATACCCACCAAGCCAAATCTTTCAGACCACATCTCTTTTCAGATGGTCCTAAAGCTGTATGGGTATCTTAAAAAAAAATATTTCTTTTGCCCAGATATAGCACTGCCACAGAAGACCAGCTTGGGGGGGTGTGGGGATCTCTGTTGTTACTGTATTTAATGGCTTATTCCCATTGGCACAGGATCTTTAAGCTGTGTGGGTTTCCAAGGAGTTTCTCAGGAAAGGATGCTGGGGCCTTCGTAGTGACTCACTCTTGGGACAAGAGATCCCAGGCTCTTATATATAGTCCCTTATGTTTTGGGGGGTCTCTGCTGAGAGGAGCACAACGCATGGAGGGCTCTTGGAGTATCTGGCACCCTGGCAGGGACACAGATGGTTCAAAGCAGATCGGTGTTGTAGCATTCAGATTACTTTTCAATTCTTCCCAGATCTTTTAACACGAATGTGGAATTTTCACTGTAAAGGAAAGGTTAAAAACATGGAAGTATTCATCAAGCAAAACTGGATTCAGTTTGTTGGAGGTCCTGTAGGCAGATCCGTGATTTACTTTAGGCTGGAAGCAACATTTAGAGTTCCTTGTCACGGCTCTTAATTACGTTGTGCAGAGCTCCAAGCTTATTTAAAATTGTAGCAGACAAGTGTAATTTGCGTGTTTAGGATCAGGGTGATTCACTCAGCCACACAAAAATCCATGGCCTGCACTGGCAGGGGGACAGCTTGAGATTTGCTGAGAGGGGGCTCTGCTGCTATCAACTTCAGCTCTTCTCTTACATTATTTAAAGCCAAAAACAAGCAGCAATTTGAAAGTAATAGATGTAAGTTAATTACTACCATAAATCAGGGGAAAAAAAACCCAAAAACCAGCTAAATGAAGAAATCGCTTTTAGAGGGTGCACCTCCTACTGGCCCCTCACCTGTGCTTCAAAGTTGTTTTTTTTTCCCAGACAGAAAAATAAAATAGGACCTAAACCAACAATTGCTTTATTAATTTGCAATTTACAGCATAGCAACAGCTATCCAAAAGGATAGCTTCCTTTTATCTATCCACATTCTGGAAGGATGCACTTAATTCAATGTTCCTTAAGTTTTAACTATGGTCATGCTGTTATAATTGAACTACACCCTGAGAATGGGATTTATACGCATTTCTGACACCTGGCTATCACACCCTCCACTAAAGAATCATGGCAAAGGTAATGTAATGATTTTTTTTGTAAATGATGTAGAGACTCCACATATCTACTGAATGAATGAATCAAGCAATTTACCTTTCAGCAAAAACATTTTAAGGCAGCTTTACAGGATCAGTAAAATTTGTGGGAAATAACAGATGAATGACTGTGCTCTCATTGACGTAATTGTACTGGGCATGACTGCATGCTTACTTACATCTTTGCAACCATTTTTTCAGTACTGAGACTACAGATTTCTGTTTCCCTTGTTTCACTAGACAGAATAGCATTAACAGGTTTATACGGAACAACAAATTCATTTGAAGAACATTCCAGGGATAATTTTCCAGGGTCTGTGCTACCTGTGACAATTCATTTCTACATTTGTGATTTAAGTTAGCAGCATTTTACTCCTGCCTTTCACAGAAAAAGCTGTGCAGTATCTAAAGCACCAGGGTCTAGGCACCCTCTGGTACAAACAAGAGATACCAGGCTTGCCAGGGCAGTTTTCTGGCATGCCAGGGTTTTGTGGCGGATGCAAGCCTTGCCAAGCCTAGGAAGGTGACACTGTTGATGAGCTAGACTCCAAGAGAAGACACTTGAAATACCTCTGGAGAACAGCAGGCCAAATGCACCTTGGCTCCCAAGGAAGCCTTTCTGTGCCAGGTTTTCACACTTTTTGGAAATATTTGAGTAGTTCTAAACCCTCCATTTTTTCTTCTGGATGCCTTTCAAGAATGACTTGTTAGCATGCAAGGGAAAAAAACCTTGAAATTACTTGATAAAGCAAGTTAGCCTCGTAGGGTCAAATTAGCTATGCCCATTTCACAGGTGAGGCATGTGAAGGAAAGAGGTTTGCCAGAAGTCTGTGCTCTATTACAGTTCAGGTTTGGTTTGTGATCCTGTGCGATACCCTACCCATCCACTTACAAGTGACTGTTTCACTAGTCAGAAGTATCAAATTACTGGTTTTGCTGTTTTCCTTTCCATGTAATGCAGACTAGAAAAGCTTGCTTGTATAAAATGACTATATATTTAATCTCTTATTTTCAGTATCAAGGAATCAAGAGGAGCAGTGCATTTTGTAGATCAGGAATCTTGATTGCTGGCATTAGGTGCAGGCTGGGTATCACACAGTTAATCAGAAAGTTATCAGAAAGATGGTGTGTTGTCTCCTGTGCAAGAGGGAAGCACGGGCGTGCTAAGGAGTTCTCCACTAACTGGACTCAAATACTGCTTGAAGTGAACAAAGTGTTCCTATCCCTCTGTCCAAAAATAGAAGAGGGAGAGACAGTAATTCTTCAGGCATTTGCCAAAATGATAAGGGGGATGAACAAAAACCACTCCCAGCCCCAAAGCTCTAGTTTAAGTTCACCAAAGTGCTGCTTAACCTACTCCAGTGCTGACACTGCTGATCCCAAACTCCCCAAAGTCCCACTCCTTCAATGGTGGGCAGAGAAGCAGCAATGGTGTATTGTCTGCATTTTAAAATAAAATCATTTGAGGGGGAAAAAAAAAAAAAAAAGCTAGTGAACTTCTGACAGAAATGACAAACTCTTTGATGGTATTACCTAAATTGGCATGCCTGGGCTTGAAAGCACCTCTTGCATGTTGTTCGCTGTACATTTAGTTCACTAAAGTACATCTTCAGGGAGGGGCTGTCTCCTGAAAGCTTCAAGCTATATTGCTTCCTGTCTCCCTAATCAGCTGTGCAACAGGGTAAATTTAGAAACAAAAGGCAGCACAGGAGCGCTGGCAAATAGGTTTAGTGCACATTAAAACCTGTTTTGGAAAAGTCAGAACAGGTCGTGCATGTCTCCAGCTCTGGCAGAACTGGCAGGCTCTGAGCAAAGTAATAAATGACTTGCATGCATTTAGCACCTTTCATCCTGAGAGAGCCTGAAGTATTTTACATAATAGGAGTTATCACCTACCCACCCATGAAACAGGCACCTGTGGAAGGCAGGCTGCACAAGCCAGATTGGGCACAAGCCTTTTAAAGAGGCAAGTGAAGATTATCATCTCCTCTTTTCAAACGTGCAGAGGAATTTAGGTGGGCACATGAATTAGCCAGGTTGGAATTTAGCCAGGAAAACATCATATGAGATAGTCCTTGCTTGGCAATACGTACAGTGAATTACTTAGTGACCCTGAGCCAAATGCAGAGCATTTCATCTTAACTTACTGAAAGTGCTGCGGAGTCCCAAACAGGTTTATATTCCAAAAAATTCTCTTTCAAGTCTCATGAAGCTTATTTATCCAAGGGCAGAATCGCAAAACGGAATAAAGTCACCTACAAGAAAGACCATCCTCAGTAGGAAAAAGGTGAAAAAAAATATCATAAAGTTTTGAGGTGAAGGGGGTGGGAAATATGCCACTCCCTTAAGGGAAATATATACCAGTAAACAAATGATGTATAAGTCTGCAGGCCATCATTTTTACCACACTGCTTTGCACCGGAGAACGTGCAAAAGACTATTCATTAGAAAAGACCACACACTTCTGCTGGATTTTTTCCCCTCTTACCCAGTTTGATGCTTTTGTTTTTGCCAAGACTGGTATCCGGGCTTAGCTTCAAGCTCATCAGTAGTTCCCTTAGAGTTTCAGCCAAAAATACATCTTTTCCACAAAGGCTGGATGATTTTCAGGATGATTTTAGTTCTCCGCAGGAGGTTTTTCTCCTACCAAGTGGGAGCTGTGCTCAATCTATTGTATCTCGGCCACACTGAAACTCAACTAGCTGTGTTAATGCACAGACAAATTGAACACATGAAGTACATTTAGTCAGAATACAGATAGCATGAAAGCACCCTATACCACAGTGGAAACATTTTGTCCAGTTTATTAAAGCAGTTGATCTTAACTAAAGCATATGAATATTTTCAATAGAATAAAAGAGCAGGTACTAAAGGACTTCTTAAGCAGAGAAAGAACCAATGTTTGGAAACCACAACTGGACAAATTTAAGTAGCAAGTAAGTATTTTTTTTCCCATTTTTACACCATCAGTGTGATCATCCATTGTAAGGAATTGCCAAAGTGGCAGAGTCAAAACTGCAGCTTTCTGAGGTGTTTACCTTAGTTAACAACAAATTACAGGAGCAACAGGGGTTACTAGTTAAACCAAAGCTGCATTTTCTAACTTAGTGCTTGACCTCTAACAGTGGCCCCAGTTCTTTGAGATGGTGCCTGGCAGTGGACTTCAGAGGTCAGTGAGACTGCTCAGCCACCCTGAGGCTGGGCCAGCTCTATCCCATTTCTGAGAGATGCTCATCCAGCTTGTTGAGTTCTCCCATGATAAAGCTACTACAGCCTCCTCAGGCTCCCCAACAAGGCACCCAGAAGAGTAAAAGAAGGTTTTCCTAACCTGAAGTTTACCTTACTGCAATCTAACTAGTGACTTCTTGTCCTGTGCTCCACGGATAATAGACTCATGGTAGCAGTTGCTTTTTACTTGAAGATAATTTTTAACCATTTAATCTGCTTTTCTCTGGATAAACGGCCCAACTACTGTCATCTTCCTCTCTCACATTTTCCTCATCGCTACTCTCCTCTGGACCATCTTCAGCCCATGTCTTTCATCAAATGCTGTACCCAAAAGGCTGACCAGCACTCCAGCTGCTCACTGATACGAACCAGCATAGAACTGCTTTGTCACTGTTGCATTGAATTTGTGCATCTCGTGAGAGCATATGTGATTTTATAACAGCAAAAACCTGTCAGATAAATCAATTATGTGATGTTCTCCTGAGTCACAAAAGCAATTTTATCTCCTGAGCTACCAGGTCCTAATCTTCAATTCTTGTAGCTGACTATTTTGAATACATACTTGGGTATCTAACTTTATTGGTTTGCTTCCATTTTTTCTCCAAACACTTCACTGCCTGATCTTGTCTTACAGCACACTCAAAGACACTCCAAATTTTTGTGTATTTCTAAATACAATTCGCAAATACATGCAAATGTATTGATACATATAAATGCATAACATGCAAACATCCCTTCTGAGATCTGAGTATTTGAATAACACGGAAAGTATATCATACATTTTTACAGATGACATAATGGAAAAAAGACAAGAAGAAAATCCTAGGAGAGTGGCCACTGCAGTCAGTGCTAGAAGCAGTTAGAGCACTCAGTTTGCCTATTATGGGGTATAAAAATCTCACCCTTGTTCCAGTAGCAGACTAGGTCCTATGCAAGCACAGCACACAGTCCAAAGGGCTGATTCAAAACCTAAGGTCAAAGACTTCTGACTTCAAAAGCACCCTGAATCAGGTTCAAATGCCTAGACATCAGCTTGCCATCTTACATTTCAGTGCTACTGTTCTACCAAAGAAATACCTAGCCACAAAAGTCATAGCACAGAAATAGTTACACTCAAGTGTGGAATAAATCCACATTTTAAAACAGTCTAGGCCCACCCATGGAGGCAGCTTAAATCTTCAAAAACAAAAGAAACCCCAGCAATTGTCATGGGATCTTGGGAATGGGGAAGTAATCCAAAAACATCTTAACCTCTATTAAAAAAGAATAACTCAAGCAAGTAGCACAGTATGTGCCATCAGTGGAACACGGCACTCAGTTGTATTAGCCACCCATTAGGGGTTTAATCCCTACCATGAATAAATATTTTGCTCCATAATGTACTAGTTCTCTATCTCCTTAGCCACATATACACATCTCTGTGTATGCACATATATGACTATGCAGTTACAGAATGTGCA
Organism: Athene cunicularia; assembly: GCF_003259725.1. NCBI lineage: Eukaryota > Metazoa > Chordata > Aves > Strigiformes > Strigidae > Athene > Athene cunicularia. Next base: position 13,758,406 of record NW_020799091.1, on the reverse strand, counting down.
TACACAAAGATCCATAGCATGGATTATGTAGTAAACATGAAGGTAAACTTCAGTGCAGACAAATGTTATCTGAAGCCAACTTCCCTTCCGTCCCAACCTAAAGGCAACAAATGAACTCTCACAGGAGGGGAGCGACTGACATCCCATCTTCTCTTCCTCATCCCTTTGGTTTTTGGGGTTTTTGTGTTCAAGGTGCCTTTAAGTCCCAAAAGCTAAATTTACACATGGCGTGCTATGACTACTTGAGACTGGTTTCTCTAGAGGTAGCACAGCTGAGTAACATGTGCATTCACATTCTCATTATTAATTTTAGTATGCTCCTACATCACACCTAAAACCCAAGATTTTAAAAAAAGCAGCAACCATGCAGACTTTATAAATGGGATGGCACTTTTATTGGATTTTTTTTTCCTTATGAACCTAGAACAAATATCACAATGCTCATGAGAATCTGAGTTATTTTCAGGCAGGAAATTAGTGTTTATATATAGAGTATCTATATATAGATACACACACAAATGCATGCAGCATTACTCTATGTGTATATATGTATAATGATGCAAGACTTTTTTTCCCCTCACACTCATTATTAATCAATGTACTTTTACACCTAAGAGATTACTTTGTTTTCCCAGAAAGAAGACCGGATAAAGCCCACCAGGAAAGCTGAATCTGAAAAATAACTAAAAACCTAGGGAGTTAGGCACAAAAATTTTCAGAGAAGGAAGAACTGGTGCACATTAACCTGTCAGTGGCAACTATGTGCTCTAGTCTTCAACCAAATATAGGGTAATTCAACTTAACTGGTGACCAGCAGAGGAGGGCTAACTTGAATCAGCTCACCCTTCCTACTATGTCCAGTGAAAACTATAATTTGATATGCAGTAACATATTACCTTTCTGTAATGTATTTGTGGGCTTAAGCTAGGAGAATCAGATGTATACCTTATAGTACATCGTGAAAATTATACCCTACATGGTGATCCCTCTGAGTAAAAGACCTCCAAAATAGTAAGAGTTTGAGAATGAATTAATAGGAAGCACTTAAGTAATGCTTTACCCTCAAAGCATTTTGCATACATTAACATTTCAGCGCTCCCAGGACACAAGTAAAACCATGCCACATAGCCTTCCTGGGAAATGGTAAAATGCCTCACTTAAAGGCTAAGCAGAGAGTCAGATGTGCCACCACATCGTGGGAGTCCTCTTTGTACAGGGCAACGTGTACCCAGCTAAAGTATACCTGACAGCATTATAAAAAACATCTTTTGTTTCAGTTGTCACCAATGCACTCACTTCAATAACGTGGTCATCTGTTAGTGACATTAAAAATAAAATGCAAACAGATGTGAAGCCAGTTGCCACAAATAGACAAGTCCACCAGATGCCTTCACTTCATTAGAAGTGAGACATTTCTAAGAGCAACTAAGAAACTCTGGCCTCATACAGCAGTACAGGTGTGTGTTCCTCCTGTTTTCATGAACCTCACCAGACTTCACTATTTTCAAGGTGATGATAAAGCAAAATCCACATATCACAACAGTAAACTTCACCAGCAGAGATCACAGTTGTAAGGAACCTAAGCCATACTGCAATCATGGATTTTCATGTAAAACCAGCTTATTTTCTAAGCCATGGCTAATATATAGATGAGAGGAACTTGGATACTGGTATTAGTGTTTGGGAGACAGGTTCTCGAACATTCTTGTCAGTAAGTTGCAAAAAGAAATTTCTGTTTCTCGGGTGATCTGTTGGTGCTTATATTCAGATTACTTCTTAGAGGCATCTATATCTGTATGAAGTTACCACGTCCTGAGAGGCTGTTTACAGGAGTAAAGACCTTTAAAAGCAGAGTCATGTCTTAAGTGAAAAACAAAAATTAAACATCAGGAAGTCAGTTTTCCATACTGGTGTATATAAATCTAAACCCCAGGGCTTCAAAGCAGTTTGTGCTGTTAGAATCACCTGTGGGCAGGAATGAAGGGGGTGGCAGGTACAGGCTGCAGCAGCTGGGGAGCTTTAACAAGTCCAGCAGTTGTCATCTTTTGTAGTGACCAAAACTTTTCTCAGCAGCAGTCTGACTTTCTCCTGTACGGAAAGCATAAAGCTGCAACACAGGCTTTGCTTTTGTTAGCAACTTCTTGGGCTAAACAGACATCCATAGCCCCTTGCAGCCTGCAGACCATAGGCTGAAGGCCACTGGCCTAACCAGAAGGCATCTCGGTTACTGCCGTCTGCTGTGAGGTATCACCACCTAAATCATGCAGTTTCTGGGAAGCGTGGGTCTGGGATTTTGTCATACACACACATAACTAGTATCTCGTTTCAGCTGTAGACTTTGAAAGTCCAGAATTACAGCTGAAGCTCTCAGAGGCCTCTGGGTCACACTCTTCAACAGCAGATGATGGGTATGAAAGGATTGTATCGCTTGGTGAAGTCTGAAAGGGTCACTTGTCAGTCAAGAGCTGAGACAATTGTATTTGCATGCCTAACAATGAAACTATGAGTGACAAACTGAATAAAACTGTCAGCTTTAAGAAAAAAAATCACTGTTACATCAGGTTGAAGTGCTGGTTAGGAGCCCTCCAGCAGGCACGGTGGCACTGGCGTGGGGAGGACTCTGTGCCCCTGCTATGACAACTGGCTGCAGAAATCAAAGCAATGAAATAGGAAAGCTGGAACTCTTCCAATCTCTCAGAATTCAAACCAGAACAGGGATTTACCATCATTCAAAAAATCATGCTTGCCAATAACCATCCTGTAACAGTAGCAGGTCAGCATGGTTGGAGTCAGACTGCAATTTCTGCATTACATTATAACTTTAAACAGGATGACACCTGAATTTTGGAGAGAAGGAACTCTGCTCTCCTTTGGGGATGAACAGCACGTAGCACTACAGTCTTCAGGAGTTAGGCAAGCAAAACTCAGATGGTAAATAAGTAATTTAAAACACACTAGAGTACTCAGAAAAAACAGATATAACATATACGGGACAAGGAGAAAGGTGGTAAATATGATAAATAATTTAAAGCACACTAGAATACTCAGAAATAACATATATGGGAGAAGGGAAAAAGGCCATTTCAGGTGAGATCTGACATCCTGTTTTTATGGAGTTCTATTTTGTTGTTGCGTAACATTGGAGAGTAAGCCTCTTGGGCTACTCCTGACACACCCCACCCCCACCCCTATCTTTTTTTTAAAATCACTTGCTAATAAAAAGACAGGAAAATACAGTAAAATTACTTTGCCTCTCATGTTGTAATACATGCCTGTTTAATACATAAAATACTATCATCAGAGTGACAACCTCATTCACATATAGAGAAAATAACACCAGTCAGTAACAGCCTACACATCAGCATTTCGTTGTTACAACCTCTGCATTAGAGAGAGGAATATGTCAGGAAAAGTAAAAATCACGCGTTTTCCACAAAAAAAATATTAGGCAGCTTTGTCAGATGTATTGGTAGTTACAAGTTTCTCATTCAACATGCTTCCTCAATCTCTTTTGAGTAAAACATACTGGCTTTTTTAAGAGACATTAAGTACTGGATATGGTAGCTGGTACAAAGCTCTACCCTATATTCTAAAGACAATTTGGTTCTTCAGTTAGTGTTGGTTTTATCATTTCACGTCAACCAAGATTTCTCATGCTGTACAGATGTCTTCCTCTTCTGATGACATCTAAATTTAGAGGGTGTGGATAACTACAGTTAGCAATAACGAGCAGTGATGACAAGGGGCAAGAAGCACACCTTTACTCTTCAACAGGAAGGAACATATAAACTGTGGATGCTGATATGGTAAATAAAATTGATGGTCCCACTTTATCTCTGAATAAACCTCCAGAATAGGAGGTGCTAGATAGATCATAGCCTGATCTTCAATAACTGTTTTGTTAATGATCCCAGGTGAAAAACACTTTTTTTGCTGCTAACTTGCACTTTAGCATAGGGAAGACTGAAAGCTTCCTTGGAAGCATATTATATCTGGCTTTATGAAACCAATACTTTTTAACTAAGTGTTGAAAATACTACAAAAAGAATTGCCAAGCGAGCCCAGAACACCTGGACCAGATATCCTGCTTTGCTATAATACAGTCTATTGAGAGCTACCTGCAGAACCACTGCAATGTGTCACCACCTTATAAACGGAAGAGAGTGATATCAGCAAATAAAACTGGTGTTTTGTCAATGCCCCAGCACTGGTTTTCTACTCCCAGGTGCAAGGTGTGATGTGAGGTTTAAATTCAAATGATCTGAGTGACTAAATCTAGTTATGAACTCATGAGTAAAAGACAAACTGATGGAAGCATTGAGCCCTGGACCTTTAACTAAGAAAATACACAACTGCACTGCATTTCAGAGGGTTGAGGCATTTCAGTGCTGAACAGTAGTAACTCTGGAACTGCTAAAATGCAAATAGTGTATTACTTCAGCCATCACAAATTGCGTGACATTAAAAAAACACCTTTCACAATTTCTGTTTTACAGAAGGTCAGAATTAATGAATCCTGTCAAGATTTTTTAAACTGACATCTTCAGACACTTTCAAGGTATGTCATTACATATTTCACAATTCATAAGTCAAAACTTGGAAATGAAAATAGTGTGCCTTTATTGATAGTCTGCCACAAATTATTGTATAAACTTAGAATTAGCCAAAAATGTATCTGCTACGTGGGAAGATCCTGAACATTGCAAGCATATCTGCAAAAAGTGGATGCTTTCTCATCGTAGATAACAGACATTCTGTTACCAGCTCTCACTATAGTGCTATATGCAATTACAGTGTTGTTTTACACAGACTGTATGAGGGTCAGTCACTGTCTCTTCATTATTGCAAACACACAGAGATGTATACTTTAATGTTAAGCCTTCACTGACATCAGTGGGACGACTCTGTCTCTTAGGTGAGCTTGTACAGAATGTTTGCAGGACTGGAGTTTATGACTAGAAAAGCAGTGACAAGGGGGACAAGAACAGACATACAACAGGAATTCCAACAATTCAATGCATCCATCTTACTGAAGGAAATCAGTATCTTTACATACTATTGAATGTTAAAAACAAAGAAAGATGTTTAAGCACAAAGTATATATTTATACCAAATAAAACAACTGAAAAAGTATTACATAAAGAAAAATAATGTAACAGAACGTACTTAAGTACCTAACTTACAGTCATGCTCATATCTAAAAGTAACATTGGTAACTAATATATATAATTTTGACAAGGGTGCATTTAAGAGTTCTCTAACATACAACATTCTAAATGTGGAGAGTATTTTTTCCAAGATACAGAAAACAAATTATTTTACACAGGCACACCTGTTAATTTGTATAAAAAACAAGCTTGTAAGTGAAAATGTCACTTTAGTACTAATTTACCAGATGTGTGAAAGCTATGTAGTGTTAATCATGTTGAAATAGTCTCTTCTCCTTTTGCATTGGTGAGCGCCAACACTGAATGGTACAATATTTGATCCATATGGTTTACTGACACTGCAACCTCTTTTCAAGCAGTAGCCCTGCCCAGGTGTTGAACAGCACAGTACTGTACAGCCCCATCTGTCTGCATGTAGTGTATTTATAACTAAAAGCTATTACAATTATTACAATGATTTCTGTTTCAATATATACATCAGTATAAAATACTACCCAAAACACTTTTGCATTTCAAACAATTTTAACCACTTCATCAAAAAATGCATTTGCAGAATTAAAAAAAAAAAAAAAAAATAATGTTGATTGCCAACAGTAGAGCATCTCTATGGTATGTTTCCTAATAAATGAGAGAACGGAAATGTATTAAAATCAATTAAAATAAGTATCACAAAACATAATTAATGTTAGAGCAGTTCAAGGATTCCCAGTTTGTCAGTATCTACCCTAAGCAGTGCTACCCAAATACAGTATAAGCCATTTAGTGTTTCTACAATGAGAAGAAAACATTCAAATATTAAAGCTGTGACAAACACACAAAAGCAAGGAAAGAAAAACTGATCTGTACTCATCCCTGTTGTAGAAAGGTACGGCATGTCAGGAGTTTGCACTCAGTGCATCGTATGTGCTATTATACCTGGATACAACCGTGGAAGACAACTGAAATGGAATCAACTCTGAATTTCCTTGCTGTTGTGGTTTTATGTCAGACCATTCAAGTTATAACAACTTAGTGTCTTTTTTTTCCTGAAGGGAGGAAGAGAGAAGAATTGTAAAAATGCTACTAAAATCCCTATCTTGGACACAATACACTGCTTTAGGAGCTACTGTGTCATTGCACAATATAAGTGGCCTATTAATCACTGAATTATTGGTGTAGCAGAATATATTTGTCATTGTGGATGTCTTTTGAAAATTGTTATTTTAAAACCTGCCTGTATCCCATAACAAGCCACAAACAATTTTTTTGTATTTCAAACACTAATATCCTTAGGTAAAGTAGTAAATGTCCATTTATAGTGGTAAATTTCAAATCTCTGCCTCTGAGGCTTCAGTTTTTAAAATGAGACTTGGTTTAGAGTTTTCATTCTTTACATTATCCTAAACCAGAACTATTTCTGAAGCTTAAAAAACCCCAAATAATAATAATAATAATAATAGTAATAATATGGGGTTTGTTTTGTTTTGCTTTGCTGATTCATTCCTAACTTGAAAAATAATGGTTTTTTTAATTAAAAAAAAAAAAATCTCTCCCCAGGAGAAGTCCCTGCTAGCTGAGATTTTTTTCAAACCCAAGTTTCACGCTTACAGTATCATTATAGTCATGCTATACACCCTTGAAAATAAAGGCTCATGCTGAGAATGGTGACAGGCCCTTAATTATAGAGGTGTTAACTGGTGACACTATTTTTCATCAGAAAAAAAAAAAAAAAAAAAAAAACCCCAAAAAAAAAAAGCCCCACAAAACTTCATAGCTTATACTGAAAGTTTGATTCATGCTCATTTTGTTCATTTAAAAATACTCTTTGGAAACTGTGTCAACTCCTGCAGACAACTTAGTGATACATCTTTTCCTGTTAAAATAAAGATAATTCATATTCACCTCTACCCCATGCTAAGCTCTACTACTAATATACACTTCATTACCTGCTCATGTCACCGTCTAACACATATCTTTACATTCTTCTACATATAGTGTCCAGGGCTTATTTTTCACCAAACAGAATTTGATAATTATTAGATGTAGGAGTGTTCGTTGAAGATTTTTTTTTTTTTGGTGTTCTAGCCTTTTCATTGCAACTTAGAGTGATATTAATAGTTCTCTTTTTCCATGCTAACTTAAGAGAAACTTTTAATAAAGTTTTTTCCCATTAAAGATTTTTAAATCTAAACTTGCTTAGATATCAAAACTGAAAACCAGAAGAGAGATTAGATGCATCTGCAATTTTAAAATGGTTTCTGCTACTTTAAAATGCATTTAAAAATTGTACATACAACACTTAGATTTCTAACTTTTACACTGCTGCAATCAGATTCTAATTCAAAATCTTGCAAATAAACATGAAAAATAAGCCACTGGTCATGAATTCTAATGATTACATTCAAAGCTAGCCTTTAAAAAAAATAAAAAAGTTACAGGCACAACATACTGGTTTATGTACTCACTAGCTTATCAGGCTACAATAGGCATGTTTTAAGTATAAAAAAGCAGACAATTCAGATTTAAATAAGACTATGTGAAATCAGAAAAAACCCTTAGATTTCACTATTAAAAAAAAAACCCCAAACACCTATAATTAATTCCCATCCTACAGCTACAGTTAAACCAACTAACAAAAATAATAAAACTATTTTTGACAAACAAAAGTTAGGCTAGGATATGTGGCAACAATCAAAGTTCATATATGCTTCTATGTAAAATGACTCATGATTTACTATAACATAAAATATGAACAAGAGCACTTTGTGACTAATGAAAGAGCTACTAGTAGAAACACTTAATGCCAAACAGTCTTCAGCCCTCCTTTAAGTCATATCTCCAAATCAGTATTGACTTCTTTTGACCAGATACATCATTTTTGGCTTGTCACCCCAGTATGTCATGTTTTACCACTTGCCACAGGCAACAGGAGACAACTAGCTGAGCAAACTACAAGCAGTGACATGCAGAAATTAACTTTCAAATCTGAGTACTTAGATAAAATGGTAATGCAAGCGCACACTAGGACAAAAGGAATGGCATTCGTCATCCAAATAGGCTCATCATCCCTCCCCACCCCCCTTGAACAGTAGTTGCAACAGCAATAGAAAAAGATCAAGAAGATGTCTGTTCTTCAGAGTCAACTGTGGAAAAAAGTCAGCAATATATAACAGCAGCGATGGACAAGGAAGAGCAAAACGAAAGAATCTTGTTGATTATTTGTTCATTTACTTTTTCTGAACACAAGCCAAAGTGTGCCACACTGGCTTGTTCTGAACTTCAGATACAGATGTCCTATTCTCCTTAGATCCTTCACAGATTTAGAATTCAGTCTCCCTGAGGCCCCTATAACCAAGTAAGAAAACTCTCTTTATCTAGCTTGGTGGCTGCCAAGACAGATTCCATGTCATTAAGGATGTCAGAGCTTAAAGCCTCTTGCAGACTTGGCATCAGTTCTTCTCCTTCTATATTCATCCCATCTCCTTCCAGTGTCCCAAGGTCCACATTTGTCCCTGGAATGGCTTCAAGGTAGTCTGGGAAACGGTTCTGATGGGACGGTATGTTACTTTGGCTGATACTGTCACCTAGTTATAACACAAAGCAAGAAGGATATTAAATATACTGGAAGTACCAAACCCACAATTTATCAGGACAAGTGGTTAAAGGTTAATCCTGTATCTCTTGCATCACACAAGCAATATGATTCATAGAAATCCATCACAAAAACCAAAGATGACTGCATGTAGATGTACAAAGAACATGCCTTTGTTTCAACATTTTCACCTACTGACCCAATTCTCTGCAGATCTTTGATGTCATTTAGCATATTTTAACTTGTATGCTTAACGGAAAAAGACCGATACTGTTTTGGAGCAGTATTAGCAACACTGGATGAGGTCCTATTCTTAGCTCTGAACAAACAATATTCCTTAAAAAAGCAATTGGACACTAAAATTCCATGCAACAACAGGATTGGTACTATTTATGAGCAATCCTCCATCCTCCCAATATAGAGCTGATTACAAGTACATTTTTCACAAATCTATAATATTTCTATTACAGAAACAGAAGGAGGTAGAAAAACATCGTGAAAAGTATCAGAGCTTCTCAGACTTGTTTTCATTGCAAATGGACACAAGTATATTTGGAAAACATGCATTAAGGATGTACACGAAAACAGACCTGTATCCATCTCATCAACACTGTTCAGGAAGTCATCGGGGGTTCTGGGTACACTATAACTGCTCATGCTAAGTCCACTATCTGTGCTTTCATCTCTGGAGTGATATGTTCCACTGTAACAGAAGAAAGGGAACAAAAAATGAGGGTAGAGTACTGAAGAAATTAAAATAAGCTTGATTTTGAACCAATTCAAGGTCTTTGAAAACATGTCATGAGAAATGATATATTCTAATCAAAAACTGAACCTTTTCAGACAAAAGGGTTTTATTTTATGCAGACCTTTGGCAATTAAAGCCATTTTATTTAGATACAATTTAACTTGATGAGAGCATACTTAAGCAGCTTTTAAAAAACTGCCTACCTGTGTTCTGCATAGTTTTAAACTTTTCACACCCTCCTACAGCTAAAAACCATTGGAAGCATCTCACAGATAGTCCATAATGATTATAAAAATAAGAATTATGGCATGCCCTTTCACACCTCTATATGGATAAAAAAAAATTCTAACTATTAATGTCCCCATGTTTAATCAACCACTGAAGTGTATTTCTAGGTCACTGCTGTTATAAATCGGAGCTGTAGTTGGAATTCCTTTAGCGATTCTTTAATTGGTTCCCACTGTTGCATTACTACTAGTTCAGTCATATATGTTATGGCAAGAGAGCACTCTAATATAAATCAAATACTGTACAGAAGCCATCGTGTAAACAAACCCTGTTCAGAACGATCTTGTTGACAGAACAGTGATGGCACGGGGCCTTACATACATTCACTTTCTTACTGCCATCTTACTGCCAGCGGAGTGAGCAAGACCAAGAAAGCTGCAGTGGGAAATCTGGGATGGGGCAGGGGGAGAAGTAGGCCAGTATATTGAGTTTACACAGCAAGGTTTTTGTAGCAAGGGGGCTGCTTGGATGGCCTCTGTGAGGAGACACCAGGAGCTGACCCCAAGTCAGACACAGCTGGTTCCAGCTGGCTCCAAAAAGGTCCTGCTGCTGCCCAAGACTGAGCCCATCAGTGACAGTGGTGGTACCTCTGTGATAATGCATTTAAGAAAGGGTAAAAAACCACTGTGCAGCAGCTGGCAAAGAGGAGTGAGAAAATGTGGAACAGTCCTGCAGACAGTGAAATGCAGACAGGTCAGTGAAGAAGGGGGGGGAGGAGGTGCTTCAGGTCCCGGAGCAGACATTCCCCTGCAGCCTGTGGGGAAGATCATGGTGACAGAGGTTGTCTCCCTTCAGCCCACAGAGGACCATGGAGCAGATCTCCATGCTGAAGCCTGTGGAGGACGCCACACTGCAGCAGGTGGAGATGCCTGAAGGAAGCTGCAGCCCATGGAGAGCCCGTGCTGGAGCAGGCTCCTGGCAGGAGCTGTGACTCATGGAGAGGAGCCCAAGCAGGAGCAGGTTTCCTGGCAGGAACTGTTGCCTGCATAAGCAGCTGTAGAAATATACCATTACCTCCCTCCCCCTGCATCTCCTCATATTCAAGCTCACAAAATATTTTCAAAATCTGTATTTCTTTAGGTTCTGGTAGCACCCACTGAGAATCCTTACTGATTTTCCAGCTTGAATACTAAATGAACATCAACTTGACTTATGGCTCAAATTAGCATTTGAAGACATACTGATTCTGTTCATTATGTGCTCATGAAATGTATAGCAAATGCCTTTTTGTCAAGTATGAAGAACCAAAAAGATGATGGTTGAACAGCTATTCAACATCAGATGAAAGTAGAATGGCATCAGCCATGAATATATATAAATTAGATTTTACAAAGACATCTTTGCCATACAAGAAAGAAACCCAACATTTCTTCACAGTTAAGTAATAATATTTTTTTGATTTATTTAAAAACAGTATCACCACACATTTGACAACAGTCCTAATAATTAAGCTATTTAAAAATTCTATGAAAAAAAAATGTTGCTTTATATTGTGGGATAAAATTCTAAAAACAGAACAGAGACTACACTGGACTAAATCACTCTAGCTGAGAAAGCTTTTTGGCTGCTGCTCTCACACTTGGGATGTCCAGCCCTTTTCTTCAAATCACTCCTTAATACATTTCAACAAGGATTTCTTCATTTAGTAGTCGCACCACCCAAAATTACTGCATGCAACTAAATTGCATTACTCAAAATAAAGTGGATGCTTCTTCAACTAATACCTGTTAAAATATATGTATACAAAAGAAGTCCCAATTTAGGAGTTAAGAGAATCACCATCACTACCAATATAAATCTAACAAACAAAAATATATAAACATAGTAGCAAACCAAAAGGTGAAATAAAATCTGCATTGCTGGATGTCCCATTCAGAAAATAAAATACACCACAATGACAGTCAGTACCAAAGACAGCAGGCAGATCAGCTACATAAATTAGTGTACATTTTCTCAAATTGCTCCAATGTAGCAATTATCTTCTGAATTTTTTTGGATATACTGATTATGTAGGCAGTGTAAAATATTCAACAGCCTAAACTCTGGATATCCAACTTTTGTACCTGAAGTTACGAGGACTCTCTCATCAGGAACTTTATATATAGCCTATCAAGATAGAAGAGTTTCTCTAAGTCTGAACTTTAACATAAGGGACATCAAGGACATCTTTAGGGCAAAACTATTGGACTGATGTATCTAATTCAGAGATAGCAACACATATCCACAAATATCCTTTACCCATATGCCAGAATTAAGTGTGGTGATGTACATAAAATTACCTAGAAGGGGTAAATGCTCAGACCAAAATGCAAATTAAGATATTAAGAACTCGGGTCAGGTACTGATTTTCAGTATTTCACGTGGGGTAACGCCTAGAAAAAAAAGCCCAGTTAAAACATATTTGGAACTAGGCAAGTAGTATCTTTTTGCACTTTATAGTAACTAGTCCTTGCTAATTATCAACCTGCCAAAAAATTAGAAACATCAACTTGCCCTTTCCAGCTTTTTTCCTGTTTCTAATTAAAGGTAAAGATCCATCATTTTATATTTCATGTGTGTAGAATCACAACAGATAAATTGCAATAGTTCACTGCCATGGCCATTTGAAACCTGAACACACGTGCGTTTCAGGTCAGAAAACAGGTTTTGAAGATATGAGGTTTCTACATCATTTCAAAATATACCTGGGATCAATGTATGAGGGTAACAGCTTTCCAAAAACTCAATCTAGTATGTCACTATAACACATTAAAGCCATCATTTATCTATAGAGGCTTCTTACAGGACAGCAGACCCGTTTTAAGATTTCTTGTCCTTTTTATTCCTTAGAACACGGCCAGCACAGTTAAGGCTCATACCAGATCCCAGGATCAATTCCATAGAGGACAACCCCTCCTCTAACAAAATATTAAGTTTTCTAATCAGATTTGTCTGTGTACGAGATAAGTCTTCCTGAAGGGCTTACCCAAAACTTGGAATACCGCTTAGTTCCTTAGGGAGTTTAATAACAAAACACCACTACTTTCTTCTTCACGTACAAGGCCTTTTTTTTCACTTGGTTTTCTCCAATGTATACAAAGCACTGTGTACCTTGAGAAACTTTTCTCCCACTCTCACAGTAGCACTCAATACGTCATGCAGTAGCAGAAAAAGCTTAAGAACAACTAATGTTATTTACATAACCTAAACTATATGAATGACAGCAGATTCCACTGGCAAGATGAAGGCTATGTACTTGCACCATTGCTACTGAACTTTACTAATTTTGAGAATTCGAGTGAGGATAGAATGTATGAAATGATGAAGAAGTCTCCTGGAAAGGCAGAAAATGAAACAAACTAAGCTGATGGAATATCAATAGTTGGAAAAGTTACATACAATGACAGTACATCTTTAGGGATGAAGAACCTAAGTGTGAAAGATCAGCAACATTAAGTTATTTAAAAGAATATGGGAAAGGATTTATAATTGCAGCAGAGGTTTACAAAGATTTTAAGTTTTCAGTATCTGAAATTACGGCAAATATTTAAGCTTGCCTTACTCCAAAATCATGACAGTTCTAACATTATGTGGACTTCTTACCTTGTGAGCAGGTTTGAAACTGTATCAGTGGCAAAAAATATGGAAGTTAAGACTTAGACTGACAAAATCAAGATTAATTTTATGAGGTTTTCCATGAGTATAATAACGTACCATTAAAGATGAGCATGCTTCATGAGCACTTACAGTAAGCATCCTAAAGTTAAGCTAACATTTCAAGAAAATGCAGAAAAGTAGTGATGAACTCTTATAGAATACATTATTTTTCACTTTTATGGTAGGGGATACTGAGTTGCTATCAGTTTAGATTGCTGACAAAATATATTCCCATGAAAAACTACAAAATTAACTACGCCAACTTAAGATCAACTACTTGATACTGCTGAAATGTTAGTAGATTTTTACTTCATTAAAAGTTCATGTGGCTTGGAGATTAGACTGTTTTACCATTTCCATATTTTCTTTCTAACATGCTAAGCAAAAAACAGACACGACTTATCTCAAGCCGCAGCAGCTTATACAAAGTTGTAAGGGTTAGTATGAAGCATATGCAAGTTGTAATTAAAACAGTAGCTCCAACAAAACAAACACTCCAACTCAGAGAGATTAGGGAAAAATTAAGAAAAAGACTATATTGTAAAATTCTAAATCTTGATTTAAAAGACCCACTTCAAAATAATACAGTATTTAAAATGAAACATGCCACTATTTGCAGACCTAACATTAACAGAGTAAAAACTGCTAAATTAAATACCTGAACTGGAGGGGAGGGGTGAATAGAGAAACCTTAAAATGAACCTCAAGGTGTAGTCCTAAATGTGCCTCACAGTTCATTTGATCTCACAGCAAGTTATTCACAAATTCTTCTGAGTCAGTAATTTGAAATGACTGTTAGTCAACAGATTATGCAGAGGCAAACATGTTATGACTTTGAATAAAAAAACCTTCCTACAAGTCTGAACAGACTACTTCCTCCCACAGGAGACAGCTTTTAATCTTCAACTTTTACTGGACTTGCCATTTAAGGAAAGATTCATTTACAGCTGTGGCTTTTGGCACAGACAGATGTTCAAAATAAACTATTACATGTACCAAACAGAATTTTAAATTTCTTTTTTTCCCCTCTAGTAGCTACTTCTACAAACCTGTTAAGAAACGGATCAGAACTATTTGTAGTCATTGTTCTCAGTTCCTGAGACATTCCAGGAGATGACACGGGATTTTGAGATCCACCGTCTTGTTCCATTGTTGGAAGCTGGCTACGGAGAGCCAATTCCTAGAACAGGAGGAGGGGGAAAAAGAAAGATCATGTTAGGCATTTGAATGCACTTTGCAGATAGATAAACACATGACATTATAGATAATTTATGCTTTTACTATTTCCAGTTACAAGATTTAAACGAAAAGTTTCTGAACACAAAGCAAGAATTTGCTATGACAATGAAAGTTCCATCAGTCAATCCCACTATTACAGAGACTTCACTGTAAATGTGCTTATGGATACAAGTATCTGTATGATTACATAAATATTTTCTAGTTCACTTCAATACACTTTTGCTAAGTCTGTTCTTAAGATCAAAACCCCTAAGATATATCTATCTCTGTTGATTAGCACTTTTCCCCCATTTCAAGTTCTGATTTAGCCCCTGATTTCCTTTTTACCTTGCTTGTATCATTCAACAAAGTTTAAAGTCTTTCACTACGTTCCCATTCACTCCTCCTGTTTGAGGCATGCCTTCTGAAATTTCTGATTGATCAAACCAGCGATATGTCCCATATGTAAATTTTAAAGCTCTTCAAATCCCTAGCAATTTCTTAGTAAAACTGATACTGCTCTTCTGAAGTTACAAACATAGATTACATAAATATTTTTATTTATGTACATGTGACTGTATACCAACTTGAATCAATCCATCCATAAAGCTCGTCATTACTACTTAAGGAAAATAAGTTTTAACATAAAATACACAAAATTAAAGGTGAGTGGAGATAACCAGCACTTTATGTAATTTCCAGTGCCCTCTCTCCATTTTTAAACAGGTAATCTGTGAGTTATTCATGAAAAATACAGTCATTTTCTTCAAGCAACTCTCCTAAAACATCATCAGTGGCTCTGCAAGTCTGTGCTTTGTTAATGTAGAGACTGGTAAAGAAATCTACTACCTTGTCACCATTATTAGTAGTGATTTCCAGGCTGTGCCTGGGAAGCTAATCTCAGGCAAAACCAATCTTGTCAGCCTTGACAATACCCACTATTTCCCACTTGTAAAATGAGAGGTCTTCACCTATTCTCAATTATGAGCCTAAGGACTACTGTAGACTTTTAATGTATAAAAATAGTCTTTTCCCAATTCTTCTTCAAAGTGATTTCTTTTAAAAAAAGTTTAAGGTTATTTGATTTTCCAGCAGATTGTGCCAAATATTGAATGCTTCCCTGCTTTTTTTCCCTTTTCTAACCTGCATACACTTTACTCCCATTCCTGTGGATTATTCTACATATTTCTTTAATGCCAAGCTTCATGTCTTGTCCTATAAGTTTTTCTCACTCCAGCTGATTAGACCTTTGCAGAAAGTGTACAAACATACCACTGGTTTTTATGTTCGTCACACCCAATTGCCTGCTCCAAGTAAATCCAGTCCTCTGCTCACCACCGCTTTCTTGGCCACTGTTCTAATAAATAGTAGTAATACTCCTTCTCCTCATTTTCAGATCACGGGATGGTAGGCACTTTTTAATAATTTCTGTAGGCTTATCCATATGCTTTTCATTTGCTTATGTAATAAAACCAAGTGGAAAGACTATATAATGAGGTCTTACTTCACAGCTAAGTTTATAAACTTCTATCAGTCACATCAGCCTCGATACAAGAAGGCTGATATACAGGAAGACTCAATCCATTTAAGAAAATTAAAAAAAAAAAGTTTTCTTTCCTAGAATGCTTCCCCAATGGGGATCTGAAGAAGGTAGAAAGTCTCAGAACAGCCATCCCAGAGATGGCTCAAGAACTTCTCGCTTACATCACGATCTTTATGCCCTTCCTCTGGAGACAAGCATTCTTCCAAATGTCACCTGAGCCTTCCCTTCTCTGAGAAACTGCCTTCATGTGATGTAGGTACTTTGAACTAATTCTATCTTGCTATTTGTCCAATTAAAAAGGAGGAAGAGAAAATAAATAAATAAAATATATCACTTAATCTTGCACCATTACTTCTAGAATCTTTTCAGCCTTGGGTTCATACCTGGAATACAGCACATATTCCTTCTCCACTCTGATAGCAGATATGTCAATCAGTGAGTGCTTTGCTCTTATGTTGCTACAATCTGGCTGTGGCAAGAACGCTCTGTCCTTTTCCCTTTCCCTCTTGCTTTGATCTGTGTGTTGCATTTTTATTTTCTTGGGCTGCAGCCCCTGACTAGGATCAAGAGGAGGGACCAAAAGTGCCAGCAGTCTGCAGAAGCAGCTTAATCACACACCAGTGCCCCAAACTGTGATAACAAAGCAAAACCAACATGGAGTAATTTTTGTATATAAAGCACTAAAATGACATTTTATCTCATTGTGGTAGGCCTGGTCTTTTCCATTCAGCAGTGCCTCCTAATGCAATAGTTTGGAAAAAAAAAAAAGAAGAAAGATTTGAGAGAAGAGAAATCCATACATATCCCCTTTTCAAGAGCTATTGACATCAGAAAAGAAAAAACCCACAAATTTGTCTACTATACCTTAAAAAAACCCTCAGTACAAAGGAATAAGCAATCCAGAAAAATGGGAAAGTCACCTTTGTATTTTATAAATCCTTAGAGGGTAGGAGAGATTCAAGTTTCATCAGTATATGAACTTAAATAGTATGGTTAAAAAAAAAAAAATGTAGCACAGATGCTAGCCAGCTAAAAGAGAAAAATCACATTTCACTGAAAACACACTAAAAAGAGATGTATTAAACCAAGAGGGAGAACTGTAGTTTGTCTATTCTTTGGCACATACAACATAATGAAATAAGTATTTTTAATATCATCACTACTTTTATCCTTGTTTCAACAACATTGCTAAAAGGGCAAAACTACAACTATTTTAAACTATTTATAAGTAGCATTACTGCTACTTATACAGGAGGCAGAACTACAGCACTTCCCCCTAGAAAGAATGTTATTACATTACTCATTCAAGTAATAAATATATGTCAATCTGGGAGCCTGAAAGAGAAAGGAATTACCAAAAAAGACGAGCTATTCAGAAACAAATACAGAGTGATTTTTAATCATTCCATAAGACAAGCGAAGTTTTCTACAAGCCCTAAAGAGTGTATTAAGACTATTTTTCCTAAAAGGTACATGTAATGGAAGCTAAAGTTGCTTGAAGAATGGTCTTTTCATTTGTTCTTCCTTATAAAACTGATTTTCAATAAAAAAAGTTAGGTGTTTCCTGTACTTAAAAAAATGTATGGGAGTGTACAAGCCTCTCCCAGCTCCAAACAGAGCAATGTGAACTCTAGGCTTTTAGTTCATACTTTAAAATATATACTTTATTAGAAGTATTTAAAGACTGGAGGCAAAAATAAAACCATGACAAAATCCTGGCTTAGATTTCTATAACTTGATCTCATCCTATTTTTGTAAGTATGTAGAAGTTTTTTAAGTACCTCTGGGAAAATAAAAGCTTAGCATTCCTATTGTTAACACAAAAGCTGAATTCTGGTTATTACATAAAGACCAAAATGATCTGTCATCTCCTTAAGCAAAATAATTTTTAAAATAAGGTCAGCACTGTGTTATTTATCTGGCTGACCTTACCCATTTTTTTTTCATAATTGCATGCAGATTAAGTTTTACATCAAGTTCCAGGTCATTCACACCACATTGCTCAACTATCAAATGATCCACAGGCTTCACTGGGATGGGAAAGAAGTGTTAGAGGAAAGAGAAGACCATGACACTTATGGGCAGAGTTACAGCACCAGTTGTTTCTTCAGGGTAAGTATTTATGTTCTTGTATAAGTGCCACGGAGTTACAGTATATGTACAAAAGAAAGAGGAAAAACACATGGACAGATGAAGACAAATGAATTCAGCAACAAGCAGCTATGCAATTAGTGAAGAGTAAGGGGGAAATGTAAATTATTCAGTGTTCCAATTGTGAAAACCAGCAAATTAATTTAGAGGGGTGATACTGATAGAGTGATAATTAATTTCATTGTATGAACTTGGCAAAGAACTTAATGCTATGCAGAGCATTGCAAGCACAGATAAGGCAGCATAAATCGGATTAGACATGTGTAAATAAAGTCTGGATTCTTGTCTGGTTTTGCAGTCCTCTGTGCTGCTGCTTCATACTCCTCTCGGTACCTATCTGCCCTTGGCTCCAGCACTGCACCTGCCCAGCTGAGGTGTCTCAGAGCACCAGTGAGGCAGGTACGTGTCAGCAGGAGTCCGCAGTCATGACAGCCGTGCAGGGCCAGATGGCCTCTCTCCACCTATTTTTGTTTGCTTCTAGCAAAAGCTATTATTCATGGCCATCTCCTACTCAGGTCAACATGACTCATATCTTCTGCTGACCAGTTGGTTTAGCAGTATTTTTGCAATTAAGTTTTGCAACTTAAGCAGTACCAGTGATCCAGTAAATCCACTGCAGTGAGCTACACAGACACAGAATGTGTCCTGAAGCAATTAAGAGCATAAAACCCAGACAAAGGCAACAAATGCAGATCTGATTTACACTATAAACTTTTAGACAGCATATTTATCCATAAAGATCTACATACACAAGCAAGCAATAACGTTTTGTTAAATTGTAAAGCTAAGGTGCTACAAGTGGAATCAGCTTCTGAATTTTGAAGTTACTCATATAACATAAGCATCTTTGCTAGTGTGTAACTTCCTTCTACCAATGCTCAGCATTTCCCGCTTAAACCAACAGTGTGAAACTCAAATTCTACAGCTCTTGCCAGACAAACTAACAAACAAGTTTCACTTAGCTCAATGGTTTTCAATAAGAAATGAAGCTATACTATTTTAAAAGCTGAAGAACATTTAAAGCACTTAGTTCCCAAGATGGCTGAAGAATAGCAATGTTGCTTTTGCAGTAAAATTAGTTGAATTCCACATTTGGTGTATTTTGATGACAGCCAACATACCCTTCTCCTCCCAAATCCAGCCACACAGGACTGCCCTTCAATCTCCCTATCTATATCCAATCATGCTTGCACTTTCTAGGCAGTATGTAGAGTAGTGTCTTAGTGTACTGCTCATCAGAAACATCAAAGACTTATAAACAATAATTAGGTCAAGGAACATCTCCATAATTTCTACAGAAAATTCAACCCCAAGCTGAAATTTCCAATGCTCTGACAAAACCTTCTGTTTTATTTAAAAGGATTTAGAAGAAGCAGAGTTTGTTAGTCAGGGTAGAGTATGATGTGTGCCTTGATCCGTTAATCACTGTGGGTCACAACCCAGGGACAATTCCAAAGCAACTTTTTACTGATAGTTACAGATGGCCTTTGATTGCATATTCTTACCCCTGCCTTCAGCTGGAACCAACATTTGTCCATACAGTAACACAATTCTGAAAACTGACCTAGTTGAAAAATAATTTGATAGATCAGGTGTCTGGTCTGTCTTGCAGCATAGACACATGAATGCTTCAGATACTAGATTCTGGAAGAACAGTGTTAGACACATCCTGTTTGCTGCCTTATTATTAAGGCAATCTCTGGCAGACAGCTGAGTTTAATGTGTTGAACTGCAGCAGTATGGTTTGCCAGAGCATGTCTACCAGACCTTTCAGTCCGGTGACTATTAAGAAGTTAGTATTTTGCTTTAAAAATTCCACACAGGTCCCCAGCTGCAGTCATCAACCCCAGTCTAGGATGGCTCTAGACAGCTGGTTAAGTCTTTTCCTGAATTAATCCCTTAAAGCCATGGCACTGCTGCCTTACCTGTAAGCTTCCTCATACTCTGTAACACTGCTCTGTGCAACTGATGCAGAGTAAATGACAGGTACTTGACAGATCATCTGAACTAACCTTTAGCTACCTAAAATACAAGTGCTTCCCTAGAAGTAGAGGCCTATATAAAAAGAGGCAATACACTAAGACTCATTATTACTTGCTGAATTTACTGCCACAGACTAAAGTCAATTAATTAATTACGAAGATTTGTAGAAGGTAATCCAGTGAATAACAACTGTTTGTTACCTAATGAAGTAAAATATTCCTGCTACAATAATATACCAATGGTTCAATGAAAACTGAGATAAACACATACAAAATTTATTTCTGCCTACTTGAAATCTTCAAGTTACTTACAGTATCGTACAGGCTGCTCAGTTCCCTTATCTGCATGACAGTTCTCTAGTAATATTTTGTTACTGATTTTGGAGAGTAGGAAATCAGTAGCAATTTCTGTTCATTGTCTAAAAGAAACATCTAACAAAATTTAAACTATGAGGGACAAAGCAAAACTCAGTATTAGTACAAAGAGCTATTAAATGAGTAAAATACAACAAAAGGGGGGGTACAATATTTACTTTCATTGAAATGAGAAGTTTCAGGTATCATTTGTGACCATTGATTTTAAAAAGTTCAATCAGAAGGAAAAATTTTAAATGGGAAAAAGACTTTGTTGGAAAGACTCTTCACTGTGTCTTAGCCAGCCCTCATCAGAACTTTTCACATAATGGATATCTTAGAATAAGACATATCACAGCCCATTTTCCTATCAAGTATCAAGCAAAAGGCAAATTAAAACTGAGGGACACAATACAGCTATGAATTTGCTGCAAGTGACTTGTTTTCTTCCTGCAACTTGTATGTTTCTGTATACCAGTGGTCATACCCTCACTGATCAAAAAAGCCATGTTCAAAGACCAAATGGCTGCCTTCAGTACCTTATGTCTGTTAAAAAAACCCCAAACCAACCAAAACCCCACCAAAATCCAACACCAACACCCCCTCCAACATGAACTCCCTTGACAAAACCAAGACAAGTCATTTATCTTGTTAACCTAGGTCAGCTTCAGATAACACAGAGGGATGGGAAACAAGAGATTCAAGGGACAATACTGTTTGGGATTCACTGAGAAAGTAAAATAACTATTGCCTACCATTTCCACTAAAATTTGAACACAAGTATATCTTGTCATTTAAAGAAATATTACAGGCAAGACAAGACCAAAACAAACCAAAACCTAAGTCCTCAGTAAAACTTCCAGCTTCACTAACATCATAGAAGTTCAAGAGTACAGAATTCAACTCTGTACTTGCTTGTTACAATGCCTTCCTTACTTTCTAGAATGTCACAAATCTGTCAGTAACACAGCTTTGTATTGGTATACATGCAAAGTGATTGCAAAAATCTTCTATTGAAAAATATTAATAGTGTCCAAACAAACAAACAAACAAACAAACAAACAAATAAATGTATGTTTCCTGGAACACTGGAAATCTCGGCTAAGCTGATGAAAGGTGTCAAACACTAACTATGATGAACTTTTACAAAAAAGGAATAGTAAGAAATGAAAATAGTATTTCAAACGCAGTAACTATTCAGTACTGTAAGTGCTTATATTTTATGCAGTAAGAGCAAATATGAAAGAAGTATGAAATAAAACCAAGTGATAGACTTGCCATATGTCTTTGCACATTCTTCACTGAGTAGGGGAATTTTCAGAATGTCACTCAAAAGTTTATAAGAATTAAGTCTGGGGCAACAGGACAGAGAATACAAGAGGTACTTCATAACATGTAAAGGACAAAAGAGTGGAGACAATGAACAGAGACCATAATCCAGGTATGCAGAACTACCAAGAAAGAAGCACAGAAATAACAGAAAGGTAAGTTGGAAAGCACGACTGAGCAGAATAGCAAGGAAGCAGGTATGTATCTGGTTCTCAGGCAGGGATCTCCATTCAGTGCCAGAAACAAGCAGAAGATATGGAATGAGCAAGCATATACAGAGGAACCTATCACATAAACAGCTGTGTAGTATGCTGATCTTACTAACAAATACCCAAATCTTAGCAGCAACCAAGTAAGAAATCTTCCGGTCTTAGCACAGGGAAGTTGTCTACACAACATCCAAGAATAATGCCATCAGCATGTTATTTGCCTTTCTCTCTTTCCATCACATACTAGAAGGCAAGAAATCTGTTACCTAAATTCTATGATTTATACAAAAGTTGACTAATATCTACTTTAGGTGAGATGTTGTTGACAACCAGATACTAACTGCAGGAAAATGGAAGGAGAGGTAGTGGGGATGGAGAGATGGTCAAGTCACTCAGTCTCTAAGACTAAGACAGGTAGTCACCTACAAGGTGTTCACAGATAACTGATGATGAACGCCAGTAACTGGACAGATGCTTGGTATTTTCAAATTTTTTGGATGTACCAGTAGCTTCTGTATATACACAACAAATATGGAAGTTATAATTTTCGCTTCAAATGCCTTTGACCGAGACATTTTTAGAATTATAACACAATATATCCTCATTTTACAGTACTTGCTTCGAAAGATGAAGCTGAGCAACTGTTTAATCTTTCCAGAAGGTATTTAAGTGCTAAGGCCTCCATACATAACACTTGACTGTTAGTGTCACTACAGAATACTACAGTATCATGGCAGAGATATAAAAACTGGCACGGACACAGTGTTCACTCAGTACCAAAAAAACCTGACGAAAGATCAATACAACCACGACACTGGACAAATATGTCAAGAAGGAAGAAGCAGCTTGTCTGCTTGCAGGATGTTGGACTAAATAACCTCCACCAGTCCCTTCCAAGCTATTTGATTGTGTGATTAAGAAAAGCAGTTAGAAGTTAAGGAACATTTCTCAGGTTTTTTTATCCATGTAAAAGAGGTACTTTACTAGAGGCAAGCTTCAAGAATGCTGGTGCCATGTAATTTACAAAAGACCCTGACAATCACTCTCTAAAACAGACTTAGTCTTCCCAGAATTAAGAGAACTGAACATATGAGGATTTTATTTTTGGTATTGCTTAAAAGAACATCTAAAGTTTAGCAAGAGAAGCTATTATCCTTGCCCCAAGCACAGCTTTATCATCATGAAAGCAGATAATACCTCTAAACTTCATTAATTTTATTCACAAAGGAAAGAAAGGATCTGTCATAAAGAGAAAGTTGACCAAAGATATATTTGTTCTTTCTACAGATTTTTCACAGATTTACTAGGTTGACTATAACCAGATAGGATGTACAGATTGGGACTTCAGTAATAGCATCATTGGAAAAGGAAGACAACATTTGCCTCTATAGTGCAAGGCCTCAAGAAGCATTTAGAGAACAATTTCCAGAAGCAGTTCTTTAAGCATCTTCTTCTATATGTGACTGCTCACTAGGCTACTGAAGTCACATATAAAAACACAAAAAATACATTTAGGTGATACAACATGAATAATCTAGTATTATAGAACTTTTAAACTGACAAAATTACCTACTGTTCTATCCACCAGATCACTCAAACACAGCTTGAATCATTAGCAAGTGCAGACTACTAAAACTGATCCCAGGCAAGTGAGTATACACGTGAACCTGGTATGAAGACAGTTGAAATGTAACTGGAATCCTCATTTTTGCATAAATCCTTTCATCAGTCCCCATCCCAAACAAAGCAGAGTGACCACTGCTTATACATTTTATGAATTATCTATACGGCCCCTTTGAGTTTTTGCAGCTTTTTAGTGTTTTAATCCAGAATTTTAAGAAGATCCAAAAATCTGATCTTACGAAGTGTGAAACTAATCCTGACGTTCTCCATTTGCTCCATATTTCTGAGTTGGCAACAGGAAAAAGTAACTGTGGAAGAGTGAACAATTGTATGACAGGGCTTCAGACATACAAGAAAACACAGAATACACTTTTGGCATTCAGTAAGAAAAACATCCCTTCTGAATGATCTAATTGTGGCAGAAGATAAGGTGTTTCCAACTGTTGTAGAGGAGTGTGCTTCTCTGTTTTATTTCCCTGTATACCAGCAATTCTTAAGGAATTTTTTTCTTCTCCATAACAGGGTCTAATATTAATAATCAAGATCATTATGTGGTTAATGCTCTGTAAATGAATCAAACTATTACATCTCAATAAAATGCTTCACTTTTAGAGCTGCACTGATCTTGCCAAACAAGAAAGTAATTTTTCCAGGGTGTCAGTACTGTTTCTAAGGTCTGAGGCTCCTATTTTGAAGATGACCTCCTCAGGAGAACTAGTAATGTATACATTTTGCAGTACTCTTCAGAATGCAATAGTACACCAGTACTCCTGGCTTCCAAACACAGGATACTTTCTTTTATTATGTTTTTCTTGACTAGTGTGTAGAGTGTTTTTTCTTAGAAAAATGAAGTATAACACAAGCCAACATAAATACTGTCCTAAGAACCAGTAGATTAAGAATACTGTTAGCAATACCAAGCAAGAAGCTCTCTGAATATATCCATAAATCCATACTTTCAGAGATTCATTCCATATTCAAATTCTTAAGAAGCTAAAAGAAGTCTGCATTAAACTGTTTATTATGCTTCACATTTTGACCAATTTTCTTTTGGTCTGAGCTTGGGAGACATTTCAGAATTGCTCCTTCCTATATAGAAAATGTATCTGTGCTGGAGCCTGTTAAATGTCAAAATGGAATAATTACATGTTATATCCCCATAGCAGTTATTTTGTTACTCTAATCTATTAAATAATTCTGTTACACTGCACATGCTTAAAATCATAAATATTTCCAGTGACTTTTTATTAACCAAATACAGATATCCTTCTTAAAGATCATACCTGTTTAAACAAACTGGTAAGAACATTAATATGAACAGTACTTAAAAGTCAATGTGAGGTTTGCTTTAAATATACATCTTGATGACATCAGGACTGGAACAGCAGTATCCTCAAGAACACTAAACAAGAATGTTGTTTTCAATGCAGAAAAACGTGTAATGAATTCCTCATTTGCTTTTAAATACTGATATAAAGTTGTGGTAATGCAGCACTCTTAAAAACAATGTTAGGGCTGTGACCAGAGAAGTGGTTCAAAAGTGTGTATGGCAGAGCTTGTTTTTTTTGTTTGTTTTTCTTTTGTAGAATGCCTTCATGTAGCAAAAAGCTCCCCTGCTAGCCTAATTTAATGTTCTAATTTTTTCTAATTATGCTGAAACATCAGTTAAGAGCCTACCTGATGTTTTGGAGAATTTGCTGTGCTGGGATTGATATTCCGCAATGCCTAAGAGTAAAAATAAGATGGATAAAAATTACTTTAGCTGCATCGTTTGCCTATGCACGCTGTCTTATAAACACCATCTTGTAGTATCAAGCCCCCGAGACAGGCCAGATGAGACAGGGTAAGGGAGTTAAGAAACTGTGAAAATCAGGACACAGTAAAACAAAACTCACAGATTGACCAAGGATGCATATTTGACAGATAAGCTTAATGACCAGGGAGAACAACATGAAGGGAACTGGCTGTCACCTGGTCCAAAGTTAGTCAGATTCCCAATGACAACTGAGGCAAGAAGACAATTAGAAGGCCTACCTAGAAGCATGCTAGCACAGGATAAAATGTTTGTTGGTGGATTAATTGCAAAGCAGGAACAGCAGAAGCCCAGGTGCTTAAGCAGAGAGAAAGTCCTGATGCCACCTTTGCAATGTATTCTTACCTAGAGTACTATAAAAAGTAACAGCCGTAAAGATGACCCATTTTACACCAAGAGATGCTGAAGGTTCCTACAAAACAAGCCTTGACTACAAAGGGGATAACGGGAGTCAGATTCCAGGACAGAATACTGCAGGTGATGAAGAAAGAGAAAAGCTGTCTTTGAGGACATTAAGATATCATCCTCTCCTGATACAAGGCCCATCACCCAAAGTGAAAAGGGAACAGGGTAAGATTTTAGAAGGTCTTCCTCAAAGAAAAGATTAGTGCTCTCTCTGGCAGTGTCAAAAACCCAAAGAATATCCTATCTAGCACAGATGGTAGTAATTCTTAAACATTCAGATGGAAAAATCGAAGCAGAAGGCTTAAAGTCAAAAGGAAGTCAAGCCCGAATTTAAAATCCAGAGATTCCAGCGTCCAGTCCTACACTTTTAACACTTGCTACAGCTGTATTCATATAGTAGAAAAATACTGAAAGGAATAGCTTGCAGCATAATTACGAAGTTTGAAATTCTTCACATAAGAAAACCACTGGTTCAAAACACGGTATGAGTGATTCAGTTGTTCCATGCTCCACTCCACTGTTTAAGAGATAAGATTTTAGCAATAAGGTGTCTCTTCAATGTATCTTATATAAACTTTAAAAGTACTTTGAAATACTACAGACTGTGACAGGCATTAAAAGTGAAAGATTTTCTTCCACTTTAAAGGCAGAACTAAAGCAGCTGTGGGAACCAACTTCTTGCCTTTTTGCATGACTCAGAACTCAGTGAATATGAAATATATTCTCAAGAGGAATATCCAATCAGATCAACAGTCCATGATGTAATCCTAATAGTAAAGAAGCCTGTTCTCAGATAAGTTTTGTTAGAGAGGAATGAGGGAGGAAAGCAAAATCCTTCAGTCTGATACTTTCATTACCAAGCTGGTATCAGTAACAGGATTAATTCAGACCTTTTTAGAGCTCAAAGCTTTTTGTACAGTCACTGGTCTTTAAGACTAACTGAAACAACAACTTAGCCAGAACAAAACTTAACATACAAAAGAAATAGTGGAAGTAGGTGTCTAACCTGTGGCCTCACCTGCCGAAGCAGTTCTTGATGCTTCAGTCTCAGCCTTTCCTTCTCCATCTGTAGCTGCTGAAGTCTCATCTGTTGCTGCTGATTGGAACTACTCCCACCCATCACACCACCTTGGGGACTCTGAGGAGCCAGAGGGGGTGGCTGTTTCACTGGAGCACTTTGGCTGATTCGCTGATTCATGGCTAAGGAATCAAAACAATAAACATTTAAAAATTAAATTCAAACAAACAGATGTAAGGAAAGTATTAACCTTAGAAGGCACATATTAAAAACTTCGTAAAATTACAAGCCATGACAGTACAAAACATGCAGCTACACTCATATTCAGACCATGAAATGTATGCTGCTCATGTGTTATTCCTGTGAAATCAATGCAGCAGTCTCATGTTTAAGAGTACATACTTGTTCGGAAAGCTTCTGGAAACAGTTAAATCTGTGAGTTTGTAAAAAATTCAAAAGCGGTAGTAAAAAAAAGTGTCGACTTGTATGCCTAATGCACAATGAGAACCCATCTTCCCTTCCTCCATAAAAACAAGACCTAAGACAATTTTATCTTATAAAATAACGCATGACTGGAGTGCATCTACTTGACAGGCCTGATTTTTCCCTCTCAAGACCAGTACATTTAAAGCCAACAGACACACTGGAGTTCCCATAGTTAAAGAGAGAAAGGCTGAATGTGTTACAAGGATGCTATTTTCAGGGGCTTTCAGTTTTGGAATTAACTCTCCATCTTGTTGTCCAGAACAGCCTGAATCTGTTAACATTCACAATATGCTGCAGAACGTATTTGCCAAAGCAGTGGTGGTGATTTTTTTTTTTTTTTCCTGGGAATGAGGATTCTGGTTTATGGGAACTAAGAAGGAAAAAAAAAAAAAAAAAAAATTGGTGCAAAGAAAACCATCTGTTGTATTAGTTTGAATTAATGTTTTCATCGTATATAGACAATTCCTAGAACATGTAACACTTCTAACCATCGTAAGAAAGGAGAGTTATCTCATAAAGAATCTGTACCATCTTTTCTCTGAAAAGCCCTTCAGTCTTCACTGTCTTTTGAGTGTTCAGCTTAAGGTACAGTACTGCCTTTTTTTCTATTCTAAGGAAGCCTAAATATATTTATATCATAACAGCAGTAAAATGGCTGTTTCTTCACAGCCTTGCTCTCTTTTCCCCTTGCCACAGCTCATCTTTCCATTGAGAGGTAACATATGGAGAAGAAATAACATATGCTCTGGGAGTGAGAACAGAAAAGAAAAAAAATAAAAGTCAAACAGTTATGAACTCAACTTTCTAGTCTACCCTTTCAACTCTTCCATAGGTCCAGGACAGAGTCAATAGCTAATAGACAGGTGGGTCACATTTTTGTGAGTCAAGCCAAAATAAAAGGCAGTGCCAAATAGCTTGAAGTAATTTGAAATAATCTTTTATGTAGTTACTTGTGAGAGATCTTCACGCACATGATCACAAATAAAATAAAGCTTCCTGTAGAGGTAAGTGAACAGGTGAAATAAGAATAGAAACTGAATCCCAGTACCAAGTAGAAACAACAGACTGAATACAAAGGGCTGGAGGTTCAACTCCAACCTGCAAGTCTCATCCTGACCCCGTGGGGAAAAAGAATAGTGGGAAGATGACGTTGCTGTGGATTAAACCTTAAGTACTTGATCTTACAAAACATCCAGCACCACTTCACCATCAAAACTGAACTTCAGGAAGAAGATGACCAGGATAAGCCAATCAACCAGCTTTGCAACATGAGCTGTGTCCCTAGGTCAGCAACAGGAAGAGACAGGGCAGCCTGTTCCTCTGCTGAACACAGAAGGTTCATATGTCCCAAGACAACAGAAAGAGTTAAGCAGAAGTTTCAACAACACCAACAGCTGTCCCTGCAAGGATGTCAGCAGTGAACTCTAATTACAAGTTCCAGGACCTCCACTGGTCACTCTCTGCTGGAAGACTGATAGTGATTAGACTACCTACATTTACCAAAACTAGGGCAAAACTGAAGCTAGAGAAAGAAACGCAAAAAGAAACGCAGCCCACCAGCTCTAGACAAACTAGACATGACACTGCTGGAGTGGGGAATATATCTCCTCCTTTCTCTCTTTTTACCCATAATCCTATCAAGTCTCAAACTAAGACCATGTCCTTTGCTTTTTATATCTTAGCTTCTTTCACCTTAAAAAGCAGACAATGAAGGGATTAGTATGGGACAACAGAAAGCAACAGCCTTCTCTTCCTGTTAGCTAATTCTGCAACTCAAGCAGAAGTCTGTGCTACCCATCCAGGAAGTTCCAGGATTCAAAACCTGTTATTAAACAAGATGGAAAGTCAATTACAGTGGAAAGTGAAGAGGGACTACGGTAGAAAATCACAATCACCTGAAAGATGCACATCTAAGTTAAAAGCAAACTACCTAACTTGTAAAAATTAAGTACCCAAGCTGAAGACTGTCAGTTTTCTTTTGGTTAAAAAGGCTGCCTTAATGGTCTAGTCTCCAATTATATAATCATGGTTTCAAAGTCCCTGCCTCATGCAGTTCACAGACAAGTCATGTTACAGATAACCTCATAAAAATTTAACAATTTCTAAATTTAGTTAAACACTTATGTGCAAGATCACTAACATCCCTTCAACATGTTATGAATTTGCTTTTCCTACATGCATCATACAAGTATTCCTTCCCTAGGTCTCTTTTCCACTAATATGCAACTTTGGAAATAATTTGTCATGTCAAATTCTTGATATTTTATATACATGTATCTTTCTGACAGCTGCTTGTATTATTCCTGTTCTTTCTGATCACAGTTTGCTCCATTCATCCCATCTACTGACCTTGCAATTATAACTGTAAGAAAAAAATCATGTTTGTCTACTGTTTTCCATTTTATTCCCTCATCCTAGATCCCTGAAATGGCATCTAATGTCCATTTTGAAAGTAATGTTCCTAATTAAAAGTTTATCTAAACCAGGAATATCATAAGATATTGAGACTTCAGTGTATACTTAATATTAATCAGTAAATATTGGGGGAAGATTACTGATATGATTTGGTAACTCTTCAGAAACTGAACCTAAAAATCTAGTTTCTAAATTCTTATTCACATATCCATTAAAAGAATTTTTCTGAGTATTTTATAATTTCAAGAATGCAAGTGCAAACGACTTCAAATTGACCAGATTTTAAACTGTCCTCAGAACAGACCATGGAGATGTTTTTTATGTAAGGGAACTACTTTTACCTGTGAAATTAAACTAAAAGTTTGGACATTAAAAGAAAATACCATTAACTGAATTTTAGTGACTTAACATACACAAATGAAGAACCAGTGGGAAAAACCAACAGTAATAACACTGAATGATTTTCAGCCACCTTGACTGATTACATAAGTGTTCTATCTTGAAGGGAAACAGAAAGAAGAATATAATTTTCTATAATTTCCACCACAATATTTAGCGAAAAGAGGGAAATCACATCTTGTTTCATGTGACAGGAAAAACCAGAGGGTTTTAAAGTTTTTTTGTTTGGGTTCTTTTTTGGGGGGGTTGTTTTTTTCTTTTTTTGGATTGTTTTGTGCGGTGTTTTTTTTGTTTGTTTGTTTGTTTTTTTAAATTCTCTATTCTCCATTACTTACTGAAGAGAATGACCACAGAAATCTGTACTCTAAAGAATATGTTTATCAATGTGATCTCAGACAAGCACATTTTATTTTTTCCTTACCTCATGGGCTTGTGATGATCCTGACACACAAAGCTCTTTTTAAGTACTTTGAATTCAAAGAGCCTCATCTATCCATTAGAGTTAGGACATCACTTTTCTAATACATCCTGTTCCTTACCTTCCATGGCTATGGAAAGTATTTAAATAAGGGGCTCTGCACCCACACAGCAGAGACTGCAAAGACCTCACAGGCAGAGAAGGAACAAACAAGGCTTTGTTTCTAGAAAAGGGGGATTTGAGGGAGGAGGAGGAGGGGCAGACAAGTTAAAAAACACGAGCAATTTAAAACAATAAAAAAGACCTTGCCATCCTATAATATAGCTTAGCTTCACAATCTGCAGAATACAGTCAGTTGTAATAGCTGCAATATGCTTTTGAGAACATAGAATCAGTGGTCTTCACATGTTATACATTAAATGTTCTACTGTCCAAGCCGAACAGCAGAATGTCTGTTCTGTACTGTAGCAGATAATACTTGACAGTTATTGAAAAAAGTTTAGACTGCTGTCTATATCCTTAATGGACTTCCCCCCACCCCACAAAACCCCAAACCAAAACCAAACCAAGAGAGAATCAATTATCAGTCATTGGTGCTAGAGAGAAAAAGCCAGGAGATTGTTAACAACATAAAAGGCTAATTCTCTCCCAAGATCCTATGCCAATTTAAATCACACCTCCCAGGGCACTAACAGTTTGCAGTAACACAGTACACTTCTCCTATGCAGAATTGCATGCAAAGATTGTTGTAGAGCACCCTTAATGATTAACAGACACCGCTGAATGTCTGATGGTTTTTCTTTTATAGTTATCATTTCACCCTTCAAATCTAAAACGAATTTTAATCTGCAAATTTCACATGTATTTGAACAAACAACAACAAAAAAGCTCAGGATCTGTGCATACTATAACTTACTGTTCTTAATAGTAAGAATCAACGAATGTTTTCACTGATGGCACTGAAAACACAGTACTTGTTCCCTTCAGCTTCACTTGAAACTAGACAGTTTTTGTGCATAATTTTTGACTATGGCCAGGTTTTTGAATGGTGCTAGTTTGCAGCACTGCAACAAAGGCAAAAATCCTCATTGACTAAATTGAAAAGAGCTGTGAAGAAAAACAAAATAACCAGCAGGATTTGAAAGAATGAATCTCGGAAGTAATAAAAACTTGTTCCACTTGTTGGCTTTTTAGAGAGACTTGGTACAACAATTTGTTGTTTAATCAGGATACAAGTCATGTTTCTGGACTGCATTCTTTATAATGCATTGCTATATTACTTTAAGGAAATCCCAGTTCTAGTTCCATAACGCTGCTGTTATAAAACCTAAAAATTAGAACAATAAAACACTTCATTGTTTTCAGTCTCCAATTAATCTGAGAATCCTGGATCTTAGAGTAAGAGGGAAACCTGAAACTGTTCTCATTTTGGCTCATTTGGCTGTATTAAGTGTACAAATAAATTTTAGTGTCTTAGGTAAAAAGAAATATTCAAATGCTCCTGAGTTGGACCTGGTTAAAACAAGATATATGCTATGAAAATACTAATTTAAACAGTTGTTTCCTTTGATCAAGCTTCCATTGTTTCCAAAAGTCTTTCTGTATCCTAAAATTCAGAGATGCAACAGCTGGATTGATTGACCACCACTAGGACTCTACAGCATCCACAGACAGACTCTTTAACGCAGTAGAAACTAAACTGGAATAAAATGGATCTAACTTTTTTCCCCATAGAAGTCAGCAGCGATATTTGTAAAGCAATTTCACTCAATGCATGCCAGTTTCAGAAGAACTGAAATCTTCTGGCCAGCCAGAAAAGCAAATAAAAATGAGATTCAGCAGTAACGTAAATATCTGTAAGAAACTTCTGCTCAGTGCATGCATATAAACCCAAACATTTTCCATGTTTTAAAAAGAAATCAATTTTAATTTTGGAAGTCTAAACAATTTTTAAAATATTTGACTTTCTTTTTAAATCTTCATACAGAATGGAACTGATGGTGTAAGTACCAATACTATAGGAGAACTATGTAGGGCACACTGTATCAGACAGATTATGAGAAGAAACTTCAACTAATATCATCTAGGTTTAAACTGTATATATAAACCACTAAAGACTACAGAAAGTGCAGGACTCTGAGCTCATCAAGGCCCCATGTCTGTCCACTGAATATCTGGCAAAATGTATTTAATCAAAACTAGTCACATTTTAGACCAAAGTTTAATCAGCAAAGAGTCTACACAAAGGTATTAGCTGCAAACAGTTTCACTGCTTAATTAATACATAATACTTCCTGGGTTAATTAGGCCAAAAGACAAGCTTTTGTATAGTTTCTTATAATATGAAAACTTTTTTTTTAAAATGCAGGTTTCCTTCCATTTATTTGAGGGGAACAAACCCTGTGTATATGCATGTGGTACATCTGCATCTTTTTTTTTTAATCTGTCATAAACCCATAAAAATTATTAAACAGGAATTACAAAATACAGTAAAACCGACTGTAATTTAAAAAATAAAAATCAACAGTATACTGTCAAGAAACGCAGCAAAATTGTTTTCTGTATATAAGAGACTGACATCATGTTTCAACATGATTGAAATCAAGGAAGAAAAAAGCTGACGCTTCTTAGCATTTTAGATTATATATGATTAGATATAGAGTATATAATTATTGTGTGTGTGTATATATGTATTTAGATCACAGATAATGAATGATGTGTTCAAAAAGATGCACCTTAAATTTTTAATGTAGTATGCTTATTAACAGAGACATGCAAACTGCCGTGTTAGAAGGATATGGTGGAGAAAAATGGCCCTATTAGGACTGCAGTTAGTTTTCTTCCACTGTCACAGCTGTTCTAGTACAACACTGGAATTATGCATTATTTTTACTGGCATAAAGACACCTTTACCAATAAATCTTTCTCAAACAGCATTAAATTATTCTGAAAACAACAAAATGCAAAACAGGTATAAACTTACTGCCCTGACAAATCCATAATAAAAGCATTTCCCCCCCATTTTTATTAGTATACAAATATTCTACATAAAGTAGATAACTGCATCCTTACACAACATTTGTGAACAGATTTAACAATGTCTTCAGTGAACTCTTAAGTAAAAAGGGTCCAAATACATCCTGCTTTTGAACAAAACACGATTTCATTGATGCGATGATAAACAATTTATCGTCACTACCATAAGTGCGGTATCCCCTTTTACAGAAGGATGACTACCAGTGGAATTTCATGCGCCTTTGCAGATTCACAGTAAGCTCACTTTTACACAAGTCACTGGTTCACTGAAAACTGATGATGCTCCATCTGTACACATTCTCTGACACATCAAAACAGAGAAGTCTTTTCCCCATCCTAAGTGATTTCCTGCAACTGTTCTGCAAAACTTGAGACAGGGAGGTGAAAAAACTAACCAGACTTCTCAGATGAGGCAAATCTATTTTGTTTTAGAGAGCATGTAAAGAGGATATGCCATTGCATTTGCAGATCAAAACCAACTATGACCCATGCTCTGCTTTTGCTCAAAAATGGAAGGCAGATCTGGAACTTAAAAAATCTGGAATGTCACTCTGACCAGATATATGGTCTGAGCTTTTTTTTTGACCAGAAAAAAGGCCTAAAGTTTTCCAGTCTAGGGTTTTAGTTCTATCTTGTCCACAAATCTGCCTCTGGTAAGGCTCCTACAAACTAAATTGAAGGAACACATCTTAAGCAAAGTGCTAGACAGATAAGGGATAAGAAGGCCACACTACGGAATACTTTAATTTCTGATACTTAAAAATTAGCCGATGCTCCAAAGTTTAAGCTTTTAAGGGCATTTCAAATTTGTTGTGTGATAGGGTTTGAGGTTTTTTTAATGTAAATGATAAATACATGTTTCAAGGACATCTGTAGGTGTATTTTACTTCAGTATTTCTGAACCAGTCATTTTCATTATTTGAAAGGTGTAATGTTCTTACATTACAAAAAAAGGAAGCAGAAAATTCTGACATGTATCCTCTATATTCCAACTCTTATTATCACTTTTATTCCTTTTCCTACTTGTGTAGTTCAAGCAGCTACTGTACACAGAGTCCCTATGGTACTTTCCATAATGATATTAAACAGTCCTGCCCTCCTTCTCATCCAAAATTCATACAGAACTTCAAAAAACATTACCATAATCTCTAAGTGGGAGAGATAAAAATAAAGTCATGGTAATAATCTGAGGTCATGACTTGTGCTTTATACCCCATATGGCAGCTCCAACATTTGAAAGAACAGAAGAAAAAAGACTGGGCATGTGTAACACTGGTATGATCACTAATAATAAACCTATAAAACTGAAGTCTGAAATAAAATAACAAGAAAACCAAAACAGTATCTTGCTTTACTCAAGACAAATCTGTCTGCAGGAATTGAGTACTCTAATGCGTACTACTGTTTAAACACAAGACTTCTATTAATCACACAAGGAATTGACTGCAAGTTTCTGGTATTTTCGCACTTTAAGTCCACTGTCCCATCTTTGAATTTAACAAATCATGTATCCTCAGAAGGCAAATTGTTTTAAGTTGCATTTCAAAAACAAGTCCTATCATATTCAGACTTAAATATCAGTTAAAAATCCCTTTAATGGTATTTGATGCAAAAGCCAATTCTTGGAAACTTGTAGCAATAAAGTTGAACGATTCCAAACTTCAACTGGTTCTAGGAAATTTAATTTTATAGAAAAAGCAGATGTTTTTCTACTTCATCCACTCCAGCAACTCAGAATGCATAGCTGACCTGTTTCCTATCAAGACATTCTTTGACTATCAAGAAAACATATTAACTTATCTCAAAGGCTTAAGAAAAAGTAGGATCTGTGAAGAATGACCAATGGACAATAACAGAAGCTAGTAAAAGATAAAACAGTCCAAAACACAAGATCAACCTGATAGTCCAGTTACCTTAAAGAAATAACCTTCTAAAAAAAGAAAAAAATGTAATTTGAAGCCCCTTACTACAAGGCCTGCAAAGGCCTGTTTGTCTAAGAAGGTAGGACAGCATGTTTGTACCAGATGCTTCACTAGATGAGGATCCTGCTGACACAGGCCTAAGGACCTCCCCCTCCCATCCCCATTCTTTTGATCCAGGTCATCTTTTATGATCGCCTGTGCTTGAAGACCCTCCTTTCATACTTAGTTATTTCCTAGATTTTAAAAGTTTGTGAATTCTCCTAATGGAAGAGTGTTCAGAAGTCAAATATGTAGACATGGAGGAGCAACATCTGAGCCACAACAAGACTTCACTGCTGTTTAAGTGGTGTAGCTGAAGACCTCAAGCCCACTTCAAAGATGTTTGATCTGAGTCTTGGAACAAAGTTCTTGTCTTTCACTTGGAGCAGTCAGGTTTTAGACGTTGCCTACTCCACAGCTGGGTATTCTGACAGGGATTCTTATGTGATACATTAGTCTTAAAAGCCTGCTACAAGAATCCGTATTAACTGCATCATTTATTTTCTGTTTAAAAGCATGAATGCAATACCCAAATTCCCCCTACCAAGTCAGTCAGTATGTATGTCCACCTAAAACAGTTTCTTCAAATTGATCCTCCTTTCTCTCTCTTTTCTAGTCAGATTAATGGAAAATTCCCAGCACTACTTTAAAAAACAAAACAATACAACCCCCCCAAAAAAACAAACAAAAAAGAGGTATATGCACACCTTCTGGAAAAAACAAAGATGAATGCAAAGCTTCCATCTGATGAGGAACATACAGAGACAGAAGGGCTGTCTCCCTAGAAGCTGGGAATTCAGAAGCAATAAGGGCAAAGGCTCTTCAAACCTTCTGTTTCTGAATACTGGAACAGAAGAGTATGTTTGCACATACCATTCAATAGCTCTGTTGTTTTCAATAGTTCTTCAGATTGGTGAAAGTGGTAGTATCAAGGAAGAAATTAATTTCTCCTTCATTTTCAATCAACATTAGTATCATTGTAATAATCAAAAGCTTCAACATTACAAAGATGAATTCACCTAGGATTGCTTCCAAGAGTGTTAGTAGTCAAAAAACAGTGAAAACCAAGCCTTTATATTAAAGCACAGGGATACAAAAGAGTATGGTGAACGTTGGGGGGAAAAAACCCAACAGGATTTTCAACCTATATTAAGCACAGAAAGGTAAACTTCTGAGTCATTCACATGCTATTTAGGGTCACAGCACATATTTGTTGAGGATCTCCACACGATAAATAAATGCAAGGCTCAGTAAGTTCTGTCAAACAGATTTTTTTCTTCTTTACTGGAGTGACTTAAGGAGGTCAACAAGTGAGAAAGCAAAAGGAATAAGATTTTGTATTTTCTTGGCTCAAATGATAAAAACATAAACCACAATACAATGCGTAAGATTTCAAGGAAAACTCCTTCAAGCTCAACAGCAGCTAGCAGCTTGTCTCTATTTGCCATCACTCTAGATCAGAAGAGCCCACATGCTTTTTTTTTTCCTTTTCCTGCCCCTTTCAGTTACACTTGAGCTCTTTGACTGAAAAGGTCTGGAACAGATTAAAAGTCCGACCACAAAATAAAGAGCCTTGGCATGTACTCAAGCCTGTCTGGGATACACATACGCAGTGGGCCCAAAAAGGGAAGCTATGCAGCAAGAAACCCTTATGCAGTCTTTTGGACATTTCTAACTTCTTTCAGTTTAACTGCACAGTCTTAACGTTTGATGGAATCTCAGTATGCACAAGACAAGTATCTTTTGCCTTTACAGTTAGACCATACTATTTACAGGAGTACAAAATATTTCTGAGAAACAAGATTCATCTCACTTACAACCTCTGTCAATTAAAGCATTTTCCACACTGCTTTTTAATTCCTGCTCATCGTTGGAAACTATAAAGTAATACAAAGAAAATAAAAATACATACCCTGCAAGATTACTTAAGTAAATATAATTGACCTGCCTCTTTTAACTGCAAAAGGCAACACTGATTTTCAAAATCACTGCTTTCTTTTCAGCCTTATTCACATAGTAAGTAATTGTGAAGTTGCAAATTACCCACACACTCCTCTTGCAACACACAAGCAGGTCTGCAACTCTGGCTGGTGTTAAAGCCAGCATGGATATTTGCCAAGTTGACAACCTTCAGTATACGCCCCACCTTTGGGCTCAAGTTGCACAGTGGTTCAACCTGTCTACAAACTCATGAGCAGTTTATAAACAAAGTGTGACAATCTGGTGTTTGAGAGAGCAGTAAGAGCAAACGGATGTTTAAAGTAAGCACTCAAGCCTACAAAACAAAAATGTTGAAATTTCTAACAGCCATTTCAGAAAACAAAACAGGACACCGGCTGTTGAGTTTTGCAGTTCTGTGTTTATATGGCATTCATGGAGTTAATGCCTCTCCCAAAAGGGGCCCACAGTTGTTGTTAGGTCAACCCCTGTAAAGCTTCAAAGGCTTTGTATCCCCTCAGCCTGACCTACTCAGTGATCTGCACACTGTTTTCATTTAGTTGCACCAAGTCCAAAACTAAAGCCTGAAAACCACAATGATCTCTTCTTTTTTTTACCCCTACTGTTTTTTCCACGGCACTGGAAAAATAACTAAAATCCAAAGGAGTTGAAAATAGTAAGTTACTGGGAAAACAAATCAAGGGCAAATCAATACAGCCAATAAAGCTTACAAACACAGGTCATGGCTTTATACAAAAATTGAAGTTGTAATATCACCTTAAACATATCAGAACAATCACTTGGACAATCTAAGAAAGTAGTTCGGAGTCTCTTAATAGTATATGATATCGCTATTCATAGTCATCAGTGCCAAAATTGTATTGAAACGTTTGCAGCTCTGCTCCTCATATAGACCAAAAACATTACAAAAAATGAGTTACTGGTTCTATTTTGTTAAAATTTTACATCTAGACCTTGTGGTCCCTAATTTAAGTTTCTATTTCCAGTATTACATAGTCTTTACCCCACAAAAAGATTATTAAAGTAGAAACAACAAAACTAAACATTTCTCTCCACATTGTTTTAAACAGAAAGTTTTGTCATGATCATCACTGTGACAAGCTGGAATTATAAGCTGGTATATGTTTTAAGTGTATTTAAACATCATAAAATATTATTTGACAGTGCCCCCTTTAAGATAGCACAAAGGAAAGTAAATATTTGTTTGGGAATTAAAAGATTTTTCTGAGGTAAAGTTTTGTAAATTTAAAGGGAAGAGTGAACTTGGCTGAAACTGTCTCTAGGTAAGTAATTTCTGAATGCCATCAATTCTGGGAACTGCATGGATCACATGGCAAAATACCAACCCCTAGCATTAGAAGCTTTGGTGACATACACTCCTAAAGGATATATGCTAATATTTTTAAAAATAATGATTTAAATAAGGTCTCTATAAATCAAATTAAGTTATATTTTAATTGTACTATAAAAAGTTTTCAAAATATGTCTGCAAAATTAAAGCTGAGTGAACTGAAGCGAATCAAAAATTCTGAAGTGAGATGAACTTTTACCAAAGCGTGGGTCAAGCCTTGGGTCTAGCCAAGATGTGGTCTTGTTCTTATGGTTTATGTAGTAAATTTCTCCATCCTGGGTCATAGCTTGTTCCCATCCATCGGGGAGTGGGCCTGCAATATAGAAGGAAGGAGTTGATGGCGGGCTCTTGTTTGCTCCAGCTGAAATTGATCTAAAAAAAATTCCAACATTTTACATATATAACAGTACATGAAACAGAATAGTTTCAAGCTCATGTCTAACATTTCTGGGATTAGGGCAAAGAAGTGGTGGGTGGGAAATCAAAGAACAGAAAACACTTCTATCAATTTGATTCAGGATTTGGAGTTTAATTTTATAACTTGTTTGCATCCTTTCATATGCTTTTGACGCTCCCTTTTGCTATAGCATTATAGTACAAAACCAGCAATAAGTCAAGCCTGCCAGAATGAAACCAGCATGAGCACCAGGAAAAAGTATAAGCACAGAGATATTCTACCTCTCATCAGCAAGTTCATCTAGGGATCAAGGGCCAGCAGCAGCAACAAGGTAACACTGATGAGATCCTGAAATATTCCTCTGTCTTTCACAAACAATTAAAAAAAGTAACAAAACTCAGTCTCCCTTTACCTCATACCATAACTTCCTGTGAAAGCATTAAAGGCTTAAGCAAGCACAAACACGAACCTGAAGAACAGGAGGCAAACAAGCAATGAATAAGCGAAGGTAAGAAAACACCGGGAGTAGACGCAGAGACACAGTGCTACAAACAGCAGTGCTACGCCTCTATGAGCAGGAAGGCACAGGCAGGGGGAAATGGTATAAGGAAGGTAGGTGATGGTGTTCTGGAGACCATAGCTAATGTCTGAACGCAGTGTCCTGAGGTGTGTTTCCTTTATGTTCCAAATAGGTTTTGCAAAAACCACCTTTCATCGCTATAGAGATCATAAACCACTTATTCCCATCTCTATATGATCATGTACATTCATCTGTATTTTGCTTAAACTGAAAACCATTCTTAAAGTTACATTTATCCCATCTTATCTAGTAGGTGCTTTACAAATGTATGTTTTTTTAATTCTTATACTCACATAGAAATGTACTTTAAAATTATTTAAATTAGATACAGGAGGATCTTGCCTGTATTTCTTCAGATTTCAGTACAACCCTAAGATAATATAGCAAAAAATCACTACAAATGTTAGGAATGTAAAAGAAATTAGAACAAGACTTGCTGCAGGAACCAATCATATTTCAACCCCTCCTTCCACTCTTCCTCAGTGTAATACACTAGGAAAAGACATTTGGCTGTTAAGACTTGAACTAATAGGCCATTCTGTAAGCATGCACAAACATCATAATTTCAAACATGATGTTCAGATATACACAAAAAAATGTGTGTATATCTGATAAATGCCTAAAGCACATACTACATCCATGTTCAAACTACATTAGCTCTTTGCCTGTCATTTTGTCCTAACGCCATGTTTCTGTTGAAGAATTCATTGTCTAAAGCTGAGAGGAGAGAGTGGGGGGAAGGACAGATTTGTTCTCAAAAGATGTTCTTGGAGAAATGTCAAAAAGAGTAAAATAATAATTCGATTGCATTCCAGTAATATCCCAAGGCATAAACAGGACAAGAATTTCTTACTGCGGTCTTTGATGATCTCCTGCAAATTACATTTCTAATTTAAACTCTTTCATTGTGGCTCAGAAAACTATGCCTTTCTGTCGCAACCTCACTACTCCACCATTAGAGCTACAGGTTTTTCAGTGAGGAAAAACAGTGTTCTAACTGTTGGACATTTCCTTCCCATCCTTAACAGTCACAAGCTTTAAATGCTGCCTATAAGAGTACCTCAGCTTTTATCAGAGACTAATGAACAGAACAGGCAAGAAAGAGTGACAAGACTGCAAAACAGACCAGCCAGTTAAACGCAAGATTTTATTTTATAAAACTGGGGCATGGAAGCACAGCGACAATTCCCACATCATCCAAGCGTAGAAGTCAAAGACGACCAAAAATGTTCCTTGACTGCCAAGCCAACGTGCTACCTATATGGGCAGACCTTTGCTACCATTCTCTTCAAGAGTCCTTCTAAGCCACATATCCCTCAGAGATCAAACCCAGCAAGAAATTCTCTTTTGAACTGCAAAGTCAAAAACCCAGCTGGCTCCAGGAAAAACAAAACCAGCTTTGGGGTGTCAGTCTTGCTGAACATTGACTAAAGTATGTACTGGTCCAGCATGTTTCTTTGTAGTAAATAAGAACAAAATGTCTTTGAAGCAGGATGACAGGAGCTGATCAGTCCACCTACCTGCTGGAACAATACTGCTTATGAGATTCAGTGATCTGATGAATACTAGATTACTAGAGACAAACATGGGCAAGGTTCTCTGCCTAAATAAAATGCACAGCTGTAGACAGGACAGGAAAGGTCCATCTGCTCACCTGGCTGTCATAGCACCAAGTCTTCCTTGCTAAGTGCCATCAATGGCTGCAGAAACAGAACTTTTCTCTCTAGAAACTTTTGGCATTAATCATGATGTTGCTTTCTTCGTTGGGCAGTAAACTGCTCTCATGTTTGTGCTGTCATCTCTACGTGTTGAAATGGTAGTTCAAAAACTGATTAGTACTGCTTTCTGTATGTAATTCCTATCTGGTTTTGTGAGCAGATATGAAACCAGAAGACTGTCAAGTCTGGTTTTGTAACTGGCTGGCTGATAAACTCTGTTAGAGGCAAGTAATGAAAGAAAATGGAAATCCACGGTGAAGTATAGCGGACACATTCACTCAGAGCACCTAGGAAATTTCCTGTGTAATTATATGTCCCTCTTCCCCTAAAAGGCCCAATATGACCAGAATTCCCAGCATTAGCTTATAAGTGACTTGAGTTATATAAGCTCTATATTGCTGCTCTTTCCATAGTTATGGCAGCCCATGATGTAAAAAAACAGCCATGCTGGGTCTAACCAAAAATCCATTTAGCCCAGGCAGCTAGCCTGGTGTGATGGACAGATCTTGTTGCTGAAAGCAGCCCGCCTAGTGACCGTCACACTCTATAAACTTTTAAATAAAGCACTGAATACACATATAAACCCAAAAGGCATAGTGGCTATGAAGTCATTTGACCTCCAAGTACCTCAGGTGATTTCTTGAGCCAGATTCTGTCAATTTACTAGGTGCCAAAGGATTTCTCTTTCAAGTACTTGTCCAGTCTCCCTTGAGCCTTTGTAAACATTTAGCACCACTAATATCCCTGTGGCATAGTCTCCTTCCTACTAGTTCTGTTTGGTGCCTCCTAGGTCAACTGAACACAATCACAACCATAAACTTACAATTCTGTGAAATTATCTGCACAGGCTAGTGAATTCACCATTTACCATGGTAGTTTTAAAGACAAGGTTATCGAAAAATTATATTCCAATTTCCAAATGTGAGCCATCCTTACAGAAATACTGGTAAGGCATACCTCTGTAACTAAATATTTTCATAATGGTGTAACTTAACATAAATACATGTACTTTCAAAAGTCTTTGTGCATGTCTCTATTTGGTGCATGTCTCCATTTTTTGTGAGTTTTTACTTTCTCAATATACCATTTTTGCCATGAAACACGAGTCTTGAATGCAAAGCAAAGCTTGCTGCTGGCAGAGTGAGAGCAACAGAAGAGTAACAAAGCAAAAATGTAGTAGATTCAAGTTATGTTGGGATACAAAGTAAATATTGCAAGTCCTTACAGTTTCTAATATTGAACTGTAAAATAAAGAAAGAAGTATTTTACAAAAAATGTTAATGTATATTAGAGGGCATCTGTATCTATATATTAAAAAAATATGCATGGACAACCCAGTAACTGGAACACCTATATTCAACCGCAGGAATCACCTTCAACTAATACAAACACTCATCTCCAAGAACCTTCCTAATCTTTCTTTGTGAAAGTTGAAATTTTTCCCTTTAAACACTGTCATTGTGATTCTAAAACTTTTAAAAATTAAATCAAAGTCCACCTTTATTCTGTTAAATCAGTAAAACTTACAAAAGGACACTATTAAAAAGGGAGTATTTTTTGCAGATGAAGAAAGAAATGAATATTACTGTCACGCAGATACTTAGAAACTCGAGTTTCACAACAGATCATATGTAGTGTTGACTGTACACAAAGCAGAATTTGTAGTGTGACTGGTTACACAGAAGAGAAATCTGCAACTGAAGTGAGCAAGAACCTAAGGCAGAGCTACAACCTGTGTTAGTTATTGGCATATTTCTCCCTACCCTCCCATCCCCCCAAGGGGGGAAAAAACCCTCAAGAGTTAGAAATTCGAGTGTCCATTTTCCTACCAATCTTTATCATGGCACTACAGCCTTACCCTAAGAGGCAATGGAATTACACTAGGTCTACAATCTTTCACCAGGAAGTCCACATCAAAACTGCAATGTAAGAGGGAAGACAAAAGAGAACAAAAGACAGGTAATCTGCTCCAAAGCTGATAATCTAATGTCTCTGTGCAAGCAGAAGAGGCTAAAGTAAGCAGTGCTGTCAAGTATGATTCAGGAAGAAAAAGTACCTGAAGAATGGAAGTATATAAACACAATTACTATCCCATCTGTTATATCAACTGTAACTGTAGGACAGGCACTGTTTACTTTCAAATTTATAGCTTTACCTCAGTAAGAAATGTATAGGAGAGGATCCTCAGAAGTAAAACATACTATTACTACCTTTTTTTTTTTTTTTAAAAATCAAGACAGAAGAACATACGTTTATCCTGTAATACCTTTAGTGAAAAAAATTGTTAGAAACACACAGAGAATCAGAGCAGTCAAGACTAAGTTTTATACACGTTGCATATTAAAAAGTAACAGGCTTGTTTTCTTTCCATTACTGCTGTGAAGAAGCAATCCTATTTCACAGAAGTTTAACCAACAACGTGTTTCTCTGCACGTATATAGCCCAAAACATCTTAGTTGATTACATGTAGCAAGTGCAGTTCAGCACCACTGAGACAAAAAAAAAAAATCAAAGAACCCAAAGGGGAAAAAAATTCTCAATTTTCGCATACTGATGCCCTCCTGTGAAGGACGTATGCTAACACATATAAAATTCACAAAATCATGCCAGGAATAGATGAAGATGGTTCAGATGCCTATTCCTTAAAGAAACGTAATTTGCAGCAACATACCTGGATTCTCATTCAGTCTTAGCTGCCTTGAGAGGTGGGATTTCTTAAGAAAAAACACACACAAAAAAATCTCAACCTCATACTAAACTACATCTTCCCTGGTTTTTTTAAACATTCTTTTGACTTGCCTTCA
Source organism: Athene cunicularia (assembly GCF_003259725.1). Lineage (NCBI taxonomy): Eukaryota > Metazoa > Chordata > Aves > Strigiformes > Strigidae > Athene > Athene cunicularia. Next base: position 13,713,826 of record NW_020799091.1, on the reverse strand, counting down.
TCTTTACTACACCCTCTAGTTTTGCTTTCTTCCCATTTTCCCTGAGCTCCACTTATCCTATTCATCCAGAAAAGACAATAGGTTTATCTTCAATATGCAGACAGCACCTTTCCAAGTTCTGTTCTCTCTCTCCCACTTCAGTTTGTTTTCCTGTTCTTAATTCTGGTTAGAATTCTAATTCTGGCTAAATGGCTACAGCTTCTAATGGCTTTCAAGACAGCTCCTAAAAATCTTGCGTTTTATCACAGCAACTTTACTCACATGCTCCTATGGTAGTCAGTAATCAAATACACTAAAACTTGGGACAGTAACTTCTGATTAAGGGCTACAATTAATGAGTGGTATACAAGAATGAACCCACAGAAAGGAAAACATTCTCCCTTGTGGCATTTTGACTTTTTTTTTCAAGTCAGTGACCTCCAGCTGTCATAATACTTACACTTGGTTTTTCCCGTGTCTTCCATGAAAGGCTCTCAAAGCACTAAGGCATGTTTCATTGCCAGCAACATTTCATAACAGGGAACTTCTATCTTAAAGGTCTCAATTTTATTTCCCAGTTTTTGAGGATGAATATCCAAATTAGAACATTAAGGAGTCTTATATTTATGACATTAGCACTCAGATTTAAGTTCCACTGTGCTAAAGTGGTACATAGTTACTTGATTTTTCCATTTCTCTCCAAGATTCTCTACAAGGCCACCAAGGAAGCGTAAGTTACCATGAACTCAGTAGTAAAAAGTAACAGAAGCAGATATAAGAGACTTTAGTTAAAACAAATACACAACAATATAGTTTAAAACAACAACAACAAAAAAAATTAAAGTTAGCACATAAAGATTTGCCAAATCAGGTATCAGGTACAGGATCATATCCAATAAGTGCAGGTTCAGTATTATTTAATTCAAAACAAACTTTTGTTAAATGCAAGTAAGTTAAGGGTAAGCAGGTGCATCCAAAGAGCCAGTTCCAAGTCATACTACCTCAACTGTTTTAAGCTTAAAAAAGGCAATGCCACGTAAACACATAATTCAATATACACAGAAGTTCTGATTTCTTCCTGCACTTTATCAAATTCAGAGCACTAGGGGGAAAAAACTTTACAAGAATTTCAGTTCATATTCAATACAGTATCACCTGTGAAATTAAAAATAAATGTTCAGTGAACTTGTAATCTATTAAGTACTTTCTCAAGTCACAAGACAACCCACTTAAACATAACTCTATTGCATGAGCAACAATATCTATGCAGAAATACTGCTCACACATTTCCATCAATCACATGTAAATTCTTAATTTAAAAGAAAAATCATGCTTGTGTACTGACTGCTAGATTCTCTTTGAGCTTTTACACCTTACAACTAATCAGTTTATTTTTTTGCTAAGGACCCTTCATTTCTAAGTACATAAAATTAATCCTACTTCACTGTCAATATTTTTTTCTGTTAATTCTTGGTACAATGGAAGGTTTGAGGAGTTATCTTAAAATACAGAGATTATGTCAATATTCAAAACAGCAAGCATCTAGTTTTAGCAAAAAAATTAGATAAGCCAGAAGGCAAGACAGAACAAGGTAATTGCTTCCTTTCTCCTATTCTCTGTTCTTCAGAAGTGTCCCTGTAAAAACGTCATCTCTATTACTGCAGGTTTCCTGGGATATATTTACAGAAAAAATAATCAGATATTGTATTTTCACATCAGAGCCTGAGACCTCTGAATCATGACTTCCTGAACATGAACAGGACTCTCATTTGTTTCAGGATAACCCAATCTCCTGGCCTAGCCAGCAAAAAGTTTGATTAGCTTCCCCTCTAATACTTGGTCATGAACAGCACAGTTTGGTCACGCCTGTTAATCTTTTGGTATTGTCTGCAGCATATGAATTGCAGCATGAAACAAAGCGGTCTAAACGGACAACAAAAAGCAGCACCAGAATAACCTTTGTGAAATACAGGAACAGCAGACATATACAAAATACAATCAGATTGTGAGAAAATAAATAAAACATGAACCAAAGGGACAGACAGAAGGTGACAAAGCACAGGGAAGAGTGCAGCAGTCAAACTAATATGGCACCAAATTTGTCTGCTTGCTCTCTGCATCATCTGGACAAGAGAGCTCTGAAAGCATACAGCAGATGCTATAGCAAGAACAAGCACACTTTACTGCTGTCTAGTGACAGTCCCCCCACCAGCTGAAAAACAATTCTATATTCCAGGAAAAGTTATCAGTCTTCCTCAGCTAGAGGAATAATGCATCATGATACGAGATTTTGGAAATGATAGCAAAATAAGAGGTAAATCACAACGTGTCTGCTTCTAAACAAGATATTCCAGGTGTTTGCTTTATTCATTTAGGGAAGATTGGAAAAAATAGAGATGTTCTTACCAGATGTAGGAAATGTAAATGAATGGGAGTATACCAAGTTTACTAAATGAGCAAGAGGAGGCAGAAGAATACTGCAGAAGCACAACAGCTTTAATGTAAATTGACATTAATTTAATGGAAATTCTGCTCTTCATCAGTTTAACAGCATTTTCAGTCAGAAGAAATTACACAAAAATTCTGCTTCTTCAAATGTTGGAGTCATCCATTGGAAAAATTAAAACATAAACAAAATAACTACAGGATATTTTCTGTTGACATAATAAATATTACACAAATTTTCTTACTTCAAGCATCAGCCTCTTGCTTGATGCATCACACATCAACAAATTTGAAGTTTTAAACCAGGATAACTAGAAGGACAACTGTGATATTTGGACTCCTCCCCCCAATTAAAATTGCTATCAGTATCTTGATTTGTATGATCTTTTCTATAAATACAGATTTTGTTTACCTGATGCCGAGTTCATGATGTTCTGCTGCACGGAAGGACTGGTGGGAGCTGTAACATTCATCTGGGAAAGCATGGCCTTCCTAGGATCTTGCCATGTTGTTGTTTGATCAATGTGACTAAGACAAAACAAAATGAGAGTTAGGACAGTCAGGCATTCACAACAATGACCTGCTAGCACAGAAAGTTTAACAACAAAAGGTTAAGTCTGCCAACAACAGCCACATTCAAAACCAAGCAAGAACTGTTTGGATTCTTTCCAAGCATCATGTTATGTCAGATTCTCAAACCCTTACTCTGGCCACCACCACTTTCCCAGCAAACAGCTATAGTGATCAGAGATAAAGCAAGGGTGAGATAAGGCTCAGCATGAATATTGTAATCTAGCCTGCTGTACCATAACTAGATGTTGTACCCTTGAACTGAACATGCTCTTTCTTTTCCCGCTGATTAGTTACTTGTCATTTTTAAATGTGACTTCAGAGTCTTTCAAATCAAGCCAGTTAACGTCTGGAATCTAAAGCACAGACCAGTAACTTGGCATGATGAGTTCATATTCAGTGCCTAGGGAGTTGTAATGAACTGGTTAGTGAGTAATCATTAGTATTTCCAAACTTTCTGTACATAGACCACATCCTCAGATTATTCGATGGACTACTCCCCTCACCACTGACAACTGAACAATCTCTCTGTGGTAATTTAAGTAACCAGTCACACTAGAGAAGTGATATGAAAGTGATGTGCAGCTGCCTTTCAACTTCATGTGAAAAGATAAGGACAGCTGGACTGTCAACTAACTCAGCTACTCCTCTGCAGAACCTAATTACAAAACTTTGGGATCTTAATCTTTTTTGGGAAAAAAAAAAAAAAAGTACATTCAACACTGTAATTCACAAAAGTATTCAATTCAATAAAAATACAAAAGTGTAATGAATGATTATGCCACCTTTTGAGTATGTGATTAGCATGTTTTGCTAATAACAAGTGCAGGCTATTCATAACAAGCATCAATGTTATCTTGATGCCATTAAGCACCACTTCGAGAAGAACATGTGGACAAAACTACCAATACACACTGAGTGTTGACAACAGTTTGTTATTGATTCATTTAGAACTGGTATCAATCAAAACTCATATTCAAAGAGTACTGTTAACAATTAGAATCCAATACATCATTAACATGCTACCATTCTTTCCTTACATTAATAATCCTTAAAATTACTTTTTTTCTGGATTACATGGAATGCCCATTTTCATTTACTTCAGCAAAACCACATCTAAAAATGCAATATAAATGGTGATCTGAGTTCAAAATGAAGTACTCCAACTCGCACCTATACTTTGTACCCATGTTTTGCACTGTGTTTTGTATGGGGATCAATGTACTGAACTATCAATCAGGCTGTAAATTTTCCATCTTTTTGTTGGGATTAAATAACGATTGTGTAGCAACTGTTCCAAATTCAGAGTTTCTCTTATTTTAAAGCATATTCATGTTTAGGAGCCTGCACTGCATTATTTTAGACATTCTAAAGGAATAAATAATTCAGATTTGTCACCTCAACACTAGCATCTTCGTGGACACTGACATCTGACCTTGTCACCCTGCTCTCCACCAGTGAGAAAGGAACCTACATAAGCACTGTTACAGTGTAATTAATTTGATCAATTTAAGGAATGCACTGAAGGTGAATTAGGTCTATTTTCTCCTTCAAGAAGGGAATGTAAGATAACTAGGTCAAATACAGTGACACTAGAATCCCAAACTTTGTTTATGTATTTGCATGACCACAACATCCAAGAGCTCTGGTCATAAATTAAAACCTCATCATAGGTCAAACTGGACAAATATTTCCCCCCTGCCCTAAACAACTGATTGCTATGCCTAGAAACTCACTAAGAAAAACCTTGTCTCCAATTAATAAAAATATGCTCCACTAAATTATTATGTTTTTAACATGTTCTTTGATATTTAAAAAGTTGGCATTTTTCCTCAAAATACTGATTTTTCTAAGTACTTTATCATTCCAAACAAGTGAGAATGGATACAAATTCAGAAGATCACAAAAAGGGGCAGTAGTCACCAAAATAATTACGTGTTCTAATCATTGAAGGAACTCTGCATTATACGGTAGAAGATATCAAGTGGCTGTTGAAAGTTTTGCTTTGTGATATGTATATTTTACCCTCTCTAAACATGCACACAAACAATTCCAGGTCCAAGTTACAGACACATTGTATCAGGGACAAAAAATAGTAATGTTACTTTGTACAAAAAAATAATAGTAACAAAGCTCTACTTGGTCTGCATGTGGCAGCTATTGCTAGTTTTCCCTTGTGTACAGGAAAACCCCGTTACTACAGCCTTAATTAAACCTGTGTTGCTGCTGTGTTAAGTTTCCATAATACAGCTCATTTATTACAGGTACTATTAAGCACACTGCATCTGTGGTTGCATATGTTTCCCAATATTCAGCTCTACTTAAAAGCATTCCACATACAGACAGACTTCTTTATTTCCTTTTTTAGCCTATTTATTTATAAAATAGGGCACAACATATACATACACACATACATATATATATACACACACACACACACACACACATATATATATATACACACACCTGGCTAAACTTTCATACTGGAAAACATCTTTTCAGTTCTCTGCTGGTCAATTTTGCAAAGCAATGAAAGCAGGTAAAGATAATACAGATGTAAAAACACTGCACAGTACTGCTTCACAGACTATATGTTTAAATTACAGTACCAGCATGTGCTACTCCTCCTCTCTATCTGATTTGCTATATTTGCTCAACTCATTTCTGGGTACAGTGGAAACTAGGAAAACACCACCGCACCCATAACACATTCGTTTATTTCCATTTCACTCCTATAAAAATCCATGTAACACTATGAACTTATAAAATGTCTACCTAAGGTATGTATTTTATAGCCTTTGTTTCTATAGGCTATTTGAATGTAGAAGAAACAGAAGGAAAAAAGTCTCACTGCATTGCAGAACTACTTTCGAAGTTAACTGTAGGTACATGCTGAAAGAACATTCATCAGTTTTCCCAAACATATCTGAATATGGGATTTATGAATGGATTGTGGAAGAAGCAATTTTAAAAGTACCTCCAATTCTGAGCACAAGGACAGCATTATCTATTCCTCAAGACTGCTTAAGCATACCATGCAATGCATAGTTAATGTTCATATGGAGTTGTTAACATGTTAACTAATCTTGGCATCAGCAGCTTCCAACTTTTCCCTAGCTGAACATCACTTGAGAAAAGTCAGCATGTTCCTTACTTGACCAACTAAACTCCAACCTCCAGACTTCTTAGAGCAGAGAAGAACAAGAAAAGTCTCAAAGTAAGCAAGCTGATCACATGAACGTCATAGTAATCATAATGCTGGTTCAATAAGGCAAACTCTTCGTCCCCTCCCACTCAGCTCTGGGCCTCCTGACCTACATATCCATTTCTCCCACACCTTCCAGCAAAAACTTTCTCTTCAACCTCCATCAAACCACAGTCCTTATGTCTACCTTACCTGCTCCATTATGCTGAGTTTCTGAATGCTATATACTAAGAAACCACCCAAAACACATCATTCTTTTCCCACAACTTCCAAATCATGCTCATCAACTTATGGAATACAAAGAGGGCAAATTCCCATTTATATGGATGAACTGTATAAATCCTAGTACTACAGGGAGGAATGTACGTCTTCATTTTGTTCAGTATCTGCAGTGTGCGCACATGGGTAACTTACTATAAACACTGTGTTTCTCATTATCAAGTTCAGTATGGAAACAAGGACATTCTTCACAGGTCTTTCTTTCCCTGTTCAAAGAGCAGCGCAGAAAAGGTCTAAATGGACATAACAAGAACTCTGACACCAGAACTACATTATCTTTCCCTGCACTAAACAGATTTTTTACACAGTAACTGCATTATATGACAACTGGCCCAATCATTACATTCTTCTATTTTGCATGACCTGAGCCATATCTTGATATGGTACTACTGTCAACCTCAAAAATTTAAAAAATATATTAGCAAATTATACCAAATCAATGAGACCTGTAAACCAGCCATTATATTTAGTACAGCACTATCAAAGTAAACTTAAATTCTACCTACTCATGAACTAAAATCACAGCTCTGTGCTATGTGAACAGAATAAAATGAGTAAATGTTCTTGAAATTAAGATCAACATCTCTAGGACAATCAAGGAATTTAAGACGTTTTACTTCATAAAATAAATTCTCAAATCCAGCATCTAGCCATATGACACTATTATTGTTCATTTATGTCTAGGTGAATCAAATCCTTGTTAAATCAGACAAATATTGTATAAACTAAGGAAATCGATGTAGACTGCACCATAAATATAGATCTATGGTAACAGGCCTTAGAAAAACAAAGCTAAAACACCCAGAACATGCTAAACATTTCTTAGCAAACTTATGTCAACTCTGGTATCAAGAAGAGTGACTGTTCTAAGCCACACCACACACCCCCCTCCCCCCAAAATCACTTTCAAAGTGCTGTGCATTATGAAGAGAACCAAGCTGCCTCATCCCACCCACCCCCAAGTTTTACAGTCATGTACAAATTATTTACATACAAGAACAACTTTAAAGAAAATTAAAATATTCTCATTTTGCACACACAAAGACTGTTTCTGCAGTTACTAAGAATTTCTAATGGAAAGAAATCTTTATTGTCATTAAACACTATCACATGCCTGAAGATTTGTCAGATTCAATTTCTAACCTAATTTTAAAGAGCTTGTGGTTTAGGTTTGGGTGGTTTTGTGGTGGGGTTTGTTTGGGGTGGGGTTTTTTTTTGTTTTTTTTTTGGGGGGGGGGGCAGGGATGGGACAAGACAGACAGTGTTGGGGGTTTTCATTTGGTTTTTTGTTTGTTTCTTGGCTTGTTTGGGGATGTTTTTAAAAGAACAACGGAAAAGAAGCAGGAGATCCAGAGACAAAAAAAATATCATCTTTGTTACTTTTTATGTAAAAAACCTGTAGATGTTAATACTAATAAAACCATTCCTAAAAAGAGAAAACTGATCTGCCTTTGCACTATGATACACTTTCACATTTGGACTCCAGCTGCTGCACTGAAAAGACGTGAACTGCATTACTGAAAGCCATGTCAGAAATGAACTAACACATAAAGGACACCGAAAAAATTACCTAAATCCTTTGAGAAAGGCTTATCTAAGAGGCCTTCAGTTTTGATCTTCTGCAGCATTCACTGCAACTACAGTGTCCCTATTGATAGTACACTTTTCAACATACGTTGAGGACTCCATTCATAAAACAGAATTCTCAGTCATTACAAAACCATGACTCTTTCTTCCTCTTTTGTACCTTTATTAACATAAGTCACCTTATATATGGTACTCATCTGCCACTGTCATTTGTAGCAAGAACTTTTCCTTTTACAAGAAAAGATCTTCTCAGAGAAGATACTATTAACATAAGCAGGTCAGAAATTGCCAGTTTTTTTTTACTAAAATGTGTAATAGAAATGTGCATTAGGAAGAAAAACAAAAGACAGTGAACAGGTATTTTAATCTTAGGTAGCAGATGAACATACTATATGAAATTTCTGCAAGAGCAAAAAACCTAAAGAGGTCTGATGTATACATAAAAATACAAACAAGACAAAATAAATCATCTGCTGCTTCTCTTTGTGTTTGGACATGATTCTTCATGAAAGGACATTTAAAAAAAAAAGGTCACAAACATTCAGAAAGACAAGTTATTCTTCAGTATAAAAGCATTACAATAAAAAGTACATGAGCATCTCTCAACAAAGTAATGCTTGTGTGTTACAATGCAGACAAGACTTATATTTTATGTCTGTGAGAAAATTATTTCCAGTCTCTAGTGAAACTGAGATGACTAATTTGGACTTTGGTTTTCAGATTTTTGGGAATGTTTTAGGAATTCACTGGAAATCCTATTTTATTAAAAGCAAAATAGAAACACACACACCACTGACCACATCATGACAGATCTACCAAAACTATTGACTTGGCATGGTCTACTTTTTGTATTGGGGACAGATAGGAAAATCTCTGTGTAATAGAAGCAAGTGCATAAATGTAGCTAAATCTAATTATTTTCTAAACTTGGTGTGAAATTCAACTGTTCATTATATCCCAAATGTGATCTGCTCCATCAACAAGTGTGCCACCTATGATTGTGTTTTACCTTAAATGACTGAGCTACAGATTCCATTCTTTCGTATTTTTTCCTTTGTATTCCTAACCAGCTGGTTTCCCCAATCCACATGGTGCGTGACTTTCTGAAAGGTTTTCCCTTTTTATTTCATCTAGGAACTTTAAAGATTAAATGAATCATGACCGGAGTAAGTGTCTCCTCATAAGTGCCATTACAGAACTATTTTAGAGCTATCACCAGTACATGTTAGTATATCACTATACTGAAATTTCTCCTGGTGGCGCCAGGAGAACCTGAGTATTTCTGCTCTTGAAACTACCATAAATTGTCTCAAAAAACCCGAAACAAAATAAAGATCAACTTTAAACTAACCCCTTTGCCAAATCTCATACAAACTTGTCCTGTGTAGGCTATCTGCAAGATACCTACCTATCATTCTAGCAGGCAGAGAAGAAACCAGCATATCTACTTCTGCAGCGGCATAAACTCTACAGGAGAATCACAGACATGGTGGTCTGACTATAGGGCAGCTCTAAAAATGACAGTTAACTATTAATTCAAGAACAGATCTGGATGCTAATTCCTAAGAAGGGTGGCACTAGCTAGAAGGCCAAGATCAGTCTGACATGGCAGATGGGCTAGAGGACTCCACAGGTGAATTTTCCACAGTTCAGTTAGAAATGGGGTGAAAGAAAAAGTTCAGTGTAGAAACAGCCTCAGCATGAGCTGCTCTGATTACCACTCTCAAAACCCGGACTGTAGCACGCAGAGATTTCTGGGTTGATGATGCTCTTAGGATATTGCACACAATGAAGTGGATTCAGCTATGACTGAGGGTAGAAGCTGTGTCATTCTCTGTGCACCTTTTTTCTACCCTATTTGGGGGATCTCAAGGATTGGTAAAGATTACAACATGAAATTAAGTCTTCAGCTATATGGGCCATTTTTAATTAGGCACTGCTCTCTTAAAAGTGAAGTACATTTCTTTGCAAATGGTGTAACAAAGTCACAGATTTATACCTTAAGTAGGATTAATACACTGAGGTGACACAAATTTCAGTTCCAAGCAACAACAGTAAAGAGAAAAGCCTGAAGAAGAAATGAGACAGCTCTGTTAGCAACCATCTCTGCCCCCAGTTCAATCCTCCATAAACACTTCCCTAAATCTGCACCACTATTAGACAAGGACACACACTTAAAGTGGCCCAAGATACTTTAAGGACTTTCCAGCTGTCTTTTTAAATACAAATCCAACAAAAGAAAAAGCTGTTAGTCATACAGCAATGAAAATCTCATCTGCTGAGAGATGATATTCCCCCCATTGCTTGAGGAAAGCACTGTGTTTCCACTTGACCTATCCACATTACCTAGAAGTATTTCCTTAGGTTTCAGGATTATTAGAGCCTAATATATATAAAAGCATGCAGCAGTAAAATTCCCAACTTCTTAATCTGTTTGCCAAAAATGTCAGAAAAAAACCCTAAAATTCATAACACAGTTTGTCTCTAAGAACAGCAATGTCTCCAGGCATGCCCTAATTACCTCAAACAAATAGAAACATAGACAAAGTTTCTGAATATTGCTGCAGTACATAATATGGCTGTGGTTTTGATTGAATTGTCCATATTTTTTCACCTGCTTGACAGGTCTTTATGCATTAAATAAACAGAGCTTATGTTAGACTACTCCATCTATGCTACTGAACGATGCCCTCACCAAACCATACCACAGGCATATGATGACAGAGAACATGCTTCTGATATGACAATAGACAGCTCCATCCTTATTTCAGGTTGCAATAGCATACTGTAAAATTAACATATAATTGTTCAGTGTGCAATCATGTGTTGTGCCACAGCTGTGATTTCATTAACTTTGAAACAGAACACAAGCAAAATGTATGAGAATGGTGGGCACAAACCACCCACGGACCAGGTGGGACGACAGCCTGTCAGAGCTCCAGCCCTTTAATCAAAAGAATGAAACAGAACCATATATGCTATCCTACATAATTACAGTCTCAGGCAGCAGAAATTCATTCAGCAAATTAATGGTCTGAATGAATCTGAACTAGAACAAAGCAGCAAGGGCAACTTAAATGTCTTAGATGTCTCTGACAAAAGTCTAATTTTGCACACAGTCACTAAGAGTCAGGCAAGTTCTTCCACAAATCACTCTGGAGTTTATTTTATTCCTAAAGTGGCTGCAGCTTGCAAGATGCTAAGAGCTACCAGAAATTACTGAAAGTATGACCCATAAAGCCGTGGACACTGATACACAAAATAAATAGTTTTTACAGATACACAGAATCCAGCATTTAACATTAAGGTATTCAAAGGCAGCCTTCATTAGCACTGCCCTGCATGCAGATAGCGCGCAACACATTCACCAAGGACTCAGTATTAAGCTTACTGTGCTGATTGTAAACATCATGCTCTTCTGAAGTTGCAGAACAGCACTGCCTTTCTTAGGAAAGCACTCACAGAAAGGTCCTCACTTCAGAGTGTATCATGCTAAAATGGATGGTGGGTAGTAGGCAGTCTAATCATACGTGCATAACTAATAGATGAAGGCATGATATCTTGTTCAAAGGTTTGCCAAGGTAGAACCATCTTTATTACAATGTACTCTTGAAACAACTGCCATTTGTTAAAGCAAAAATGGAAGCAACAACATGCTTATTTTTGCATTTATTCCTTTTCTTCCTGTTCTTCATGCCGCTCTGCACTCAAGGACCTGATCTAGAAAAATAGGGCTAGTCTTACAACACTTAGATGTATTTAAAATTGATTCTCAAAATAGGATTCTTGGATTCCTCCGTGGATTTTTCAAATAAAGTAAGATTATTTTCTGAGTTTCAGAAAAAAAAAGAAAAAGAAAAAAGAAAAAAAGAAAAGAGTATGAAGGCATTTTCAGGGCTATTTCTGTTACTTTGGAAACTGTAAGAAACAGCAGTATTACAGAGACTAAGGGAAGTCCTTATTCTTAGAGTCTTTGTATCAGTTCAGTCCTTTCCCTAACTCCATAAAGGACTAAATGCTGTGATCACATTCTGTATCACCAGGTTTATTTAATTTTAATCTTGCCCGCTCAGTTCCACAGCAAAAAAGAAGGTTTATTTAAAGAAAACCTCCCCCTTCTCTCCACCCTGCCTCCAAAGTTAAGAAGCTTGCTTCCTGTGGCTAAGTCACTCAGCATACTCAGAACTCACCTTTCTTTCTCTCCTTAATTTAAATAAAAGGGATATATCACCAAGGAGGGCAAATCTTCTGCTATTTCAAATGAAATTACTGGATATGTTTAACTTCACTGATACCCTCCTATGCCCCTGCTTAGCAAACAGAGAAGACCTTCCCAAGATGCAATCACTTTGTCTTCTGTAAAACTAAAGACAAGATTACACAAACACTAACTTTCCCATTATTAAGGGAAGGGCAGATGATTTTCAGAAGTGATGGGCCATAGAATCCTTTATCACTTTCCTGTCCTTTTATGTCTGAGATTCTATCTCATTTCTCTCTCCCCAGTTGGTTTGTAAAAGGAGACAAAGAAAGCAAGAGGGAAATCAAATGCCTCTTTGCATGAACAGGAGCTAGGCAATTTTACGCCCCTTTCTATATATCCTTTTTTTGGTTGCCTGAAGGTTTTCAAGTTGGAGAGGCTTGCCTAAGCATGCTGCAATAAAAGCTGCTATAGCCAGCTGCCTTAGTATCTGAAGGGGGTTCCTAGCAATCCTGCTGAATAACCCTGAGGCTAACCACCACCAAGGAAAACAAAATATTAAGATAAAAAGATTCTTTAGGTTGTTTCCTTATTGCTCTAAGTAGAAAGTCTCAGACGGCAGTTCAAACTGGTTGCTTGAGTGTTCGGACAATGATCGCTCCCAAATGGCCTCGACAGGATGAGATGATTCTAAGAAATAATTAGGTAGGACCTACTGGAAATGAATGCATAGCTTTCTGATACAAAGAACAAGTGAATTTGTTTTTCTTGCCATTCAAATCATTAATACAGACAACTATTTTTAATGTATGCTTCAGAACTGACACTTCACATCTTAAACTGATCATCTGTTTAGACGTTTCCACTTTTAGTCATACAAGCAGTCATGGACTATCTTTCCCCTCATTTGAGACTACAGCTAAGCAAAAAAACAACTCCCCTATTTCCTTTCTCTATAGTTACGTGTTTTTTTATGGTTTTGATTTTTCCTTTTTCACTTCCACTTCCTATATTACAAGTTTTTATTAACCCCTTTTCGACTCTTCCCTATGACCATGTCTCAGGAACGGCTTTTTACTTTTACAATTCAGACAAACACTACATGCTGCTGAAGTTGGAGGCAATTATTCTTGTCCCTGAACACTTTGCAGATTGCCATGTAAAACAAAGAAGAAAATCTTCCAACAGCAAGTTGCTGCCTGAATTGGTACTTGTGAACTACCTGCTCAACCAACTCTAGGCAATCTTGCATACTCGTGTTTTTTGCCAGCAGATTGCTCTTTTTTCATACCCCACGCTTGAACCCCCTGGAGTCAGACTTCCCAAGTTCCCGTGCACCAGAAGCAACAGATTTCTCGGCACCCAGATACGACAGATTGTCTAAAGGCTATGCTTTGAAAAGTTGTTTTTATTTACCTATTTAGGTTTTCAACCTAAGAATTTTCAGGTTCCAGGTTCTACATTTCCCTTCACCAGTCACAGTTTAAAGAGCACCAGTTTAAAAAGTATTTCAGAAGCCCATTGTTAAATAAATAATGCAAAGTAAAACTAAATTTGAACTCAAACTTCACTGCAAGTTTCAGAATTTATCAAATGGAAATTTTAATATCTATTTTGTTTTATTATTAAGAATTTGGGGAAGTAACAAACTTAAAGTTTGACAGTGAAATCATCTGCAGGAGAACAAACTCTACCTTCTTTCTAGAAACAATAAAATAAAGACCTATGTCTTCTTTAACAGAAGTCTTAAGTTTTAATTTATTCCATTAAATCATCATAATGAATACCAGTACCTCAGCTTTTATGCATTTGATTTGCTTTTTGGGTATCTGTTGATATAGAGGAAATTAAAACTAATTATTATAAAATGTGTTAAGTACAGGACTTTATTTAAAAGCACATAATTTAAATTACTAATCGTTCTTAAAGTACAAGTTTCATTTAGAGATATGCAACAGTTTAGTCTTTGACAAAATTAGCAACTACCATGTTTTATCAGTAAACGTAGTGAAGTGTGTGTACTTACAAACTGTTAAACTCTACCCTTAGATGCAGAACAGATCATAAAACAAAAGTCACAGATCTCTAAATTCCCATCTGGAGATTTATGATAAGAGTTGATGCTCCCAATAAATCCTACATAACTTAAAATTATCACCTTAACTTAGTATAAATGAATTCCAAATTTAGAATCCTTGCAGTCTTCATCTACTAGTTATGAAAATAGCACATTCAGCCATTGGAGGGGTGGGGGGTAAAGGGGGTACTGCAGTGGGAGAAGGGGAAAGAACATTAAATTTACTTATTGGCACTCATAAAATATATGGCTAGCATTTAAAATCATGCTTATAGTAACAGGCCTCTCTAATACAATAAAGATATGAATACATCCTATCCATGTAAGAAAATCACAATACAGGTCACACCAGATTTTAGCCATGTGTCTTTTTTAATGGCTAAGATCATCATTACAACCAAGCTCTCCTTCCATCATAGACCATCCCCACTTTCTAACAGTTCAATTTAGAGACGTCCCCAACCCATACTTTATACTTAACTAGTATGGGGTTTATATTCCTTTTAGGAAGTGAGGCCAGCGCTTAATACTAGAACTCCCTTACAGCATTTGCTGACCATTAGTCAGCACTTCCGTATGACCCATCCCTTTCCTCTACTCCCTTTCAGTTCCAGATGCTGCCATCATCAGCTTCCAGCTTTTCCTTTTTTTGCCTGCAAAACTTGCAAACTGTTTTAGAAATTCCCTGGACAGTAAAAAATCTTTTTTCAATCAGTATTAAGTCATTCTGAACTCTTGAACAAACTGAGTTCCTTTAGTCTCTTCTGTAAGAGAAGACTTCCTATAGCCAAGTTTTCTTACCACCATTCTACAGGGCTATTTTTCACCCACCAATCAGGTGGTCAAAATTGTTTTAAACCCTTCGATTGAAACAAAATTCTAAGTGCAAGCTCTGAAGGCTGTTCAGGTTTTGTCTATTTGCTTGGGTTTGGCTCATTCAGTAGCTAGCATATAGAATTCCAGAGACAAAACATATTTGCTTCATAACCTGTATTTGGAAGACATACTGCCACCAATCTCAGAAGTGGCGATATATACTATCACATATCAGTAACTTCAACAGCTGAGTAACAGGACACTTTTCTGAACTCTAAGCAATAAATTAGAGAACACAGTATATGGAACAATATTCATCGCAATTCCATATCAACTTCTCACAAAAGTCTTTATATAGGCTACTAGATATACACCTGCCAGGACAAGCTGCCTGAACTGCAAATGGTTACAAAATGGCTTTGCCACAGGGAATCACTGTCACTACAAACCGGAATATATCCACTCTTGCCCTCTAAACTCAGTAATCTAGATTGCAATCTTCAAATCAGTAAATGTAAAGTACCTGCAGGCAAAACCAGGAGGATCTATTGAGAGGAGAATGAAACCCCCAATACCTTTTTTAAGTAACAGTCCTTCATAGACATCCACAATTAGCCTGATAAAACCTAACACTGAGTTAATATAATCACTTTGGTCTGCCCTGATCCAGTAATTTTCAACATTCTCATAAATTCTGTATTTAGTGATCTGAATAAATTGCTTCTAGTCACCACATATTGAAAACTTTTTAAAACAGATGTCATTTTTTCACACCAATTTTCTATTCAGAACTACAGAAGGAAACAAACCACTCTGCTCTTCAGCTCCCAGTTTCTTGGTTTTGAACTGAGAGGCTTGAATAAATCAAAAAAGTAAACATTCACTTGGCTAATGCTTTCTGAGCTGTGGTTTAACACTTTATAATCCCAGGTACTTACCATGCAACTTCCTTCCAGAATTTACTACTCAAAGTTCAGTAGCAAACATGCCCTGTTTAGTGTTATCTTTAAAATTTATTCTGCAATCAGTTTGTATCACTACACAGGTCATAATTTTAAACTTTATCTCAAAACCTTTCAAAAGTAAACTGTACATTAAAAAGAAATAAATCTATTTCTAGATACTGTGACTCTAGTTCTATAAACTGGCATGTTACACCTTATAGTCACTCTGATAACTTGTCATCCTTTAAATATATTTTAAAAAATCTATTTCTTCAGAGAATTGTTACAGAATACTTACGTTCAAATGAGAATTGAAAATGACTGTTACAGATCTAACAATATAATGTTCTTCTCTACAAGAAACCTACTTATTTTTTCATGTATATCAAGAAGAACAAAATGGAACAGCATAACAATGGTAAAGAATATGCTGCAGAAGATGGACAAAATATCCAGTATGAAACTGCAAAAGTGGACAAGGCCCTGGAATTAAGCAGCTCTATTTCAAGAGTCTCATTTCTTTGTGCTCTGTTTCTCTTCATCTCTGACTTGACTACTTATATTCTAAGCTCTTCAGGACTGAAGTCTTTCTTGACTAACTGAATGGACTTCAGTAGTCTTGTAATCCAGCAATCCACCTGGTAACTCACCTACTCTACTACAGGGATTATCCAAGCAGCCAAGTATCACCTTCTGTGCTGGAGCATGCACAGAGCTGGCTGGAAGCTGCTTCTCACAATGCTGCTTCCACATGAGAGGAGGAGGAGGGCCTGGAAGCTCCTGCTCACAAAGCGGGCCAGGAACTGCTCTTTGCTGATTTTGTCAATGCATTCAACAGGGAAGGTAGTAGGCAGATGTTGATTTGAACCTTAAATACAGAAACTGCACTGAGACCATATCACACCATCAGCACACACAAGCCAAATGAATATGCTGATGGAGTTGCTCTACTATGGTTCACTTAGAAATTCATCAGTGATGAGGGACTTCAAACAAACCAGTTTCCTTGATATTTTCATCAGATGCTAAGTATTTTATCTGAAAATCACCATATATGTTGCAGTAACAGATGTCCTGCAGGTGAAAGCTGCTGAAGAATGGTTTGCACAAAAGTAAATCAAGTCCATGAAAAACTAATTTACATCTTATCCAGAACTGTACAAAGATCTAATAAACTGTTTAATTACTGAAAATATTTTGTGAAGCAGTAAAATTCATTTAAATTTCTGTACTTTCATCAAGTTGAGTTGAAGGGCACTACACTCCAAAACAATGCAGATCTGAAAACATGGTTTACCTGGCTCTGTAACTGTATTTATTTTCAGTCATATAAGAAAGAAGAAAAGCACTGTGAAACCACTTCAGCACGGTACTAGAGGTGATTAATTAGGGAGTGGCAGGGGACAGGATGAAACATCAAAAGAAAGCAAATAGTGGAAGTCTATAAGAAGAAACATGACTTGCAGAGGAATCTGGCAATCTGGTAATATCAACATCTCCTAAGGAGCCAAGCTTCATGAAGAGAAGCTGAAGTAGCCAAGGAGGGAGATTGAAATCTGCAAGTTTACAAACCACAGGAAGAATTCTTGCCGAGAATGAACGAACTGTTGAGTTCACTGGACAGAAATATATTGGTCTGGGAGATTAAACTGGGTGGCAGACTCTCACTGGAATTCAAGGAAGTACTGAATAAAAACATGAAACCTCTCCTACTCTCAGGCAGAGGAAGAATACAGAGCACTTCAGCTCAGGTGGAAGAATTAACTCAATTTGTTGAGCAGAAAACTATCACAGAGGAGAAACACAACTTATCAGAGAGGCTAGGAACTATAACAGGATACAGCTGTATTTGAAGATCAGCAGTTGAAAAACAGAAAAAAGAACATAATGAAGGAGAAGCTAAAAGCTGATAAAAAAAAAAATTCCCAATGTGAGGAAATTTCCCAATTGTTTACTTTTAAATCTGTACAAATTTTTACTGCACAAATAAAATCTTTACAAATAAAGCTTCACATACTTGAAAAGCAAAACCACTGCTCCTTCTGTTAAGCATCTGAAATGCATTGTAGGCATCAATTAAGAAACAGAAAAACATCATCAGAAGTTGCAAAGCAGTAAGTTTAACAGTAGAAAATATATGCCAGCTGCATACAAGAAATGTCCACTTCTCAATTCTAGAACTATTTTAAAGTGTTGTGCAATTCATTCTCTTTTGAAAATATTGCCCAAAAAAAAGTAAGAAAGGAAAAGTTCCCTCACTCTCACATTGAAATTAGATGAAACACTTTCACTTCACCGTAAATGCTAACAACTAAGATTTTTTCCTTAGTTTTGAACAGAATGATTTTCTAAAACTATGCAACAAATATCCCAAGACCCTAAAGAAATGTGTATGTATTCTACATAAGGTGGTAATGCTGTTCTCAGCACAGCGAAAGCCAGCACTGACTTAGCAGTTTTGTGCACAAAGCTGCCCATTTGCTTCTTGCTCTCCTTGTTTTTGCTTTGCTGATCAAAGGAGTTGCCAAGTTTTTTCTTTACCGTTACAAGGCAGGAAAAATGGCTCTCCTTGGAGAGGCCCCTTGTGAAGGTCACAAAGGTTAGCTCCACAAGTCCTGGAGTCTGCTCTGATGCTGGAGTGATTGGCTGGCTTCCCTGCAGTTACCCTGTATTTCCCCTCCTTCACAATAGTGCACTGGTTATGGAAACTAAATATGAAAGAAGGTGGTGGGGGAGGAAGGAATTTCTATGGAGACACAGTCAAAAACACTAAGAAGTTCTGCTTGTTTGAGCAGCCTGAAAATCTAGCATCCTAAAACATTTGATTTCCTTCTGGAAAACTCAAAAAATTTCAGCATGCACTCTCCCCTTAGCAAAAGCTTGAAAGGGAAAAAAAGTTTGCTTTTTCATAGAATACAAACAAACGCATACTGGTTTACCTTGGTCTGGAAAAAGTTTTTTCTTGTGATGTTTACTTGCCCCATCCTTGGACTTAAATCAACTGGAACCCACAGGTCACACCCTCTTAATGAAGACTGAAATGAAACCAACTAATCAGGATTCAGACTGGTAGTACCTTCCAGCTCCTGAGCAGTAACGAAGATATCTTAGAATACCCAGCAAAACAATCATTACATTTCAGATGGTTGATTATATACGCTCCTCATTTTCAATAAATTCAAACCTACCAATCCACAGGCAGCCACAACTATTTAGGGTTTTCTTAGACATAAAAAATTTAACCTGTAGTGTATATACTGAAAGTTCTAGCCACTTCAAAGCATCTACTCCTAGGAAACAGATTCAGTGTTGGTCTATATAGGGGAAAGTAGCATAAATTTTGTATACTAAAGAAGGAGCTTTTTGAGGGTTCATATTTTGGGGCCACAATTCCGTATCACTTTACAAACAAAACTTTGATTCTCAGCACTGCTCAAAAAGCTTTCTTACCACCCTGGAAGTCAAGCCAGGATCTCTGCTCTATATAGCCGTAGGTGTCAAGTTCTGCCTCCAGTGCCATCACCCATATGTTTGGACAGGTGAAGCCAATTAAAACTCAGCCATCAGTGTGTTTGATGCCGAACCCACCTCTGCAGCTGTTTTGAGTTCATTATGTTACCAAGAGTCAAAAAGTACTTCCAGAAATAGTCAAGTCGTACAGCTCTACTAACTAGGTATTTCGATCTGTTTAAGTACTCTCAAGATTTAACAATATCCAGTAACAGAGAGTCTCATGCTACAGTTTGTTCTTCCTGGGAGAAATCACCAGACTTCCTACCCAGTCACCTCTGTTCACAAAACACCTAGGAGAACAGACCCTCTGTATTGAGAGACAACAAGAAATGACTGGCAATGTCAGAATCCTAAAGAAACTAAGCTGAAAACAATGAAATACATCATTAAAGAAGGAATATCATAATTCACATAAAAGCACAGAAATGTGTGTGGGATTTTGACCCAGTAACTTTCGTCTTTTCAACTGTAAAAATATATAGCAAAAAGTACAGCCACCTCAAGGGGTCTCCAGAGCTGTTTCACCTACAAGTCCAGATTCAAATGCAGAAGCATCAGGAGAGCAGTGAGAAAGCCACACAATATTCATACTGTTACAAAAAGCAAAAGGTATATATAGGAAAGAGCTGCACCTGATCATCATTCATATGAACTGGAGAAACTTTTAAAAAAGCACAAAACCACAACACCACATTTCTTTTTTCCTCTTTTGCAGGAGAGCTTTCATGACCAACACTTGCCTTTTTTTTAGCTGGTGAAATAAAAAATACTACTTCTGCATGAAAACCATACCGAACTTCTCAGGCCTCTGTGAAGGTGTCTACACAGGCCAGCACACCTAAGATCTACAGAACCCAAGCCCTCCTCAGCTCCCATACAAATGCCATGGCACTGCTTTTGTTACTCAGATGATACAAATACCAGGCAAAAAAACTTTTCTTTTGCCATCATCTACTGAATCCATACTAGGGGGTTCTGCTGATGTAATCACATTTTGTGAGAGGTACTTACTTCATGTCCACATTAACCCACTCCTATCTAAGGAATTACATTCAGTATCTGGAAAAGGTGGAGCAACATCGCTTTAACACAGCTCCTGTATTCTTACAGACACCATGGCTAAGAGAAAGGGAAAAAAACAAAACAAAAAATACTTAAAATATTCAAGAGTATCAAAACCAACAGAAGACACTACTAAATCAACAAAACCTCCTGCATAAGCAGCAAGACCAAGACTCCACCCAAACCTGTAACATGGAAGAAGGCTAAAGTTTAGGACTATGATTTTGTAAGTTTTTAAGTTCAAGGTTCAGATTGCTGTAATTCTCTAATGATGACACAACTGGGCCAAGGAACAGACACACTGTAACCAGCCTCTTCTTTCTGCTGTATGTAATGCAGAAAGAACTTCCAAGACAGCTTTGGAAAGCAACCCCCTTCAAAAAGACATTTTAAGAAAATGCTGAGTAATTGCCTGAGACAAGACTCAAGCAATATGAGAATCCATCAGGTGGATGTAGTACCAAGTGCCCTACAACAATCCAGTGAAACTGTTCTGAAGAAATACGTCCAGAGCTTCTGCCTTTTTTAGAGCAAGCTAAAATTACAGGAAAATGACTAAAACCTACCAGAACACTTATCTTTTTCAAAATATGAACTGAAAAGAGTTTCATGTATGGCAAAAAGCTTCAACATTTCATTAGGTACCTCAGTTTCTTTTAGTTTTATGATTTATGATGTAATCAACTGGTCAATAAGCTCATAATTTCTAAATCAACAAAGAATTACAGATCAAAATCAGCTAGATTCACACTTTCAATTTCAGCAATATGGATAGCTCAACCCATCAAATAACACATCTGACCTCCAAAGCTAGTCTTTTAGCTTAAACTACGACAAGCTTTATTTTTTGTATTCGGCCTATAAACACCAGTAAAACTAACATTATGTTGTTTAACAGTGACCAGTATTTTTTGGAAATTTCAATTCGGACATCATATAAAAGTGGAACTCCTAAAATTTTTACACCAGAACAATTGAATCAAAGCAATCTTACCATAATTTAATTGTTCACACCAGACAACCTCAGGTACACCCAAGGAGGTAAAACTGATCAACTAAAACCAAAATTGCAAAACACTTTGTTCCTAAGGTTTTAAATATAAAGTTGTATGAGAATACAGATGTTTTCCAATAGGAAAGAGAAGCAAGAAAAAGAACCCAACAAAAACACACATGCAAAAATGCTTGTTACGAGGTAGTTAGACCAGTGGTCTCCAAGCTTTTTTGAATCCTATCAGTAAAAGTGTTGAGTGTGCACCCCCAATACATGTATATTTATAAATATGTACATTATAAAACATAAACAGCAAAAAAAAAAGAAGTAAAAATGGATGAGCTAAACATGAACTAAACACTCCTTTATTTTTAAAATTTTATTTATTAAAGGTACAAATATATTTTCTTCCCACACCCTAATCAACTGTCGTGTATGCCACTTGGGATGCACACAGCCACACTGGAGACCACTGACTAGACTGTCTAAAAGGTGAATGTCATCCTTCTGAAACACACTCAAGTTCAGAACGTGGAGTACAATTTCCCCTAAAATAGCCAAAAATAGAATTGTTTCTAAAGTAAATTATTCTGGTTGACCACACTTCTCTTATATGCTTGTTGTACAACAATTGGAAAGGGTGATGAGAGCCATACTTTAAATCAAGGCAAAAAACATACATGTTTTGTTTGTAACAGACTTTTGTTTTTAACAGGGATCATATTTGTTATATTCCACCAAAAGTTGCTGAGACATTTTCTAGAGGTGTAGGGAGGAGACCAAGGCAAAGCTGGCAGCATTTAACACTGAAAAATATTATTTTACAAGAGACTACATAGTTTCATCTTTCCAACTGGGAAAATCCATTTAGGCATATTACAAATACTACCTGAAATTAGGAGTCTCACACTGAAAATTACTGGAATTTCTGTTGCCTTTCTATTTTCATAAATGCAAAGAGAAATCTGACCTGGAGTTCATTCTGAAAGAGATCCAGTCCTAGTAATTCTCCACCAAATATAACAGGATTGGGAGAGGGGGTGAAAGGAGGAAAAAAGGTAGTTCTAGTACAAAGCCAGGTCTAAATCCAGAAGACAAAACAAAATCACAGGCAACAATGAAGCCAGGCCTGACAGAAAAGTAGCTCAAACTACTCCAAAGACAAGGTTTCCCCCATCCACTGCTTGCTGCAGAGAAGGAATCCTTTAGTTTGCCACAATTTTAACACCACCAACTCACATCTGATCAGTCACTGATCACCTCTGGAAAACTACTACTTCAGAGGATGCTGACTTGAAGGATGCTGTATTAAGAAAACAGAGCTATGACATATCTATACAGGTATTTATTTCTTCTAAATGTTATTACTTTTTGCTAGATCAAAGAATTAGGTGTTCAGAATGTATTCAAGCTAATGAGAAGTGGGACAGGTTGGAGATTCAGCACTACTCTTAAGGATTTTTGAGTCATTTGGCCACAGCGTTCCATTTGTACATATGGATAAACCAAAAAAAAGAGCACATGCCCAGAAAACCAAGAGACAACACTTTGAGTAACTTCACCTTATTTTGATCCAAACTCCCCAAGCACATACTAGTAGCACCCCAAGGCAGTTATCAGAATTCTTTATCAGTACAGTGGACTCAAAAGAAATGGTAAAGTGGCAGTGGAAAGCATGGCCCACTTACTATGCCTACATTTGTTATGTGAGAGTGCTATTTATAATGTCACATGCTGGAACTTGTTCCCAAGCTAGCTAAACCTACGTGCTTAATTGACTCAATAGACAATGCTGCATTGTCAAGACTAATCTTTTCCTACAGGCTACAGTTTCTAAAACATGAAAGCTTTTATACATTTTAATTTTCTTAGCAGTTCTGAAATCAGAAAACTTCACAGTACACACACAGAGACATATATACACACACAGAGTATTTATTTGGATGGCTACTATATTGACTACCAATAAAATTAGCATATCCACGTGCAAACGGAGTAATCGGAAAAGTCCAAACATTTTAAAGAACGTGGAAGCCAGCAAGCTCTTTGCGTTCCTATTTCAGAAATCCAAGACAGAAGGGACTAAGGAAGAAAAATCCTGGAAACAGATTCACATCACCAATATACACCATGTGATGCATGAAGCAGCAGCTCTCACATCACCCCAGACTTTGACTAAGCCACCTTATGAAGTATTTGTTTCAAGTTACTTCCCAAGAGTAAGGTTTTGGGAAAAAAGAAATTCTAATTAAAGTCTGAGAAGTTGTCAGTTAAGAATTAATTTTTTAAAAAATTACCCTGAATGTTGGAGACAGACTAGATTGCCAACTCCTGCAGACTATTTTTCACTCATATTGATGAAAAATGCTTTCAGGAAAAAAACCCACACATTTAGGGGAAAAAAAAAAAATAGAAGTGATCAGAAGATATGAAGTTTTGCATGGTAAAGACATTTCATGAAGTAATTCAACAGTGAAATGGAACTTAAGTTTTTCAACATTTGTATACCATCAAAATAACTGCTGAATTTTAGGAACTGAAGTGATTGAACTACTATTTATTTAAAACAGCTAATTGGTTCAATCTCTTCTATAACCAGCTTCAGAAAGCTCAACTTCAGTATCTTAGGATACACAAAGCAATTTTGTTTTTTTAATATTCCTCCTGCCTCCCCCCCAAAACTGATGAAAAGAAACATCTTAGAGAGCAACACTATTAAATCTCGAAAGTTCTTGAGCAGCTTCAGGAAAAAATAATGAAATTATGCCTTCTCAAACTATTGCCAGATGCAAGCGACTAGCAGAACTGAAGTCTTCATAATACTGCTAAACAACTCTGATAAGGGCACCTGAGTTCTTTAAGAAGCTGAAAGTCAAATTGTGATCAGCTGGTCTAAATGCCTGTAAACCACACAACCAAATACACCAAACACCAAAAATACAGAGACAAAAAGTCAAGCTAAACATTAAAGACATCCATGTACAGATGTTCATATAATTTTCTTCACAGAATGGCTGTTTAATGAGTTTACTATTCCAATTTTTATAATTAAAATAATGAAGGTTGTATTTGAACTCACTCTTTTTGTTGCTAGTATTTTAAAAAGATAGCACTCAACAACAGAAACAGTCTTCCCATTTTAAATGGCAATGCCCCACTGTAAAGACAACCTTCAAAAGGATGTATTGAAGGACATGTAACATTTATGAATACAGCAGTCATGAATGACATTGCTGAGCATGTTATATCAGCACAGTGCTGATAAAAGCTGTTTCAGAGTCCGCCATATCTCATGCTTCATTAACTCAGGTTGAAAACTAAATCAAAGGAGGGTTAAATTGACAACCATCATGTCTTTCCTCTATAATGCATCTCCTCATTTTCCATACCAAGCAGCCATCAGGTTTATACTGCAGAAGGATAAAACAGCTCTGCAAAAACAATGTGTTACTCCCTTTAATAACATGCTGAAGGGCATCTGGTCCCATTTGTTTCACTTTCGTCTGATCTTTACAAAAACACCATTATTCAACCTGACTGCAAAAATTAAAAGAAAAAGTTGTAGATATAAAACTGCTAAATTACTTAAAGCATAAAAAATGGACTCCAAAAAGCCAAGCCATGTTGGAAAGATGTTCTGTCAATTGCCACAGGGTCTAATGATATTTTGACAAGACTGCAATTATGCTTCTGTTACAAGAACAGATCTTGTTCTCCATGTCTTGCCAGGATAATACTGCTTTTAATTAATGCTTTTGTTGTGAAGTGCACCCTCAGGCAGTAATAAGTTTTATAATAATTTCAGTATGTAGCATGTATTTCCCCACACCATTTATTCGAAATTTCTCATCATTCAGCCTCATAGATAATTCCCAAGCCCTTACTTCCCATAATTCTTCAAAACATGGCTAAACTCTGTTAAAACATGTCTTTGAATGATTGCTTTCCTCTGCTTTCCTCAAGACGAAAGGAACATTATGTGCCTATCAGACTGGCACAACCACAAGAGAACCAAATTTCCTTTTAAACATCAGTCCCAGTTTCACTTTCAGGAATCCGCACACACGTCTTCATTCTCTTCAAATACATGCTTCTGGTCTATTATCTTTAAAACAGAGTTACAACCATTGCCAAAGTGTCATAATGTGCTGATCTTCAATTACATTTACTGATCTCAAAACCTGGGTAAAAAAAATACAAGTAGAGCTTTTGTTCTTATAATCCACTGCATAACCCACCTCTCAAATTTGAAAAGTCGCGCTAAAGGAAGCTACAAACCAGAGCTTCAGCAAACAAAAAGGCAATTACTAAAGCTGCAGAAATCTAGACACATGTTTATCCGAAGCCTGAGACAAGTAAAGTACTGTGTGGGAAATGTTATGAAATCCCTGTCAAGAAAACTAGGCCTCAAATTTAATCCACTGCCTGCCTCTACCACAAACAGCTGTGAAGTAACTTAACTCGTTTTTGGTTTAAATGTTATTAATTAATAAAACATGACCGTCTAATTAACTGCACAAGAAGGTGGGAAGTTTCAAACCCATTCTTATATGCCAATTAAAACTGGCTTTACAATGTGTTTGGATAGATTGCATTGACTTTGAAAAGTCAAGTCAATATGCAAGCTGCTGCCTTTACAAACTAGGTATCTGCCACATGTTCTCTGAGCATATTCAAGAAAAGAAATTAAAATTTTAAATCTCACTTCCATTGCAGTAGTTAAGCTTTTTTTTTTTTTTCATATTAATGTGGTGTATATATTTTAATAAAGACTCTGTTCTCCAAAGTGTTTGAGCACTGAAAACGATAGCAAGCTTTTACCTTCAACAGGGAGAGGAGTCAACATTAAACATTATTTTAATTTATTTTCCATTATTTTTTTATTTCTCTAATGAAATGAATGCAATATTCTGCCTGATCTCTCAAACGATAAGTTAATTTCAGAATCCTACCCCCATTTCATGCAGAAACAATGTCTAGTTTCTCCTGCATGGTCTTTGCTTGACTTCACTGAAAGTAAACTTTTAAATAGGACAGATTTGGTAAGAATAAATGTATGTATTGTCAACAGCAAAATTCATGGATTACATTATCTGGCTTTTATCAAGAACGTCAAACTAGGTGACAGCCATCTCTACTGTTTCCAAATTCTCTCGCTGTTCCTGGAAGGTGCATCTATCTAAAAGGGCACCACCTGAATTTTTTAGGCAGGTTGGACTTGTTCATGCAGCCTAGAATCTGATGAACTAGTAAAAACAATAGCACATTGAAGTCCAAGCTGTGTGATTTTGATTTGCGAAAGCAATCAGTAGAAGAGTTCTAAGGCTTGTGACATCACAGAAAAGGAAATTATTTAGTATGAACTCTATTTAAACAGCTTAACAGATATAAGACCACTCACACACATACACAAACAATGGAATTGTGTATATGTAATTATTTTTAGAATCAAGTCCACCACAACTTTGAACTTTTGCAATCTTAACTGCCAGTTTCTCCTACACCAGTGACATATTTGCCCAGTAAATAACTACTGATGGACTTAATAAAAGAGGTCAAAGACAAACCAAAAATAAAGATGTTAAGCACACAGGCTTTCCTTGTAAGAAGTGGTTGAATTGCCACAAACAATAGAAATCCAATGGTTGTCCCTGAACAGCACCGATTAAAGAAATTATCCTTTTGACCCTTCCCCATTTCTTTCAGAGGAAGCCTTACTGCGTTAGACAGTTCTCAATATGCTTCTCAGAATTAAGCAAAACATATCCTTGGAATGAAAATGGATTCATCAAACAGAAACAGACTGAATAAAGAGTTAAAAAACTAGATTTCTGGTAATCAATCTTGATTACCAGAATGCCAAATCAATCACTAAAGAAGTAAGTATTGACTATCTAAAAACTTCTAAATCAGCTTCAATTAACTTGTACAATCAAAAAGCTTGTATCTTGATACAGAGCAGTATTGAAAAAGGAAATTAAAGTAATTAATTTTTACTGTCTCCTGTTGTCACTGGGTGACATTACCACTAATGGTGATATCTAGTGCTACTACAATAAAAAACAGGCCACAACCTAGAGTATAAAAAGGTGCCTAACTCATGGCAGAGATTTCTTCCCTCTCTCTGTCACACTGGTTAAATGCATAAAGTTACTCTGTAAAGACTATTAAAAACCACATAACTTCAAATACAAAACTTTTCAGAATCAGAAGTACAACCTTTAGATCTCAGGCCTACCTTATAATTTCTAATTTGAAAGAACAAAAATGTCATGCTATACAAAGTCCTTGACTGGATTTACACAAAATATCTAACACTGCTATACCTTTTCAATCAAAGGATATATCAATTATTGAAATTCTATATTGAACACTGAGAATTTTAATGGCATTTATTTCTTAAAACGTGTTTGTGTGTTATAATTCTGACTTCTGATTAGAATAAAACTGTATACCTTTTATGTATCCAATTGTATACGTATGGGTGAAGAAAAGGTTCACAGACGAGTTGAATCCATCTTTCTGTAATGAACACATATGCTGAAACTATTTGCTCTATTATCATACAGTAGGAAAGTTAATTAAAGCATTCAAAGTTTAGTTTTACACAGCACAGCAGTTAAACCAAGCTGGTCAACTGGAAGAACAAGTCATAAATCAAAAAGGAGCCGTGTGTGGCAAGAAACAACTTCATTTTTTTATTCTGGTGTTTGAGACGAACCATAACTGCAGTAACTATTTACATAAGGAACAAAGAAGAGATTTTTAAAAAGCACTGAACTTTAGAAAGTTTATAAAATACTAGTTTATTCACACTTTAAAATGTCTAGTAGAATATCTGAAGACAGGCAATTGTAAAAGCTTGAATTTTTTGTTGGTATCAGTTCCTGCAAGAATAAACCATGACAAATTCCTTTACTAGCAGACCTGCACCTACATGTTTCTTGTTTCCCCACATCAACTCCTGTTGGTCACTCAGTATTCTTCACCACCCTGTTTTGCATATGGCAAACAAAACAGCCATCTGTATTTCCTGAGCAAAAAACACAGCACAAAATAAGCCTCTGCCTCCTCTTACTCTTCCGTATCAAGCTTGTATCTTGACTGTACAAAATAAAGCAGTAGCAGGCCAGTTTTATCAGAGAAAAGCACATTTTGTATTGTACAGGCATGCAATTAGCATTTCAAACTGTTATTACTACTTTAAGCTAAATTATTACCTATTTTATTGGTTTTGCGGAACTTTGCTTCAACACAAGGGGGAAATGAAGAAATGCCAATTCTGCATTATTTTTCAGTTCCTTTCTATTTCAGCCTCCCTATAAACCCCTCCCTCACATTACCTGCTCTATGTACCTTGCTCTACACTAAGTTTTGCTGGTAGCTGTGCTTCAAGAACTTACAAGCTGTTCAACAACACCCCAGAAAAACCCCAAGATAACAAAACTGTGGTGTGGATACCGTTACGATGAAAATTATATGATGACCCTTTTCTTAAAGCTTGCACTTTTTATGATTCATTCTACTGATCACAGAGTCACAGAATTGTTCAGGTTGGAAAAGACCCTTGGGATCATCGAGTCCAACCATCAGCCCTACTCTACAAAGTTCCCCCCTACATGATATCCCCCAACATCACATCCAAGAACATCAGAACATGCAAGATTTTTGCTTGCACTGGTGTACTTGCAAAACTTTTGAGGACAGACAACTATTTATTCTGATTTTACCTGGACTAGTAACAGTCAGAGTCGCAACAGACCTACTGTGTTGCATATGTACACTAGTTTCAGTGTTAAATATCCCACTTAGAACAACTCAGAATATTTATCAATACCCTACTTTGTATCTAAATCACTCTGCTTTTGTAAAAGCATTATTTTCCCTCTCCATTTTACCTTTAGCATGCTTTGATCAAATTATTACTGAAAATGGTTTTGTGCCAACAAGGCCATAGATACCACTGGGAGTCTGTTACACACTACCCAAACAGAATGAAAAGGCAGATGAAATATTCTATAAGCAGCTGGTAGACCTCTTGCAATTGCTAGCCCTTGTTCTCTTGAGGGACTTCAATTTCCCAAAGATAAACATCTGATGGAAATATACACAGAAGAAAGGAAGCAGTCCAGGAGGTTCCTGGAGTGTGTAGAAGATAGCTTCCTGACACAGCTGGTGAGTGAGCCAAATAGGGCATGTGCCACACTGGACCAGTTGTTTGCAAACAGAGAATAACTTGTGGGTGATGGGATGGTTGGAGGCTGTCTTGGGCATAGCGATCATGAAATGATAATTTTCAGTTCTCAGAGAAGTAAGGAGGGGGGGGTGTCAGCAGAACTGCCACCTTGGGCTTCTGGAGGTCAGACTTTGGCCTGCTTAGGAGCCTGGTTGACAGAGTCCCTTAAGAGACTGTCCTGAAGTAAAAAGAATTCAGAAAGGCTGGACATTCTACATAAAGAAAATCTTAAAAGGCACAGGAGCAGGCTGTCCCCATGTGCCAAAAGATGGGCTTGTAGGGAAGAAGGATGGCCTGGATGAACAGAGAGGTTTGGCTGGAACTAAGGAAAAAAAGAGAGTGTATGATCTTTGGAAGAAGGGGCAAGCAACTCAGGAGGACTACAAGGATGTCATGAGGTTACACAGGGAGAAAATTCGAAGGGCCAAAGCCCAGCTAGAACTTAATCTGGCTACTGTTGTAAAAGACAATGAAATGTGTTTCTAAAAATATATTGGCAAGAAAAGGAAGGCTAAGGAGAATCTCCATCCTTTATTGCATGCAGAGGGGAAACATAGTGACAAAGGATAAGGAAAAGGCTGAGGTACTTAATACCTCCTTTCCCTCAGTCTTTAATAGTAAGACCACTTGTTTTCCGGGTACCCAGTCCCCTGAGCTGGAAGACAGAGACAGGGAGCAGAATGAAGCCCCTGTAATGCAAGGGGAAATGGTTAGCAACCTGCTACACCACTTAAGACACCAGTCTGTGAGGCTGCATGAGATCCACCCAAGGGTACTGAGGGAGCTGGCAGAAGTGCTCACCAAGCCACTTTCAATCATTTATCAGAAGTCATAGAACCACAAAATGGTTTGGGTTGGAAGGGACCTTAAAGACCATCTAGTTCCAACCCCCTGCCATGGGCAGGGACACCTTCCACTAGCCCAGGTTGCTCAAAGCCCCGTCCAACCTGGCCTTGAACACTGCCAGGGAGGGGGCAGCCACAGCTTCTCTGGGCAACCTGTGCCAGTGTCTCACCACCCTCACAGGAAAGAATTTCTTCCTTATAGCTAATCTAAATCTACCCTCTTTCAGTTTAAAACTGTTACCCCTCATCCTATCACTACTCTCCCTGATAAAGAGCCTCTCCTCACCTTTCCTGCAGCCCCCTTTAAGTACTGGAAGGCTGCTATAAGGTCTCAGAAGGCCAAGTGTATGAAGTTCAACAATGCTCAGTGCCAGGTCCTCTACTTCGGTCACAACAACCCCATGCAATGCTAAAGGTTTAGGGAAGAGTGGCTGGAAAGCTGCCTGACTGAAAAAGACAGGGGTCTTTGGGGGTATTGGCTGACAGTCCAGCTGAATATGAGCCAGCAGTGTGCCCAGGTGCCCAAGAAGATCAGAAATAGTGTGGCCAGCAGGACTAGGGAAATGATCATCCCCTGTACTCAGCACTGGTGAGTCAACACTCAATTACTGTGTTAAGCTTTGGGCCCCTCACTACAAGAAACACATTGAGTGGCTGGAGACTGTCCAGAGAAGGGCAACGAAGCTGGTGCAGGGTCTTGAGCACAGGTCGTATGAGGAGCAGCTGAGGGAGCTGGGGGTGTTTAACCTGGAAAAAAGAAGGCTGAAGGGAGACCTTATCACTCTACTGCTACCTGAAAGTAGGTTGTAGCTAGGTGGGTGTCAGTCTCTTCTCCCAAGTAACAAATGATAGAACAAGAGGAAATGTCCTCCAGTTGTGCCAGGGGAGGTTTAGATTGGATATTAGAAAATATTTCTTCACTGAACAGGTTATCAAGCATTGAAATAGGCTGCCCCTTGAAATGATGGAGTCACCATTCCTGAAGATATTTAAAAGATGTGCAGATGTGATGCTTAGGGACATGGTTTAGTGCTAATTTTACAGTTAGACTCAATGGTCTTACAGGTCCTTTCAAACCTAAAAATGATTCTATTATTAAAAGTCACTCGTACATCAGTCATTAGTTGAGTTCAGTATGTTTTTCTTATGCTAACTTAGCATACTATACCAAGATGATGACTTTGTGCAGATTTTAAATCCCATTAAAGACTTGAACAGGCTGAAACTCTGTTGAGCGCTTCTAGGCTTAAAAATTAAACACATATATGCAGTGTCAAAAATCCAAGCTGTCTTCCTCCCAACACTCTTCCCAAAGCCCAAAGCCCACAGGATTTCAGATATTCCAGTTTAGCTACAGGTTTTTCACTCTGACAAATTACAAGAAAAAAAGAGGATTCTATACAAAGGCAACAAAACAACTTTATTAGCGAATTATCCCCAACAGCATTACGCATCACACTGGCTAATAGCTCAATTCAGTGCACAAGATTCTTTTGTTTTAATTAAAAAAAAACCTAAAACAAAGCCCTAAATGCAAAAAACCCCCAAACCACCCAACCACAAAATCACCACATGCACACCTTGCTGACTTCAGCTGAACTTAGTTCACACAATTGGATCTGTAACTGCAGCAAAGCCATGTTTACACATATTGTTAGAATAAAACCAAGCTCAGACCTTGGAGTATCCGTTACAGAACGCATACTGGACCACAGGTAAGTATAATACTTATCCAGCATTAAAGTAAGTCTTTTTTCTTTATTTTTAATTGCAGGTCTTAAGTAACCAAAACATGTATTGGTGGGATTGGAAGAACCATTGTGTCACCCTAGTTCAGTTTCTGTGCAACAGGAAAATGGTAACTCTACACAGAATGTCTGCAATAAAACTTCTTCAATCTCAGTTTACAAGCCAGACAAACAGCAATGCTTTTTAAATATTTTCTATATATGGCTCATTAAGAACTGCTTTTCCCCATGGCTTTGAAGTTCATATTAAATTGCATATTAACGCATAGTTTTATTTACTAAAAAATAAGCGAAAACGCCAACAATTACCACCACTCCCCAAAAAAATCCATCCAAACCGATGATTTGTTATACAACTTCTCTGTACTATTTCCACTGTTCTGCACTGACATACCAAATAATTCTAGTATAAGACGGACATTTTTTGTTAAAAACACTGAAATAGACCATCTTACACCATATTTCAAATTACTCCATTCAATTAAATCTGTGCTTCTAGAAACAGCACAGGAATGTGAATTCCACAACAGAAGATGTTGATCACACACCTACAAGAGTTCAAACAGAAATTGTTTGGTTTGGGTTTTTTTAATCAAATATCTTAAAGGGAAATGTTGTCAATTTAAGCTAAGTTTTTTGAGGATTGATGTCAATCAGCTCTCTGAATTTTAGATTAAGAATAGCTAGTTTTGTTCAGCATTGCCATAGCTGCTAGGATGTGGATAGAGATTAACTGAAAAATTGAATGTGTGCTGGGTTTGGGTGGCAGGGTTTCTGGTAGCAGGAGAGGGAGCTACGGGGGTGGCCTCTGTGACTTGCTTCTTGAAGCATCCCTGGCTCCAAGTTGGACCTGCCTCTGGCGAAGGCTGAGACAATTAGCAGTGGTGGCTGTGCCTCTGTGATAACCTATTTA
The DNA here is from genome assembly GCF_003259725.1 of Athene cunicularia. Taxonomy (NCBI): domain Eukaryota; kingdom Metazoa; phylum Chordata; class Aves; order Strigiformes; family Strigidae; genus Athene; species Athene cunicularia. The sequence goes on along the minus strand of NW_020799091.1, from coordinate 13,680,412 downwards.
AGAAGGGGAACCTGAAAGGAGGAGGAGGAATTGTGAGGAAGACACCTATTCGATCACAGAGGTCAGTGGAAGAGAGGAGGAGGAAGTGGGAGGTGCACCAGAGTACAGACCCACCCTGTATCCCATGGTGAGATGGCAGTGCTGCCCCCCGACACCCATGGAGGTCACTGGTGCAGCAGAGTGCCACCTGAGGCCTGCAGAGGATCCCACACCAGAGCAGGTGACTGCACCCAAAGAGGGCTGGGACTCTGAGGGGAAAAAGCCACTCTTGTAGTTTGGTGCTAGGAGGACTGCAGCATGGAGGGGTGCCCATGCCAGTGCAGCACATGAACAGCTGCAGCCCACAAGGAAGGACTTGCACCACAGAAAGTTTGTGGATAACCGTTTCCCATTAGAAGGGAACCACGCTGGAGTAGGGGAGAAGAAGAGGAGTTCTCCCCCTGAGGAAGAACTGACTGTAACCCCATTCCCTGCCCCCTGCACAACTGGAGGAGGAGGAGATAGAGCCGAACCCAGGAAGAAGGCAGGGGTGGCAGATGGTGTTTTTAGGATGTAGTAATGCTTCTCACTGTCACACTCTGTTAAGTGTTGGTTTTATTAGTGTTTGAGTTAAAGTGATATTCTATTTTTATTTCCTCTAAGGAGCCTACCTTTTGCCTGCAACCATAATAATAAGCAACCCCTTCCTATCATTATCTTGATTCCCGAGCCTTTTGATTCACAGAATCATCTAGGTTGGAAAAGATCTTGAATATCATCCAGTCCAACCATTAACCTAACACTGACAGTTCCCAACTACACCAGATCCCTCAGCGCTATGTCAACCCAACTCTTAAACACCTCCAGGGATGGGGACTCCACCACCTCCCTGGGCAGCCCATTCCAACACCCAACAACCCCTTCTGTAGAGAAATACTTCCTAATATCCAGTCTAAACTTTCCCTGGTGCAATTTGAGGCCATTACTTCTTGTCCTATCACTTAAGGCTTGGTTAAAAAGACTCATCCCCAGCTCTCTGCACCCTCCTTTCAGGTAGCTGTAGAGGGCGATGAGGTCTCCCCTCAGCCTCCTCCTCCAGACTAAACCCCCCCAGTTCCCTCAGCCGCTCCCCGTACGACCTGTGCTCCAGACCCTGCACCAGCTCCGTTGCCCTTCTCTGGACACGCTCGAGTCATTCAATGTCCTTTTTGGAGTGAGGGGCCCAAAACTGAACACAGCAATCAAGGTGTGGCCTCACCAGTGCCGAGTACAGGGGTCAGATCCCTTCCCTGTCCCTGCTGGCCACGCTAGTGCTGACACAAGCCAGGATGCCATTGGCCTTCTTGGCCCCCTGGGCACACTGCTGGCTCCTGTTCAGCTGGCTGTCAATCAACACCCCCAGGTCCCTCTCTGACTGGCAGCTCTCCAGCCACTCCTCCCCAAACCTGTAGCACTGCTGGGGGGTGTTGTGGCCCAAGGGCAGCCCCCAGCATTTGGCCTTATTGAAACTCCCCCAGTTGGGCTCAAGCCCATCGCTCCAGCCTGTCCAGGTCTCTCTACAGAGCCTCCCTACCCTCGAGCAGATCAACACTCCCACCCAACTTGGTGTTATCTGCAAACTTACTGGGGGTGCACTCGATCACCTCGTCTAGATCATCAATAAAGATGTTAAACAGGAGTGGCCCCAAAACCGAGCCCTGGGGGACACCATTCGTGACCGGCCAACAACTGGATTTAACTCCGTTCACCACAATTCTTTGGGCCTGGCCATCCAGAGTTTTTCACCCAGTGAAGCATGTGCCCATCCAAGCCACAAGCAGTCAGTTTCACCAGGAGAATGCTGTGGGAAATGGTGTCAAAGGCCTTACTAAAGTCAAGGTAAACAACATCCACAGCCTTTTCCTCATCCAATAAGCAGGTCACCCTGTTGTAAAAGAAGATCAGGTTTGTCAGGCAGGACCTGCCTTTCATAACCCCATGCTGACTGGGCCTGAGCGTCTGGTTGTGCCGCATGTGTTATGTGATGGTACTCAGGATGAGCTTACCAGGCACCAAAGTCAAGCTCACATGCCTGTAATTTCCCGGATCATCCTTGTGACCCTTCTTATATATAGGCATCACACTGGCCGATTTCCAATCTGTTGGGACGTCCCCACTCAGCCAGGACTGCTGGTAAATGATGGAAAGCGGCTTGTCAAGCACCCCAGCCAGCTCCTTCAGCACCCTGGGGTGTATCCTGTCTGGTCCCATAGACCTGTGTGTCTGTGTGATGCTGCAGGTCACTGACTGTCTCCTCCTGCTTTGTGGGGGGGTCGTTCTCCCAGTCTCTGTCTTCTGGCTGAGGAGGCTGGATTCCCTCAGTACAACTAGTCTTGTTATTAAAGACTGAGGCAAAGAAGGCATTAAGCACCTCAGCCTTTTCCTCGTAACTTGTTACCATATTTCCTCCTGCATCTAGCAGGGGATAGGGGATGGAGGCTCTCCCTGGTCTTTCTTTTGCTGCTCATGTACTTATAGAAACATTTCTTGTTGTCCTTGATTGCTGAAGTCAGATTAATTTCGAGCTGGGCTTCAGACTTCCTGATTCATTTTTCTTCTTCCCAGCACTGGGGGGGGAAAGGAGTGACTAAACAGCTGCATGGTGCTCAGTTGCCCTCTGGGCTCAAAGCATGACAATCCTCTGTTTTTGAACTAAATGTGGGACAAGAAGGCAAGTCTGGAAGCCTCAAGAAAGCTGAGTAGAAACAAGTATAAATGGCAAGTGAGATGATAGTGCAATTACATTGAACTAACAAAAGTCTTGGGTTTTGCCCACAATGGGAACGGGTGAGTCATCCCTCCCTGTCCTTATCTTGAATCCCAAACATTTTGTTCATTTTTTCCTCCCAATCTGGGGGAGGGGGACAGAAGGGAAGAAGGTGTGGTTGCCTTGTGCTCAGTTACCCTCTGGGCTCAAACCATGACATCAAAAGAACCTCTTTTCTGGAGGTTCATAATAGAATCTGGATTCAAGGAAGACAAGAGTAAGTGTTATACAGAAATTACTAGCTTACTTTTGCAATAACTGTGTTTAATACAATGAACTTGTTTGCAACTAGCAACGGAAGAATACTGCTTAGAAACTCGAGTCAAGAATTAAAAAGTAACATTTCAATAAAGCTTTTAAAAATATTTACATTGTCTTTCTTGTAAATGTAGTTTTATCATTCAACTTACCCATTACAGGACTGATGAAAATATTATTTGAGTTAGTCACAGAGTAAAAGACAGTAAAAACAGGCTTCAGTTAAATCTAAAATATATTTATTGCAGACAATACGAATGGATCAAATCCTATCTGAAGCTGCCCAGGACAGAATGCAGAATCCACTTATCTGTCCACAGGAAATGGTAACAATATGATTTGCATTGCAGAGAACAGTATTGACAGCAATCCTAAAAAATAAGCAAGCTAGAAAGAAAACCAAACAGACCCCCACAACAACTAAACTCCTCTCATCTAAAGCCCTAAACCAACTCAGTACATGTCAAAGAATAAACCAAAACTGTCTTACTGGCTCCAAAACTGCATTTGGTCTTCTAGGAAAATATCACCATAAATGTGGAGGGATACATAAATAAATGTTTAAGAAATTGATTGCATCATTTATTGCAGTTCTAGTAATTCACCAACACTGTACAAATTATTTTAAAAGCTCTAGGAACATAAAATACTTGGTTTATTATAATTTTGAATTTTAGAATAACAATACTAAAGTCCATCAGCGATACTTTACAGGTCAGTGGCTTTTTTTGACTAAGTAGCAAAACTGGGTTCCTCTATCAGGTGGAATGGCTCCACATGCATCTCTCTTTAGTGGCATCACTGATTTTTAAGGCTTAATTTACTCTCATGCAGCAGCTATCTCTACTTTCTCCTCTAGCAGTCACACCATGAACTGTATCAGAGAACAGATCCAGTTGAAAAAAAAAAATCATCGCAGAGAAAAAAAAATCCTATGTGGCTCATGACATAACTACACAAGTAACTATGCCAGCACAGCAACAGCTGTGAAACTCAGAGCGGCCACCTCAAAGTCTACAAACAAAGCTTGCTTTCACTCCTTAAACCCAGTGTTTCCTAAGAACATGTTTAACCTCATTATGCTCTGCTGCCTTCTCATCAGTTTCCTTATTCCCATGCCATATGCCATGACAAGTTCTCCAACAACTGACTTGGAGGAAAAAAATTAAGTGTAACTGCTGCAGCAAGAACCCAAAATAGACCAAATACCACACTGCCGATGAAACAACCGTATCTAAGTGTGGCTACCTTGCATTTGGGCCCACTACTGGAACTGGCTGTGAAGTTAAGTGTTGTAAGACTTATTTCAAAATCAAACCACATTAAGACACACTTTCCCAATGGAACTATGTTTTTCTTTGTTCTGTCTAGTTGTCTCTTCTCTGTTCTATCTTGCTCAGAAACCCATAATTACAGAACACCATGAGTACACATATGGAGGATGATTTTATAGGCAAGCAGCAATTTCTTCTATTTTGAACAGGATTCCCTGCTATTATGACTTAACACACTGTATATATAGATCATTTAAGAAGCCATGTCATGTGCCAGCTGAAATGTGATTACTGTATTACACATCCAGTGACCTGCCAGAGCTTCATGCAAGTTAAAAGGAATTGCATAAATACGATCACAACAGTAAGCGATAATCTAATAAACTGGTAAACATCAACCAGGCATTCCAGGAAGGCAAATTTCTGTATGAATTACTGAACACATACAAGACTGTAGAGTCCAGCATAGTCATTTGGACAACTTATTTAATGTAAGAGGGAACATTAAGATGTCATCACACATGACTATCTTATGTATATGAAATAGACTGAGCAAGTGTGGTGGCTTGACCCTGGCTGGATGCCAGGTGACCACCAGTGCCACTGTCACTCCCCTCCTCAGCTGGACAGGGGAGAGAAAAATATAATGAAAGGCTCATGGGTTAAGAATGAGGAGAGATCACTCATCAGTTACAATCACGGGCAAAACAGACTTGACTTAGGGAAATTAGTTTAATTTATTATCAATCAGAGTAGGATAATGAGAAATAAAATAAAATCTTAAAAAAATCTTCACCCTACCCATCTGTGCTAGGTTTGTGTGGCCTACAGCAGTGGCACCTGTGAGAGGCTTCTGGAAAGCTTCCCTGGCTCTAAGTCAGACCCATCTCTGGCCAAGGCTGAGACAATTAGCAATGGTGGCTGCACCTCTGCGATAATGTATGTAAGAAGGGAACCTGGAAGAGGGAAGGGGGGACTCTGAGGAGGCGTTAGGAGAAGGACACCTCTGCGAACATCAATGTCAGTGGAAGGAAGGAGGAAGGAGAGATACATGTGCTGGAGCAGAGAGCCCCCCTGTATCCCATGGTGAGACAGCAGGGCCGCCCCCCTGCCACCCATGGAGATCAGCAGAGGAACAGAGATTCACCTGCAGCCTGTGGAGGACCCCTGGGACTCTGTGGGAAGACAGCCCCCGCTGTTGTAGTTTGGTGCTGGGAGCACTGCAGCACACAGAGGTGACCCATGCTGGAGCATCTCAGGAAGAATGCATCCCCTGTGTAGGACTCACAACAGAGAAAGTTTGTGGAGGACTGTCTCCCGTGACAGGGACATGATGTGGAGCAGGGGGAAGAATGCAGAAGAGTGCTGCCCTCCCCTTTGAAGGAAGAAGCAGTGGACTGACTGCACCCCCCATCCCCTGTCCCTGTGCCGCTGTGGGAGGAGGTAGAGATATCGGGAACAAAACTGAGCCCTGGAAGAAGGGATGGGTGGGGAGAGGTGTTTTAAGGTATGGTAACACTTCTCACTGTTCCATTCTGTCTGTTGAATGTTGACTTTGTTAGTGTTTGAAGTGATGGTCTTGTTTTCTTCCCCTACCAAGCCTGTCTTTTGCCTGTGACCATTAATGATGCGTGACCTCTCTCTGTCCTTATCTCCATTCCTGAGCCTTCCGATTCATTGTTGTCCCCAGCACTGGGGGAGCAAGGGGGAGTAAACAGCTGTGTGGTGCTCAGCTTCCCTCTGGACTCCATCCCTTCTTCCCAGGTTCAACTTCACTCCCTATTTCTCTACCTCCTCACCCTCACAGGAGGATGGGGAATGAGGGTTGTGGTCAGCTCATCACATGTTGCCTCCATAGCTCCTTCCTCCTCAGGATGAGGACTTCTCTCACTCTTCTCCTGTTCCAGTGTGGGGTCCTTCCCACAGGAGACAGTCCTCCACAAACTTCTCCAGTGTGAGTGTCCTTCCCACAGGGCTGCAGTTCTTCACAAACTGCTCCACCATGGTTCTCTTTGACAAGGTCACAAGTCTTACCCACAGAAAACCTGCTTCAGCATAAGCTCCTCTCTCCACAGGTCCTGCCAGGATCCTGCTCCAGCACAGGCTTCCCATGGGGTCACAGCCTCCTTCAGGCATCCACCCACTCTGGCATGGGGTCATCCACAGGCTGCAGGGCACAGCTGCCTCACCATGGGCTGTACCACAGACTGCAAGGGAATCTGCTTTGGCACCTGGAGCACCTCCTCCCCCTCCTCCTTCGCTGACCTTGGTGGTTGCAGAGTTGTTTCTCTCATACTTTCTCACTCCTCTCTACAGTTGCAATTGCTGTTGTGCAGTTTTTCTCCCCCCTGTTAAATGTTAACTCATAAGTGCTACCACCATTGCTGATGGGCTTGGGCTTGGTCAGTGGTGGCTCCGTCTCAGAGCCAATGCCAGCCAGCTCTATCAGACATGGGGGAAGCTTCTAGCATCACCTCAAAGCAGCCACCCTATAGCATTCCGTGCTACAAAAACCCTGCCATGCAAACCAAATACAGCAAGTTCCTGAATTGTGCTTTTTTTTAATCCTAAGAAATTCCTACCTAAAGCATGACATTTCTTTTTTTTTGCTAGTAAACTTACAGCCTATTTAAATAAGTCATTAGGTGTGAGTTGTCCACCAGGAGCTACATCAGATGTTCTGCTCTGATGCAGAGATTCATTTTCCGAAGGAGCATATAAACAGGAGGAAGGGAGGCTGTGGGATCTCCATCTCTGGAGGTTTTCCAGACATGGCTAAGAAGTCACTTCTTACCTGACTTAGTTTTAGCAACATTCATGCTTTCAGCAGAAGGATGACCAACCTTCACTAAATACTAGGTTGGCTAGATAGTAATAAAGACACTAACAGCTGTGCTTATGAACTTTAAAAAAAAAAAAAACAAAACAAAAAACACCCCAAACCAAAACAACCCATGTCTAGATCACCTGGTAAATTCACGGCTCTTTGAATCTTTCCGTCAACTTGAGTTTCTAACAATTCTGAAGCTCCTATACAGAATTAATCAACCTTCAGTGTTGGGAGAAGAAAGCTTCCATCTGAATCACTCAAAATATATATTTTTTTTAAGTTTCAAAGCTTTTTTAGACTTAGACAATTGTCCCTTACTATCCAATTATTTACTGATTGCCACATTTGAAACAACATATTCAGTATCACAAAATCAGTTACAGTTGCTTGACAATCTTAGACTCACAAATTTGGAGAGCCAAGTACTTTGCTTTTGGTTACTGAACTATTGTGATATGCAGACATACTGCAGAACACAGAAGAACATGGTGTAAGCATCCAGTACTGAGATACTAGGAAGTAAGGCACCATATTGAGAGAAGCTATTTTGTAACTAAGCTTAAAAGTATAATATGAAATGACAGTTTCAAAACAAGGTTGAGATCAACATTTTTCCAGCACTGCTAGAATTAAGCATATGAAGAAACACAACCTGTCAACTTGTCATTGATTACTTCTCTAATGACATATCCATTCAATTAAAATCCTACATACATGTGTAGTATCAACTACAAGATACTTTTTCTAGAAATTAATCTCACTTGGATTTTTTTTATTTTTTTTTTTAAGGACACACACAACATCATTTTATCACACCAGCATACTTCTGCTTTGTTGGAGGAGTTCCCAGACATAAGCTGGAAGCAAGTGCAGATGACCTTTCCCTTTCAAGGTGAATGCACCAACAGAAGTATTTCAAGTCCAAAGTTCATACAGAAGACTCAACTTCTGGTGACAGCAATCACAGTGGACATTAAGTTCCAGAAACCAATGACTAGAACATTGGATTAGAAACAGTAAATATTGTTTTTCAAAAGTAAAATTAAAAAAAAAAATAGCAGCTACAGGATAAAGGTCCTGATATGTCATGAACAAAGAGTTACCAGTAGAAAAAACCCACAACAAAAAAAAAACTAAACTGAACAAAAAAATCCCCCCCTAAAAAAAAACAGGAGGGTGGAATCAGCAGCTTTTGCCCCAGAGGTAGGCCTGGTCAACTTCCACAGGGGTCTATACACTAGGATCTATGCAAGAAAAAGAGCAGCAGCATCACAAACTCTCCCAGTGACACAAATTCACTCTTGGTCAACTGCTAACTGCAAGGAACTGGTGGAAAAAAAAAAGTATATAGATAGAGTGAAAGGACAAGAGTATTTTTTTTTTTAGATGAAAGGTTCAGAATGGTGTATGTTGTAAAACATTCTTAACATTTTATCTGAAAAATAACAAAAATTGGAAAAGGCTTACAGAAGGGCTCCAGGATCACTGGAAAAAAAAAAAGTTTCTATCCAAGGAAGACCCAGCAGGTTAGGACTCTTCAAGTTTCAGAAGAGATAATTACCAGGGGAAAAAGATATCAATCTGAGCAGAACAAATATGCATCAACTGTTCATCATCACTTCCAAAATAAGAACTGGGCACAACTGAATGAAGCTGATGGGAGCCAAGCTTAAAACAGAGTGAAGGTGACTCTTCATGCAGTGGACAGACAACTAGTGAGACGCCTTGCCAAAGCATGCAGCAGATGCTAAAAGCTTCTATGGCCTCAAGCAGAGACAGCACAAAGCTTAGAGGACAGCTGGAAGCTGGTATAGTTCTCGGCGAGTATTACACATGCTTGTTCTGTTCTTGGTCTTCCCAAGAAATCTGCTCATGACCACTACTGGCAACAACATACTGATCTGGACAGGCACTTGGTTTGAACAAATATGGAGAGTTTAAAGAGATGCTGCTAATAAGATCTCTTACAAGAGCAAAGCTGGCAGGGCCCAGCAGTTGCTAGGTTTTAAAAATGAACATCTTATCAGGAACAGCAGATGAAGACTTAGAGAGAACAGTATAGCTACTTCTACCACCTTCCTACAGCCAGTATTCCTATTCTTTTAATCTCCACTTCAACCACACATCATCTTCAGTATTTCTTCCTTCGCCTAATCATTTTAAGTATAGCTTTGATGTATTACACAAAAAGATACCTGTATGAAAGAATACAACATTATAATTTGATTCTGCAGCTCAGCCTTGCTATGTTTGCCAAAAGTGAAATATTGGGTCCATAGGCTCCACTAGAGGGATAACAGCTAGGAAATTCTCAGCCTCGAATCATCTAAATTGCTGGGCAGGAGCATGAGTTAAATAGCCTAATCGCTTTAACAAATAAATGTTTTTTTCTTTAGCAGAAATAGTGCCTCAGACAATATACTAAAATAAAAGCTACTAGCCCTAATGAAGTGCAAACGAAAGGATTGTTTTATGATGTACAATGTGACAGCACCATTTGCTCCTGCACTGCAGTCTGTATATTTTCATTTAATAAAAGTTTTTATTTCTGGACTCATCAGTTTGATAAGTAATTACTTACAAAACTTTGCATCTTGTTTATTTTTCTGCAGCTTGCAAAACAGACAAAGAGATTTTTAGCTGAAAGTCAAGACTGAACAGCATCCTATAAAACAAAAGAATATGTGCATCAACTTTTACAGAAGGTGTATCTTGCAGTTTGGCTAAATAAAGACGGACAAAGTATATGCATATCTACCTACGTATGGTAGGTGGGGCTGGAATATTCTAATCAGTAGCATGTGTGTAACTATACAGTTAGTATTCTAAGGTCTCATAACTTCGTATCACAACTGCAGGCAAGGGTAATAACAATCAAATATATTTATCTGTATAAATTGGATAGAAGCTAGTTATTTCAGCTAGTCATAAAGTGAAAGCATCGTGCATTAGTAAAATTGTAAGTCTGTTTATATCTTTCATATTAAGAAATTCACAAAGTTATAGGTGACTTATGTGCAGATCCCGGCAAAGAAAGAAAGCATCAGCACCAGAATCCTGTATTTCAAACAAATTCCATACAAACAAACTTGATATACATGCACAAAACAAGAGCTCAGTGGCTTCTTGTGAGGATAAAAGACTTCCTCCCATAAATTTGTTTACATAAAATTTATCCATTACAAAATCCAGGAACTTTCACTTTACTGCAACTCCCTCAACTATTTGGTAAATTAGCTGTTACCTTGGCTTAGAAAGGACTTAAAATCCTCCCTCCTTGGTTTCACAGAGAAAGCATTTGAGGCCATTTTAAAAGGGCAAAACTTGGCACAGACCATGGTCTACACTCCTACTCCAACAGGATTGCAGAGTGGAGGAATCAATTAAAGTTCACACGCAATCTCTGAGTTGCTCACCATCACAGCATAAACAGGATTCAAATTGTAGCCCTGAGCAAAAGCCACACAAATAGCTGCACCAGAAGAAAAAAAGTCCCCTTTCTGCTTCCCCTCTCCCTACTCCAATGCAACCTTAAAACCAGAAGTTGGAAAACGGTTACCACAACTATGAAACTGAATTAAGATTCATTTTTCCTGGAGACATTATCACATACAACTGATGTTTAATTCATTAAGGAAACAATGAACTATCCAAGTTCCTCAACAAATCTCTGTAATACAAAGCTGTTCATGTCAAGACCCATCTAACAGCATAAAAAAATGGGCACAAATTTGAATTGCAAACTATTTTTTAAAAGAATGTAATTAAGACTTCCTTTGACCTTGTTAACAGGGATGCTCAAATGTTAATTCTTAACTGTTTATGCTAAGGTCTGTTTCACATTTTCTCCTCCTTATGCCTAGCTAGTGACTAAATTGTCAGGATATTGTGAAATATCCAATAGATTTTGTCTAGTTATTAGTCATTATGATTTAAAAAAAAAAAACAAACCAAACCTACAAGCATATAGATTATAACAGTTCTCCTAATACTACAAATCTGAAAGTTCCTGTCCTCTGTTACCTAGTAATTACTTGGTCCCAATATCTTAGGTCTGCTTTAGAATAGTTTCAGAATAAGATTCCCATAAAAAGTGAAACCCTGCAAGACTACTTATGAAAGAGAACATTTACTTAAGTCCAAATATTAAACTCACTGGCTTGTAGAGTGTAAGTGACATACACGGATGGAAATTAAGCATACATGTGTTTAGGGACAGAAGGTAGGAAAATGAAACACAGGTCTACACTGATGATAACATACATATAATTGTGTCAACAGAAGCATAACAAAAAGCTCTCAAATCTATCCATACACGAACTAGAACAGAGGCAGCTTTAGCTTAGTCAGGCTCATGTGTAAAGCCCTGTAACCATGGAATGCACTATTATCTGTTTTCACTGAAGACTGGAAGTGTTTAAAACTTTTTATTGTTAAAGGATTATAATTAATTCTGACCCAAAGACAAGCACAAAAGTCAGTGGACACCTAAATTGCAATTAAAGCACAGTACTACTTTTTTTCCTACAAATCGGTTTTTCATATATATATATGGTCTATAAAGTTGGGCAAAGAACAGCCTTCCAAGTCCTTTCACCTTTTCTTTGTAACAACCTTTTATACATCAGATTACACCTTTTAAAGTATATCTCATTTAATGTCCCTATTTGTCATGCAAAAAAATGCCCCCATTTGTCATTCAAAGCACTGACAAAACTCTGACAATGACAAAGGTTTTATAAATATAAAAATAAAACCCACCACTGAATTATGTGTGTATTGGATATTTAGGTCTACCAACTATATTAACTACACTATCAGCACAGTTAGCATATACGGAAAGAAATTTATCTTTTACTCTATTTCTCACCATTTTGTATAAACATGGGAATGAAAGTAATTGCAGAGGACTTGCCAAGCAAGCTTTTCAAATAGGAACAACAAATTAAAAAAAAATAAATTTGAAAAGTGAGATCCTACGAGAAAACATCTGAGTTACGTTTCTTTCCTTTACCCAAAGAATTTCACTTTGCCTATATACAATCTATACACGTTTGCTTTCAGATAATGTTTTATTACGTCATAAATGTCTAATTTTACAACATATCTGGAAAAGGCAAAAAGTTTACTTAGCATTTCAGTTACAACAGGTAATCAGAATGGGAAAGGCATCCTTAAAGCAGTAACACTATTTAAATAAAGCAAACTTCTTCAGTGCAGACAGACTTCCAACAAAGCTCTCCATAAATTAGAAACCACAGGAGATAAACTAGCAATAGTAAATGACATTTACTTGACTTTCCTATAAAACAGTTCAGCAGAAAAAACCTGGCTTCACAACCTCAACAGAATAATCAGTAACTAAACTTAACCACTAACACTCATCTAAGTTACCAAACAGCCTGTCAGAAACTCAACAAAAGGGATCTGGTCTTTCACTATGACGCAGTGAAGTCTCATTAGTGAAATTAAAGCAAAGTCCAAGACTGTTTTCAAGACAAGCTTTGCTGCCTTAGCAACTGGCATGACTGACAGGCAGTATACTGGTAAAAGTCTTACTTTACAAGGCAGCTTTGTATTATTAGATTGACTTAACCAGTAATTTAGAAAACCTAGCTATACTTGCCTGAAACACAGCCTGAAGTAACTTAGTTAAAAAAAAGCCAAATAAAACACCAGCAGAGTGAATCCCAGAAATCAGACTCCAAGAAGCACTTCAGGAGGCCATGAAGCAGCACACCACTTAAGTCACACCTTTCAAAAACTCTTCTCCAAATAAAACTCCAGTTTTATTTACCAAAACAATAGCTATTAGGCATCATTTTCACAATAAAGACAAATTTCCCCCATGCTCTCAACTCCTATTTAAATGCTCAACAAAAATTATAGTTTATCCAGTAAATTTCCCAGGGCAGCACTACATCAAAATGAGGTTTAGCAAGCTGTTTGTGAGAGTATGTCCTGCCACTAAATGGCACCTATCCGTTAACATTCCAATACACAGGCTCCTCCCCAAAATTTTGTTTCACATTATGCTAGTCCCCAGGCTGTCAAATTTCCCCTAGAGACAATTCTGTCTTTCTCTTGGGTCAACTACATGGTATCCTGACCATGTCCTAGGGGCACCTGCCAAAGGATACTACTCACAGAAATCTCAGTAAATTTCCTGCATTCAGCCAAGTCAAATTTTCTTTGGTATTTACAAGACAAACTGAGTCAGGGGGGGGGGGGGGAAGAAAAACACCCACACCTTAAAAGATGGAACAATGTTTACACAAGAAGTGAAAGACAGAGAGTTCCACCATTAATGAGTTTTACTGCATATGTATGTTTCAACTGTACAAACAACAAATGCAAATACGTTGGAATTCATAAAAATACAAGGCACAAAATTCATAGGACAACTGAGTAGCTATCAGTTTCAAAAGGTTAAACTAAATCTAATTACATCATCTGAATTTGTTCCCATCTATGAAGATAACACATGCAGTGGTCTGGCCACATATAAAAAGAAGAGAAACATCTCTAGTTTTAGCTGACAGCTCTCTATAGTTGTTTACCTCATTTCGTTTTTTTGTTTTTTTTTTTCTCTGGTTGGTTATGGAGGGAGATGTCTAGTCTCAATCAAGAGCCTGAAAGAAATTGCTTGTAGTTCATATCAGACTAGTTTTAACATTAATCTTGTATCTCAACCCTGAGTAACACATCTTGCTGTACTAGGCGTCATCCAGTAACTGCTTATGTCTGATATGTGAAAACGTTTCTTTGGGAGTAAACCAGGAACTCTGTTTTAATTTTACATGCAACCCAATTTAGGTCCTGTAGTTAAATATTTAGCATTCCCAGTGCTTCTCTGAAAGTCTACTGTAAAAATGGATAAACTGAGTGACAATTCCACTTTGCTCTGTGTCAGCTTTTAAAAAATTGCAGCTGTTGTGCCACAATTACAGATGGAAACTGCATGAAGAGTTTGTAACTGGAATTTTAATGCTACTCATTTTTTCATCTCCAAAAGAGAAAAGACAGTAAGACATTAACTTTGTAAAAGTAGGTATGATTTTACCCATGTACGCCGCTGATGAGTTCATTTGCATTTACCCATCAGAAATATTTTTTGCAAAAACTGGTGGGTAATGCTTGTCTTTCTTTCATGGGAACTTTCAAATTAACATCCTCTTATTATTTTACTGGTTTCGATCGAGTAGGAATTTCCATGATGTGACTGATGGGTTACAGATTACCCTATGCTACAAACCAGATGACTACTAAAAAACCCACAACTATAATTCTTTGCCATCTTCAACATACAGAAGAAAGGCAAAAGGATGAGAGTCTAGAGGACATTCATCTTGATTTATATCAAATTCTTGTTTGTCTTTAGAAGAGGTCAAGACCTGAGAAAACAGGCATGGTTCCATAGCATTCTAATTGCTCCCACAGAGCCTGATGCTACTACTTAAAAACCAAATATAACCTGACAAAATCTTTAAGAAGCATAATTGCAGAAGCATCTTTTTTAACATGAAATTCCAATTAAACCTGTATCAGAAGCCTCCTCTTATTACTGATCAGAGTGACTCTAAGATTCCTCATTATGAAAGACTAGCTAATAAAGATCTCGGGTCACAATTAGCTTTCAACGTAACACAGTTTTTTTGACCACAGTAAGATAAAACTGATCTCAAACTTGATTCAGGAGACTGGAAAGATTTGCTATAAAACAGTATGAGGCATTAAAGCATACAAACCAAAACTATACCAGTATTCTCAACAGCTAAACCAGAAGTAATTTTGACCAATTCCATAAGTGAAGTTGAAAGGTGTGGAGTTTATATGTTTGCTACTTGAAACAATCATAATTTTCCTCCTTAGTGAACACTGCACTAATACTTTCCTCCGAGTATGCCATTGCTTTCTCTCTCCATTGCATGTATATTCAGATCCTATTTAGATTTTTAAGAATTATATTCACATTTTCTACAGCTGGCACACGCTCCTCTACAGTATTAGAAGCTCTCATTAGAGGTTTAATCCAGTGCTTTTTAGAGTTTATGGAAAAAATTCAATAGGCACCAAATCAGACATTATAAAGCACAAAGATTATTTTTATGAGAGATACACTGAAAGGCAAAAGTCTATGGGAGTAAGACAGGTACAGATCAACAGCCCATTAAAAAAAAAAAAAAAAGTCTGCAGAGATAATTTAATTAACTTACAACTACCTGTCACAGATGCTGTATTTTTCCCCAGTTCTACTTTCTTCTAAAGATAATAAATTCCTACATGCTTATAAATAAAAGGAAAACACATTGGTGAAAACCACAGGGTATGTTTTTGGTTTACCTGAAATCACATCTATTAAACAGTTTTTCCAATAGTCTTATGCAATCACCTTGTATGGCAGAGTATTGAATGTATGGATATCACTGTTTGCAATTTTTCTTAAGCAAAACAAACCTAAACACAAGAAAAGCACTGTGTGCCACTGCTTTTACTGATGCCCACCCACTAAGCTGGCTGAAAGTTCTCTGAATTCAGAGGGCTGAAGATGTACTTTAACCCTCCTCCCAGCTCAATCTCAGTGCTAACACAAATAAGGCAGGTTTGCCCTTATTCTTCCTTCACCTTTTTAAAGATATGGAAATAAAACATACCACAGTATGTTTTACTTTAAAAGTGTTTTAACTAATAGTTCTTTCCTCCAGCTATGGTCTGAAACCAACAGTGCCCATTTTCCCCTGAACAAATCTCACAGCTTTTCTTTATAGATCATCGATCTTATTAATATTTTCATAAACTCTCAGAAATAATCAATATAAAAATGAAACTTGACATATTACAAATAAAATTTAGCAAACAAAAATCTTCAACTGCTTTTTAGTATAAAAAGCATGAAAAGTGGACAAACCTATCAAAAGCAGTGGTTGCAGTTTTGGTTTCCAACAATACAGCCCCTTTTAATGACAAACTAGCCTGAATTGTAAATACAAGAACTCGTATTAACTGATGATTCTGAATATGCATTTCCCCAGTAAATTAAGGTATTCAATAAAACATGTAACTGTGGCAGCAGTTTTTCCAATAAACATCTGCCCTGGAAGACTAAGATTACTTTGGTAGAGTGGGGGAAAGAGAGGTAGATGATAGTATAGTGGGTGGTTCTAGTCAGGGGCAAAAATGGGATGCGAGAGAAATTTAACAGCATTACTGGATATTTTTCATGTGTGACATGAGAAAAAAAAAAAACAAAAAGCACAGCAACAAACTTCCCTGTTATCTTAAAATGATTTGGTTTCATAACAACCGAAGCCATACCTCTGTATAGAGCATGTAAGAAACGTGTAACAGCAATCTATTTTTAAAGTTTCTGCCAAATGGGTAAACACCTCAAACACACCCACAGATACTAATGAAAACCACCTTGGCCTCCTTCAGGAAGTCATTCAACACTTCACAGAAAAAAATAGGAAGTTGTTGATAAACTGCTTGCAAGAACTACTTCCTGTAGGAAAAATACTTACAAGATTGGTTTGCTGGACAATCAGTTAACTTTTCCTCACACTACAAAATGAGAAGAGGTATTACACCAGCTTAGTAAGAACTGGAAGTATAACACTAAGTTAAAATTATACAAGAGTAATTCTAAAATTGATTAAAACTTTTTTTTTTTTTCCTGCAAGTTGTTATCTGCTACTCCCGTGGCATATTATCTTTTGCCTAGAGAGCAATCCCCTATCTTTCTCCATAGTTCACTGAAATGTCAACCAGCAGCTGGCTAACAGGAAGTGGTTAAAAAGCAATGCAGTTGACATCACCACACAAACCAAGCAAGTCTTTTTTACTGCATGTTTAAGAATGGGCTAAAGCATACCGCACAGCAATGCTGAGATGACTCAGATGTGACCACTTACTAACCAGGCAGGTCTTAACTTATGAGCTCTATTCAAGTTGCAGCTTCAGTAAAAAATAGTATTAGTTTTACCATCTGTATAGCAAGCATGTCACTGACCAAAATCACCTGCATTTTCAGTAATGGAAAATTATATTCAGGAGTCTTACTCATAACAGTGAGATGAATACTAGTAAGCAGAATTCTGGCAAACTGTGTGTTGGGCATTCATACATAAAAGGGTCTCTTTACCTAGATGACAGACTGATTGACAAGAGTAGTTCTGGTTCAGACCCTACACTGCCACTCTCATCCTCTTTTAATATGTATGGATACAAGTGGTGTGTATATAAAATATCTGGCCAAATAACTCTGTGCATATATCTATATATACAGACAAGTATTTTCTC
Organism: Athene cunicularia; assembly: GCF_003259725.1. Classification (NCBI taxonomy): domain Eukaryota; kingdom Metazoa; phylum Chordata; class Aves; order Strigiformes; family Strigidae; genus Athene; species Athene cunicularia. Next base: position 13,662,966 of record NW_020799091.1, on the reverse strand, counting down.
TCCCATACACGCTACTTTCATTTCTCCACACAAACTACTATGCTGCAGTGCTTGACCCACTGATTAGTGGAAGTGACTCTACTCCAGACTGTACCACGTACAGTACTCCATTTTATATTATTCTGTTTGCACTGTAGTATATTATGATAACTATAACCATAAGGCTTACTGACATCTGGAAAAAATCTAATACTGTTACCTATTCTGAAAAAGATCTTTCTAGAGCCCGATTACCAGACTTTTCATGGAGTGGCTACACAACAGAGCAAATGGAAACAAAGAGCAATGCAGCCAATCCACCAAAAAAGCTGAATACTTGGAAGAGACACCAAAAATCTGCATATGGTAGAAGGAATCACATTAAATGTATTTAGCATCAGGAACCTTAGTACTCACGCTTCGAGCAAATATTTAAGGTATAACTAGATAAGAGTTTTAATGGGCTTGCAGTAGGAGACAGAACTTACCACTCAACCCTGAAAAAAGCTTCTGAAATACAAACTTACTACTCAAAAATAATTCTTACATTTTTTGGGGTTTCCTGAACATACAAAACAAACATTTTGCTAGTACTTGAAATGGCTTTTTTACAAATCTTGAACTCCAATGAAGTTGGTGGATCTCACCTGTAGAGAGCATTAACCAACATTTCAGGAACAACAAATGTTCTCCAAGTGTGAACAGAGCCTTCAGAACTGTCCTCATTAGACTCTCCCATACCACAGCATCACCCAAGGAAAGCCAAAAGAAAACAGCCCATTAAGCTGTTTAAAATCTCCCAAGGTCAGCATGTGACCCAGCAGGGAGAGGTTCAAAAAGTACAGCCTTTATTTTTCTTCCTAACAACCTGGTTTGTTTCCACTCCTTTCCCCTTCAAGACACATCCTTCACAGCTAGCAGCTCTTTCAATCATTTACTTTGGATGTCTGCTTGAGAACAAATGATCTTGCTCATGCAGATGAGTTTGCCAGACTTGTGTGTACTTTCCAGTCTCAGGCTCTTTATTGTTCTTGCTGAAACCTGACCCTTTGAAATGGATACCAGGACACCAAGAAAGGACAAAAAAAACTTGCAGAAAAAAAAGGAAAAGATTTTTTCTGGTAATAATGAAACTGAAGCTTTCCAAGAACAAACCTTTCACTCTGATTTCACCTGAATGAACAAAATTTTTAAAAACATCAGTAAGACCGTGAAGACATTTTGCATCTCTTAAACTGTTTGATTTCTGTAAAACTGACAGCATTATCAAACACACACTCATGACAGTAAAACTTAGAAATCAAATATCTATTTTTCATACTTCATAAGCTGCTCTTAAAGAGTTCTCAGTAGCACAAAGTTTGCTTTTCATTTTAAAACTGTATGTGCTTTCCTCAGGGTCCAATGAGCTACAATTGTCAAATGGCATAAACTTGCACAGTTGAAAAAAAATTCTATTTGTGCCCACTGAAAGAGCTCACATTCTAGAATACACTGATTTGTTAAACTTCACCGAAGAAAATATCACATCTTTTAGATCTATAGCTAATGCTCATTTTCGTATTCCTAATACAGAATGATTGTTTTCAAAAAGTAACCTTCAGTCTCAAATGACCTCAGACAACTGCCATAACCTCTTTTTGGTTAAAAAAGACTGATGCTAACTTCTGTATGGAAACACCACTGCTACAGGAACAAGCAATGCTTTTAAGAAGTTCTACAAGTTCCATTTTCGTTGCAGACAACGTAAATTTGTTTTTGAAGCTACAAACTCAACTACTTCAACCAAATGCATATATTAATGACAATGTTTTAGCAAGAAAGGTAGGGATAAAGATGTTTTTCTTGGCTGAAACAGGTTTTACATAAATAACACACTATGCTGCCCTCCCCTCTCCCAGCCCTGAAAATGACATATAATGGGTTATTTAGAGACTTGCAGTTAAATAAAATGTTCAAAATATAGTCAAAATATTTGAGAGCCAATTATGTGTCTTGGTGGGCATACTTTCAGGAAGAAGGACAAGCTCCTGCTGTTTTAGAAAACTACACAGCATAAAAGAAAATGCTCCCTGATGAATTAGGTGTCAGATGGTTGGCATGTGTAACCTCTCTTTCAGTTATAGAAAAAGGTGATAATAATTTCACTGTGTGAAAACGCTACAGCTGTAGGAACAAGAAACAATGTTAGAAGTTCTGCAATTTCCCTTTCACTGCAGGGAACGTAGATGACCCTAATACTGCAAATACACACATGTATTAATTTCCTTGTGATTAGAAAGTAGGCAAAAATGTTTTGATTGCGTACTTACACAATTGTCCTTGTTCAAAAATTAAGAAGTCCTGATACATTCTCACCACGATAATTTCTAAAATTTCTCTGTATTTTTACATCTATGTCATAAAAATGAGGTGAAACGTATGTTGACCTGCACAAGAACTCTGGGAAGATTCAGCAAATCCGAATCTCACATTATTTAAAAATCACTATGTGCATTTCACTAATTTTTAGTATACAACATAATGGATAACATTCTTCAGCTAAGATTAAGATAGGATAAATATTCACAGAGTACCATAAAGTTTTGAGAACCAGCAGAGACTTGATATGGGAAGTGGTAGGATCTCCTACTTAAAGTCAGGAGCATGTTTTTAAAAATACGTTACTTTAAACACAAACTTACTAAAATTCAGAGACTGTACTTATAAAAAAACCCCACAACCCACAACAAAAAATGCCAGAGATAAAGCTAACTGAAAACAAGTTTTACTTACTTAAGAAAGTATCTCTGTCCAGATGGTGTCTTAGCCATCTCCCAACCTGGTGGCAATGGTACATCATCAGGGATCTCAAATGACGACTGGCGGAGATGTTGGGAAGATGGAGCTCCGGGTCCAGTCACTACTCCAGAGGGTGTAAGAGTCCCTGGAGAAACAGCTCCCAGCTGAAGTGATGCTGGAGAGGAATGAGCTCGGACATGCTGTGGGGTCAGGGCTCCTGCTGTCCCTGCATCAGTGCTGGCCTGCCAGGAGTGAAATTATTCCCATTAAGATTCTTAGATTTCAGCAGAAATACAGCTGTCAGAAGACATTTCACTTTAAATGAACCTTTCAGAAGAAATTCTTAAGTTAGTCATTCGGAAGTTCTGCTTATTTTCCAATTGTTTCTGTTCAAGAGAGCCTCCAAGTAGGTTGGTTAATTAGCATCACAAAGCCCTTATGTAAGTCAAGAAATATTAACTGTAAGTATGTGCTAAGTGCCCTCAGTTTTATTTTGAAAACTAAAGTTCTTATTCCTTGGTTCAGTGTTAAGAAAAAAAACATGGCCACAGTCAGCAGTCCTCATACAGCATACGGCCTGGTTTGTTACTGGACTACACCCACCCATTACCAATGCACCCACTTTATGCTGAAGGAGTTAATTTCCCACTCTCCTTTTGAAACTGCGGTGTGGGGGTGCAAGGACACCCACACATACACCCTCTGCAGGGGTTTAAAAAGATTACACAAGGAGAAAAGCCACAGAAATGCCCATCGACAGCAGTGAGTTCCAACGGAGGAAGACTCCTGAACTCAAACATTAAAAAACCCACAAAACCTATATAACAACACCAAATTTCCTAAAACGCATGCAAACCACACTTTTAAGGGTACTGGGAGCTTATAAAGAGTCTGTCTGCGCTTTAGCTAAAGCAAAGCTTCAGCAAACTGTTTAACCAGTCAATCAGAAATGACTCATCATTCACCAGAGTTACCAGTCGTAAGTACATAAAACTTTCGTGCCAGTAGTAAATACGTGTCCACCGTGAAACAGAAAAAGCAGCTCTGAAAACTGGAATGAAGTAATATTGACTCTGTAAAATATATTTACCAATTAACTGATTTTGTAAATAGACCAAAGACAGGGACACCTATAATAAGATGCATGTATCAGCCCCTACCACACCTCTCTACACAAGGTATTGCACCTTATATGAGGCCCCATTTATGTACTCTTATGGAGAACCTACAATTCTGTTTCACTACATCTGTATGCAAGCACACGTTAAGTTTCATATATTAAACTGGTAACGAATTAGCTTACATTTAAACAAAATACACAAGTTGCATATCAACTGAATTTGGGGAATTTTAATTCTTGAGAAAGTAGGAGAATTACAGAAACTTAAAAGACCTTTTCTGTTAAACAGTATTTTTGTGGCACAATGAAACGAAAAGGAAAATGAAAACAGTCTTTTTTAAAAAAGACAGTCCACAGCGAACCAGATGCTTCTCTGGCTTTAGCTGGATTTCAGATTTATGTTTTAGGAACCACCGACTGGTACAAGGAACAGTGATCCAACTAAATATGCATTACAGATGAAGAGTAATATACACAAGCAAGATAACGCTAAGCTTAAAAGTACAAGTTGTATGAACGTCACACACGTTAAGTGCCTTTCAAAGGCGACAGCTATTTAAATGCAGTTACCGTGTTTAACAAGACACAGCACCAACTGTTAGGTGAATGTATACCCGTTCGCATGTGTGCACCACGGAACTGCGATAAGAGCTGCAAAACTTAGAAAAAACTACTCGTAATAACTTTATTCCTCGCTGGATTTCAGTATGCTATTGAAGTCTGCAACTCAGAAGCAACCAAAAGCTACAGAAGCAACTGAGCCCCACCCCTTTCTATTTTCTTTTCGGTCCTGCAATATGAAGGCCAGACTGATTTTTCGAGTAGTTGGAAAATGAATTAACTCCCTGGCCGAGAGAGTACGTGCCAAGGTTCAGCCTAGAGTGAATTTCTGAAGCCAAGTTATAAATCCCTCAAAACAGAAGTTTAATAATGGAAATGTTGACAGACCCTTAACAACAAGAGCACCAGGCACCAGTACACTGAGCAAGTTTCACTCCTACTGGCTACACAGATAAAAGTGACAATAGCCAATAATAAAACCTATTTTATAGCTTAGCAACAAAGTTCACTACTTAATAAAACACTCGAGTAGGCACAGCCTCTTTCCAAAAAGTTGTAACAGCAGCCTAAACATTAACTTCCAGTCGTATTCACACCAACACTCAGGCCTTGGCACAAGAGTCACTGCTGGAAGACCGACCGCTCCCGGAGGCCGCGGGCGGCCCTGCCCGCATCCCCCCGGGGCCGGCGCCGCCGAGGCCTCGGCCGCCCCCAGCCCAGCC